>NW_011967237.1:428483-437398 GCF_000949405.1 Vollenhovia emeryi | reverse complement strand
GTACCATTTTGCAATTTTCGTGATAGTTAACGAGTAATTAATTATTAAAAATCGTTGTCTTAGGCCGGCCTACCGCCCAATTCGAGCGCGTGGCAAGATGTGACCGCCTGGCGATCGATATTGCTATGCGCACATCTCGCTACGCGCTCGAATTGGGCGGTAGGCCGGCCTAGACAACGATTTTTAATAATTAATTACTCGTTAACTATTACGAAAATTGCAAAATGGTACAGGACTTTTCCATTCATCTCGATCCGTTCTACCTTCTCAAAAATTGTGTCGGATATGGAAAGACTCACCCTGTATATGTCTCAATCATGTAATATTTAATTATGTCTCTCAAGATACAATTAGATATTATATTATTGAAACATACACGACGACATTTTTCCATTTTGTTCCCGGGTTGGCTACAGTTTCGCCCGGTAATCCATCTCTCATGATAAAAGATTGGTTCACGAAATAAAACTCACCCTGTACAGAGCAGATTGCGTCAGTATTTAAGGATGAGGATTACGTTCCTTTACTTGTTACATTATAACTTAATAATAATAATTTATAAAACGACAGGGAATAAGGTTGTGAATAGCAAAGGCGATTACTGATAATAGCAGATGCAAATTATCAGTTGCATTGTTTAGAGGGGAGGAATAATTAGTATCTATTTTCTGTAAATTTACAACATTTAAATGTGTTTACGTCGATCTCAATTAGACAGTCTTTCATCGCCTTTTATCATCAAGTCGGATGTTTTATTCAAATAACATACAAACACATTAATCTGGAAAATTGTCTTAGGGACTCTTTGTAATTAGATACGGGTCTCAACTTATCTCAGACAATTCTAAACTTTATGGTTAAGACGTAGATATCATTATTTGGCAAATCATGTTTTATGGCATCGTGTATGTGTGCACAGGGGTTCCCCGTTCCTTCTTATCGCTTCAGTTAAAGCGCCTAGTGTCATCATTCTTGAAGGTATTCATATAAATTCGAATACGATCACGGTGTTTAGTTCATGTATCTTTTCGCAAGGACGACTCTCGCCTTGTGTTACGAGCCCAGAGAATGCAAACACAAGAAACGGCGTGCTTTTTAGAGCCGGTGGGTAGCGTGCGCCCAAAGATTCCGTCAACGGACGACGTGCGCGGTTTCCGGACGTTCGTCGGAGACTCCCCAGCCCTGATGTGCCCAGCACAGGGGTTCCCCGTTCCCCTGTACAGGTAGAAACCACAACACCACGAGCGGACGCGAGTCCTTCGGGATGACCGTTCGTCGCGGATGCGCAAGTTCCCAATTATAAACGGTGTCAGAGCCGATCGGCAGCGTGAGGCCCAAGTTCCCGACGATCGACGACTCCAGGAGCTTTCGCACAACGAAGGACGGCTCGGTCACGTTGATGTGCCCCGCTCAGGGTTTCCCTGTCCCCCTATACAAGTAAGTCGCGCTACACGAGAGCTGCTATGTATTTTTCTTTCTTTCTCTCTTCTTCTCGGGTCTCGTAACCCGTCGCAGAGCCTGTGGGAAGCGTACGTCCGAAGTTCCCCAGCGTCAGCAATATAAATGGCCTCATCACGTTCACGGACGGAACTTTGCCGCTCTTGTGCCCCGCACAGGGTTTCCCGGTCCCGTCATATAGGTACTACATCACCGAGTGCCTTGATGTCACTTCGGCCTTAAAGCGAGTCTCACGTTGGTTCTCCATTAAGAAATTGCGATTAAGTATTCCGGACTTTCGGTGAAACCGCTGGTAATTAGCGATGACGATACACCTGACATCGCGCGCAACGATCCTCTCATTTCATACATCACCGTTCTCTAATTAGCAATGTGGCTTAATATTAATGCGTTTTAATGAAAAGTTCTGACGATTGTATCAACAATTCTATTTTACGGCTCTGTAATTTCGTCCATTTTAATATTCTCCCTTGGTTCGTGTATCTTTTACATTTTTATTACATTGCAGAATTAGAGAGAAAAGCCTCTCTTTGTTATAACTTTTAGAGTTACATGTTAAACAAAATCTGCTTTGATAGTACTAAGTCTAGAGATTCATGCAACATCAGAAGAAGATCGTCTCTATCGCGAAAGTTCGGAAGATACAGATTTAGTTCGGCCTTCAGGGGTCCCCCGTCCTTCTTTACTCAAGTGATATCTCAACCGGCGGTAATATATACAGTGTATGCACCGTTCGATAATGTTTAGAGCCGGTTGGCAGCGTGAAACCGAAATTCCCGACGATAGACGACATCAGAGGGTTTCGCATGATCAAAGGTGGATCCGTCACTTTGTTGTGCCCCGTTCAAGGGTTCCCTGTCCCGATTCAAAAGTAAGTCGAAATTCGCGAAGAAAGTTTCGCGTGTCTCATTGTCGTCTTCACAATTATCTTCTTCTCTCCCGGGCTGCGACTGGCAGAGCCCGTAGCGAGCGCACGTCCAAAACTTTCGAGTACCGTCAACCTGATTGGATTCGTGACGAAGACCAACAGGAGCTTGCCACTTTTTTGCCCTGCTCAAGGATTCCCGCTTCCGTCTTATAGGTAGAGTTGATTATTGAACTGATTTAAATATAAAGTCGAGAACTGTCGTATCCGTTGTTTATGTGAAATTCTACCAATACATTTTTATGACGACAAATTAGAGGCTTTACAGAGCAAGGAACTCGATACGATAATTTCTGACGCGATATTGAAGAAATATTGAATTTCGTGACGCGGAATTGTACACAAACCATCTGGTTAAATAACGAACCGGTGACTACTTCAATGAGTTCAAAGGGTTCCCTGTCCCCTGGCATACATAAGTGGATCATTGTAACGTTGTCAGCGTTTCTGACACGTTTCCTTCCACGCCCGTGGTCTTTTTGTATAATAGAACCCGTGGGGAGCGTACGTCCGAAGTTTCCGACAATGGATAACTCGCGAGGATTTATCTCGAACCAGAGAGACTCTTTGACTCTACTCTGCCCTGCGCAAGGATTTCCTGTACCGTCGCATAGGTGGGACAAGGTTATATCGCGGCAGATTTAGATTTTGCAAGTGACGAAATTATATCGCGGGAGCGAACAGAAGCAACACGAGCAACCGTGTAGCCATCGTATTCGATTATTTAAAAAAAAATTGGAAACATTTTGTAAATTTGACGAACCGACTTTTTCCTTTGACTGACGATAGATTTTTCTTTTTGTTCCGAAAATATTTAGTTATCATTTTAACAACATGTATAATACACTTGTTGATATCATAAAATTGTTGCCCTGTCTCAGCAGTTTTACGTAACGATTGTTCGCGAGGGGAAATAAAATTCCGTCAGTTCAAGTTATCGCATTATCGTCGCGACAGTACGATTGTAGATACGCTCGTGCTTTCTCTTTCGCTTTCTTGTAGAACCAGTCGCCAGCACAAAACCGAAATTTCCGATGACAGAGAACTCGCGTACGTACACAGTTCACTGCGATCGGCCGCTGACTCTCATGTGTCCGGCACAGGCCTTCCCCGTTCCAGCTTTCAGGTATACAAAGCGCCCGCGTCATAAGAAAGCGAATGCGTACTGCAGAGCGAGCGTACTCCGGTTGGCGCACGACGGCAATGCGGAATAATGTAGAAAAGACGAGGAAGGAAATTGCGGACGGATAGACGATATGCACGCCCTGGTCTCGCTCTTCTCTTTTCATCTTTCAATGTCTGTACGAATCAACGCGTGCATCAATTTCCGGCGATCGATTATCATACGCAGAAAATCTAAAACGTTATTTATTTACAATTTACTTCGTAAACTGCAGACTTTTCTTTAACTAAATAAATTACGTTTCATTCAAACGCATACGTTATTAAGAAAGAGATGCCAGTCGTATTTGAATTATAGTAGATTACTGATAGTCTGTGTATGCTGGAGCTCGTTAGCAATTATGTTTAAATTTCATACATACAATTGGTAGCGTAAGTAAGAAAGAGCAAATGTCGCGGTTCTTTGGCATCTTCGAACTTTCGTAGAACCAGTCGCAAGCGCTCGTCCGAAATTTCCGTCGCTGGCGGACTCGCAGACATTCAAAGTGTATCTAGGCGGTGCGATGACGTTACTGTGTCCTGCTCAAGGGTTCCCCGTTCCATCGTACAGGTAAAGACTTCTTTTTTCTTTCGCAAAAAAAAAAAGATCTTTTCCATCAGAACCGGCGTCCAGCACGCGTCCGCAATTATCCGGCTCGAGTGATCTTCAGCGTTTTAGCGTCTCTTCGCAAAACGGCGTTACTCTCCTTTGTCCCGCTCAAGGATTCCCAGTGCCTTTCTATAGGTAGGCGTTCATTCATTATTTTCGACGAGATTTAAGAAATCGACGACTTATGTACTTTTCACGTTTCTGTTTCTCCTACAACATGCCATTTCGTCAGGTAATTAGGTTTTTAATTACTTGACGTAATGTCGTGCGATTGCCTTAGATTTCCTTATTGTTTGTAATTGCAAAAGTTAAAAGTGTTATTACGTTTCCAAAGTAGGTTAATTCTCACGTGCTCGTTGTTAGCATAGAACATCGTTGTCGGCGAAAGGGGTAAACCTATTCCAGCATAGTTAGAGTAACCTGGCGCCGCTTTATGCGTGTCGGACTGTCTAGCGTTCTGTTTTTAGAACCTGCGTCAAGCACCAAGCCTCAGTTTCCATCTGTAAACGACGTTGGGCTACGCGTTACAAAAGGCATGGGCTTTACGTTGTTATGCCCGGCTCAAGCGTTTCCGGTCGCTACGTATAGGTAGGTTGATGTGTGGGTCGATCTCCCGCTATTGTCGCGAAGAGAGGAGAATCCGACGGAGAATATCTGAGGGCTTCTTCTCCCCCGAGGATGGCTACTCTGTCCCAGTATCGATCTCGCGCGTAAAACGAGCTCTGCGGTTAATCTCAGTTTTCATTTCGTTTGCGGTCAAAGTTTTAATGAATTCTTAACTCGTAATGAAACAGTATGAGCTATACAATAATTTACGTTTAATATTGTTAATTTATTATGCAACACTTCCGAGATGAAAAGAAAATCGTCGGACTTTGAAATTAAATTTTGTTTACTTTAATAACACGATGTACGATTAGTTTGAGACTTTGCATTTGATTAGAAGTTTGATTTGTAGAACCGGTCGGTCTCGCAAAGCCCAAGTTCTCCACTATCGATAAAAGCCGCACATTCGAGATCGCGGAAATCCAAGGTCTGACACTGCAGTGTCCCGCCCAGGCGTATCCCGTCCCAGTCTTCAAGTAAGTTGGTGGTCGTAAAGTTCGCGGGGATCATCAATTTCCTACGACGGAACGATTCGGTATTTGCCCGTTTGTATTTCTGGTTACGTAGAACCGTTGTCGAGCTCGAAACCGAAATTAACGGCGTTGGATGTGAAATCGACGAATCCGAGTACGATATTGGACTCCATCGCGACTCTCTTGTGTCCCGTTCAAGGGTTTCCCGTGCCAGGATTCAGGTAAATTGCTCTTTAACTTCATACTCGTCAGGGCACCTCGCTTATCCTCGCCATCTATTTCGGGGTGGTCTTTGATTGCGCCGGTGGTGAGTGAAGTCATCGAGGACACGTCATGGCAGGTGATTATCTTCCCCAGTATTTCGCGACGGTTGCTGAGCACTGGATAGTCAATACGGCGCGTTTGATCGCTATGGAGTTACCTTGTCCCGGTATACGGTTTCTTATACGCTACGAAGGATAAAGTGAGATCGTATTACGATCGATAAACATTTAGGAATTATCAATTTAAAAGAAGAAGTTATTTCGTTGATTCGTAGCTCGTCTATTTTATTGCTGGATATTGCAATTGTGGATTTTAATGGAACGACTAGAAATGTTGGATTTCGTGATAATCACGCAATTACTGAAGATTCACGGATCTGGTTCTTCTTTTGTAGAACCGGTTACCAGTACGAAACCAAAATTTCCAATGACAGAAAATTCTCGCACTTACACAACGTACACGGTGCAACGTGAGCAACCCCTAACTTTACCATGTCCAGCTCAAGCATTTCCAGTACCGAATTACAGGTATATCGAATATATAAAAATTATCTGAATACGTACGGTTGATGCGCGGTTGCGGTGCGGAAAGTGATTGGAGTAAACACGACGGAAAGTGGACATTAAAAGGGCAGCAATCGATTTTTCCTTCCGGCTTAATCGCGTGTCCTTCTGTTATTCAAATTACATTCAGATCTCGCTTAATTCCCCCCGTCTGTCCTCGGGTTTCCTTCGGCGCAGAAATTTAATATCCATCATTTTGTATCTTTATTCAAGTCTAACAGTATGTTAATATTTGAGATGCATATAGAGAATACGTGTAGTATAAATATTTTAGATATAAAAATATTTCTTAAAGTTGTTTTACTGTTCGGCGTTTTGTGTATTTCACTTCTTCGCGTAAAGTATAATTATCTAAAATTTAATAATTATTATTTTTACATATTCATTAAAGTGTGAATACTTTTTTCGCGGAAAAAAATCATGCTCTTTGTTTTCAAAGTGCAATTTTGTGATATTTGCTGTCTCTTCTGGTTCTTCTGCGGGGTTACCTAGTCCTAGCGTTCAAAACATATGTAATATCGACACGTCTAACGTTTCCTCAATGTAGAGCCCGTGTCTAGCGCGAAACCAAAGTTTACGAATGCCGATATAAAAGTGGTGAGGCCGACGCCGAGTTCCACCGCGGTGTCGATGACTTGCCCCGCTCAAGGGTTCCCTGTTCCCATTACACGGTCAGTACGAGTCTCCGTGCCTAACAATGCTTATTCTCGTCCTCGGGCGCCTCTTAGAACCGACGTCGAGCGCGAAACCCAAATTGCCGAGTGTACGTAAAGTCGAATTCATGGAAGCTAGGGCGCATGGTGCGGCGAACCTGATGTGCCCGGTGCAAGGTTACCCTGTTCCAATTTCAAGGTGAGACGCGAATACATTCTGCCGGCACCCTTCGCAATCGTATTATAATAATTGACACTTTAACTGTACGCTCGACGAATTGAACTTCCGATTTACAATGATTTCCAATCGCAGAGATTCGTTCCGATTTCTTAATTATCTACTTGACAATTCACTTACTGTTCGCGATGTCGCGATTTGCCGCGTAAACATGATCGTTTCCGTCACGTTGTCTCTCGTAGAACCGGTCGGGTTTAAGTCACCGATTTTCTCCACCGACGACACTAGCAGAGCCTATCCTAGGCGCATGGGTACGGACGTGGTGCTTGCCTGCAACGCTCAGGGATTTCCCATCCCAATCGCCAGGTAATCTTCCGTAAGAGGTGCTTACGCGCGGATCCCATTTTCGTCGATTTCAGAACCGATTGGCGCCAGGTCGCCTAGATTAACGTCGGACGATTTAAGTCGTACGATCGGAAGGCACGAAGGACAACCCATTAGTATTTTCTGTGCTGCCCAGGGAAGCCCTGTGCCGACTACTAGGTAATAGCTTTTAAATTCATAGTTAACAAAACTGGTTGACTTCGTAAAAATCCGGTTTGTATCGAGTATGCGGGTGAGATTCGAAAGAAGCGACATGAATTTGTATCGACCGACAGAGATCGAGCTTCGTCTTTGAGGGGAAACCCTGTTCCCGCGCTATATGCAAACGGGTGTGTAAATAGATAGTTTTCTAAATAAATGAACATTCTTTAGAGCCCGTCGGAAGCAAAGCACCCGCCTTCGCGGGTGACGCAAAGTTATCTCTGCTGGTGCGAAAAGCGAACATGGACATTAGTCTGTCTTGTAATGCTCAGGGTCATCCTCCTCCAGTATCTAGGTACGAGATTACAGCGTTATCAATTAATGAAGATGCGAGAGCACGTCTTGAAAACAATAATACTACACTTTTAATCTTCGCAGAAAGGATTGCTAGATTGTATTTTAGAGCCGTTCTATTAAAACAAATCAATTTAATAATGCGTAACACATAGGAATTTATTGTAGACAAGGGGAAGCCCTGTCCCCGCTTGAAATGTATGAGCGAGAATTGGGTTTGTAGTAATGACAAGTCGATATTCTTCAGAGCCCGTCGGAAGTAAGGCGCCTGCCTTTGCCGGTGAAGCAAAGATATCTTTATTGGCGCGGAAAGCGAATGCAGAAGTCAGTCTTCCGTGCAATGCCCAAGGCCATCCTCCTCCCGTGTCTAGGTATACAATATTTAATAAGGATTCGAGTAACATCGATCTCTCAACGTGATAGTGACTTCGTTTTATAGACGATTTTTATTTGTAAAAGCCATTCTGTAAATATCGAAGTCCAGAAATTATTTGGAAAACATTTAAAGTACGTACATGCAAATTACGTATATATTGAAATATCATATATTTCTGGCACTTTTGTGTAGTTTGCAATGTTACGTTTACTTCTTATATAAAGCGGACGGAGCTCGGTTGAATTTTCTTTCGCATCTTTCACGGAACAATCGCCGCGGAAAGGGGAACTCTGTCCGAGGGTTCAGTTGTACAAAGCCACGCACATTTCTTTTCGTGACGTCTTTTATTCTCTCATTTAGAGCCGATGGGAAGCAAAGCGCCCGCATTTATTGGAGACGTAAAAACGTTCTCTCTCGTTCGTAACCGCGGGTTGGAAGTGAGCCTGCTATGTAACGCGCAGGGGCATCCTATTCCTGTAACCAGGTACCGAATAATTGCATTGTCATTGACAGCTTCCCGTCACATGACATGTGCCTTCGTAGTTCAACATCTCATCGTAATACTATTAGCAATAAGTGAGGAATCTAACGAATTCCAGTGTAGTCGTTCCATTTCCCCGCTTTTGAAGCGTTGAAATCCGATGTAGTGCGATAATTGCTTCGTACCCTTGGGTGTAATTAGAACCAGTCGCCACGAAGAAGCCGAAGTTCTCGAGCGAGTCAAAGCTGGCTTGGTACGATCGCGTACGAGGAGACAATCTGACCCTGT
>NW_011967237.1:423173-427955 GCF_000949405.1 Vollenhovia emeryi | reverse complement strand
TGCAAAGTTCGCCGGATACGATCGCGTTCGAGGAGACGATTTGACCCTGCTCTGTCCCGCGCAGGGGTTCCCAGTTCCCGCGTATAGGTACATGTACACGAGCTGTTTAAATAGAGCGACAGAGAATTCTTGCAGCATGCGAAGAGTTTTATTTCACTTGCCGTTATCTAATCAGAGCCGGTCGCCACAAAGAAGCCGAAATTTTCGAGCGACGCAAAGAAGGCCTGGTACGACCGCGTTCGCGGAGACGATCTGACCCTGTATTGTCCTGCGCAGGGGTTCCCAGTTCCAACGTATAGGTACATGCACGCAAGTACCTGAATCGTAGATAGAGCAATAGGTGATTTCTCGTAGCATGCGGATCAAAGTCTCACCTCCTTACCTCTCACGTAATTAGAGCCAGTCGCCACGAAGAAACCGAAGTTCTCGAACGATGCAAAGCTAGCTTGGTACCATCGTGTCCGAGGAGACGATCTGACCCTGTTTTGTCCCGCGCAGGGGTTCCCAGTTCCATCGTATAGGTACATGCACACAAGTACTAAAGCCGTAAAACCGAGCAATAAGCGATTCTCATAGCATGATCGTGTTTGTCTATAAATTGTCAGAGCCAGTGGGAAGCAAAGCGCCGACGTTGACGGGCACTTTGAAAGGAGGTTGGATGAATAGCAAAGCTGCTTCGAGCGTTGTACAGTTTTGTCCCGCGCAGGGCTATCCGGTACCTTCGTTTAGGTAAATTCACGCATCTGTGTCTACTTTCATTTTTTAACAACCATTTCCCACATTTCAATTTTTTCAGCGCTCTTACTTTCCATCAAACACGTTGTCTTAGTGCATTTACGTTTGTATCAGTTTGCCAATTGTGAGTTATCTTTATTGATTATTCTAAAATTAACACGAGTCACGTGGCTTCATCGATTTCGTGTTAGTCGAAGAAGGGTCCCCTGTCCCTTTAGGGGTAAAAGACAATCGTCTCTCTCTCGATTCTCTTATTATTTACCGTATGTTTTTTTTATACATTAGAACCCGTGGGCAGCAAGGCGCCTGCATTCACGGGCGATGTGAAAGGTGTGTGGATGGAAAAGGCCAGAGCATCCAGTGTCGTATTACCGTGTCCAGCACAGGGATATCCCGTGCCGTCTTTTAGGTATAGCTTCTATATATCTTGCGAGAAAGAAAACAGCTAATTGCGTTTCGCAGTTAAAACTGGAGATCACGAACGATTACGTAAATCAAGCACAAGTTATTGCTTCCTCATTTCTTATTTTATCTCTAAAGTGCCGTTTTCTGCCCCGATTTTCCGCTCCGTTTATCGCTAACGAAGGGGTCTCCTGTTCCATCAGAAAGGTTACATAAAAACACGACGAGCGTTCACGCCGAGTAAAAATATCAGCGCTTGCTGAGCAATCGTTGCATAAATTATTAGAGCCAGTCGGAAGCAAAGCGCCAGCGTTAACCGGCATTGTGAAGGGCGTGTTGATGGAAATCGGAGCGCTGTCCGATGTCGTATTATTTTGCCCGGCGCAAGGCTATCCTGTACCCTCCTTTAGGTAATGACATGGAACGTAATTAGATCCGATAGAGTTGATGTTAATTTAGGTTAAACCTTAAGCTGTACAAGATTACGTCATTATCTAACGTCAAAGTAAACATTTTAATTTTTATTTCATTATTTTTGATCTCGCGGATTTGCTTAAATTTATCGTTTATGGCGATAAACTCAAACGTTATTTCTCTTTAAATTCGAGTGTAAAAACATAATGCAACCAATTAACACGGAAACAAGCATATACGATTAACTTAATAAAGTCCGAGCTAGTTTATCATGCACGTTTGTTATCGTCAGAGCCGATCGGAACTAAAGCTCCGGCTCTCAGCGAGTTAAGAGCTGGATGGTTGAAGAAAAGAGCGCACTCCAATGCCGTATTGTCGTGCCCGGCGCAGGGATATCCTGTACCCTCCTTTAGGTAATGACAAACACAGGAAGAATATAAGTAGATCCGATACGCCTTGTAAGACTCTAAAGGAAATCGATTATTTTATGTTTTTTTTTCGCGGGATGATGAAAATATTCATAATCAGCCAATTTGGACTCTATAAAAGTAATTGATACGTACACTGAAAAAAATTTCTGGTTGAATATGGACGAATCAGATAATTCCTTTAGGATTTACCAGAATTCCTTTAGGATTTACCAGAATTCCTGTAATCCTACAGAAATTCTGGTAAATCCTAAAGGAATTCTGGTAAATCCTAAAGGAATTATCTGATTCGTCCATATTCAACCAGAAATTTTTTTCAGTGTACTACTCAAATTCAAAATAAATCTTTCATCTGGATTATAGAGCAACAAATCGACTTCATAAGTCTATTATTAAGAGTGGCGATCGTAGCGCAGAGGATTGTGCGCTGGTCTGGTAATCCGAAGGTGGGTTCGAAACCAAACAAAAAAAATTGTTGGTTTTTCGTTCGATCGCCACATAGCGAAGTGGATATAGAGAGAGGTGTTATAAGAGGTTTGGGTATGTTCCTTCAAAAACGCCTTGTAACCCTAAGGGGAATCAACACTCGGTCGGCTGGAGAAAGAGATAGACGTGTTGAAGTCGATAGTGGAGGAGCAAAAGAAGGAGATAGACACGTTGAAACCGATAGTGCTAATCTTACCGTAGAACAATGCGTTTATGTCCTTCATTTGCTCTTCTGCTATGGACTCCAACTCGTCTATCTTTTTTTTTCCTTTACTTCAACTTCAACTTCAAGTCTATTATTAAGAACAATGGATCAAGCACATTGAACTTGAGTAATATGTACAATTAATTTTATAAAGTTCACATTGGTTGACCGCATGAACGTTTGTAATCGTCAGAGCCGATCGGAACTAAAGCCCCGGCTCTCACGAACGAGATAAGAGGGGGATGGCTGAAGAAGAGTGCGAGTTCAAGCGCAGTATTACCATGTCCGGCGCAGGGATATCCTGTACCCTCCTTTAGGTAAAGTTACCGCAGTTAATGAACAGGTGTTGCGTGCCACTTTTTCTGATTTCTCGGTGGCTTTTGTCCGCCAGAACCGGTCGGCAGCAAAGCGCCGGCATTGACGGGCGATTTAAAAGGTGGATGGAAGCAACGAAGGGCCGGCTACACGGTCATATTATTCTGTCCCGCTCAGGGCCACCCTGTGCCCAGTTTTAGGTAAACTTTTTTTTAGCGTAGGAATAAACGTGCAATCTTGCAAAAAAGTTTTTTCTGGATAAAGGATTTTTTTTAATTTTTAATGAGCGAACTTTCCTCATTACGGTTTGGTTTGAGACACCTTTCGCTTTATGAATCGTCAGAGCCGATCGGAAGTAAAGCACCGGCGCTGATCGGCGAAATGAAACGCGGGTGGAAAGAGACGATCGCGAGATCCAGCGTGGTACTGACGTGCCCGGGTCAGGGCCACCCTGTGCCCAGTTTTAGGTAATGACATTTTCGCGCGATCCCTTTTTCCGAGCGATTAAAATGCACTGTACGTTGTTAGAGCCGGTCGGCACTAAAGCGCCTTCGATTTTGGGGGAGAAGGGCAGTCTGATGGAAAGGCGCACCGGCACACACATCGTGATTCTGTGCCAAGGGCAGGCTTACCCTGTGCCAGCGTTCAGGTAAATCACGTATGGGCGAATTATTGGAACGATTCTTTTTCTAATCGCGTCGGCGACGGTATCCATTTAGGAGATAAACCGATACCTTAGGATAGTTTTGTAATTTTTCTAATATGTTTGTTACAACAAAAGTCTGTGGTGTTTATTTGCGTAAAGAGCCGGTAGGCAGTAAGGCGCCGTCCGTCACGGGTGACGCGAAACGATGGCTGCGAACTAAATCGACGGCCGGATTCGCGATGCAGTGCCAAGCGCAGGGTCACCCGGTACCAGCGTTCAGGTACTCAGAGCGTGATTGTGCCCTTTATTGATTTGTGTGTCGTTAGCGAGAGCTCACGGTGTCGACAGAACAGTTTATGGAAAGGCAATCGTGGCTAGTTTTACTTTCCCCGAAAGCTTCGTTTTCACGCTTCGGAGACGCGAGCGTTATTTATGTAGCTCTTTTAATTCGCGAAAATCGATCCATGCGCGATTCTTGTATTGCCAGAGCCGATGGGAGCGAAGGGACCGAAATTCTCGAGTGACGACCGCGTCAACTCGTTTATACGCGCCGCGGGAAGCACGTTGAGCTTACACTGTCCTGCGCAGGGGTTCCCCGTACCGTCGTTCAGGTAATTAAGAGAATGAAAAATTATCGGAGGATATTCACAGACGCGTGCTTTCTCGCTTCGCTTCAGAGCCCGTGGGATCGAAGGCACCCGCCTTTCAGAGCGACGCAAAAAGCAGCACTTACGTAAGAAATGCAAAATCGTCGCTCGCGCTAACCTGCGCCGCTCAAGCATCGCCACCTCCGATGCACAGGTAACGTTGTTAACGAGCTGAAATAAATCGCGTAATTTGGAGTATAAGCCTGTAAAACTAATTGCTGTTAAAGTGGAAATATACAGGGTGTCCTGAAATTCGCGAATCAAAATACCATAGCAAGAAAGTCGTCGAAAAAATAAATTAAAAAGTTATTTGCCATTTTTCGTTCCGAGTAGTTTTTTTAGATAAAAATGTTCAAAACAGGCCAATCATACATTACGGTTGAACGGAAACTTGTCCGTGAGTTGCGCGTCGATAGTGTTAATGCACTAACAATATCGACGCGCGACTCACGGACAAGTTTCCGTTCAACCGTAATGTATGATTGGCCTGTTTTGAACCATTTT
>NW_011967237.1:318885-422724 GCF_000949405.1 Vollenhovia emeryi | reverse complement strand
ATCTAAAAAAACTACTGCTCGGAACGAAAAATGGCAAATAACTTTTTAATTTATTTTTTCGACTACTTTCTTGCTATGGTATTTTGATTCGCGAATTTCAGGACACCCTGTATGATTCTGTGTTTTCTATAGTCAAATGATTATATTTTATTTACATAAATTTGTGAATTTTTAATTACAAAAATTACAAAGCCTTTTAAAATTACATTTACACTTAATATTCTCTATACTGACGACTTACGTTTTTATGTAATTGAAGTTTAGTAAATCATTTAATAAAAAGTCTAATACGGCGGTGGTGCGTCCTGTCCTGACTCGGATACGTACTTAAGAGAAATAACGAATTTCGTTTCCACATTAGAGCCAGCAGGCCGTGTGTCTCCAAAATTTCCAAAATCAGCAAAAAGTGATTCGTTCGAGGTGGCGAACGGTGCTGTAATAAGTTTATTGTGCGATGCACAGGCATTCCCTGCTCCCGCGTTTAGGTCAGTCCATCGATATATTTAATTAGTTCTGTATCTACGCTGTGCTGTTCATTTTTTTTTTCAATTTAGTTTTAGTAGGCTACTTAATAAACATTGCACGGCGGTGGCGCGTTTTGCTCAGATGCAAATATATCAGTTTAAGAAAAATAATAAATTTTGTTTTCACATTAGAGCCAGCGGGTCGCGTGTCTCCAAAATTCCCGAAATCGGCAAAAATTGATTCGTTCGAGGTAGCGAACGGTGCCGCGACAAGTTTGCTGTGCGATGCACAGGCATTCCCTGCTCCCGCGTTTAGGTTGGTCTATTACTACACTTAATTAGCTCTGTTTCTGTTTGTACAACACAGTTTTCTCTCTGAATTTAATTTTAATAAACTATTTAATAAAAAAAATATTGCACGGCGGTGGCGCGTTCAAACGCATGATACTCTAAAGGAAAATAACAAACTTTATTTACGCGTTAGAGCCGGCAGGTCGAGTGTCTCCAAAATTCCCAAAAATGGCAAAGATCAATTCCTTCGAAGTGGCGAGTGACGCCGAAATCAGTTTACTGTGTGACGCACAGGCATTCCCTGCTCCCGCATTTAGGTCAGTCCATGTATTGTATATCAATGTATTTTATTGGCATCCGTGACGTGCATTCACGCAATTTTTATTTTCTCAGTCTACTTAAATAAATTATTAAATAAAAACTGTAGCACGGCAGTGGCGCGTTCTGTTCGGACGCATACGTGTGACATGAGAAGTAACAAAATTCACGCGCATTAGAGCCGGCAGGTCGTGTGGCGCCAAAATTTCCCAAAACGGCAAAATCCAATTCCTTCGAAGTGACGAAGGATGCCGAAATCAGTTTGTTGTGCGACGCTCAGGCGTTCCCTGCTCCCGCATTTAGGTCAGTCCATCGACACATATTTAATTAGCCTGAATGTTCTCGTAGAGCCTGTTTGTTGCCCATTCGATACAGCTCTCGTAACGTTATCGTTCTGTAGAACCCGTAAACGGTGCCAAGCCTAGAGTCGCTTCCACGTCTAAATATGACGTTCTCGCAAGCGTCGTCGGAGCGGCTGTAACAATGTTATGCCCCGCGCAGGGACACCCTCTTCCAGCTTATAGGTATTTACAAATATTACAATTTACTGCTCGTATGCTTCCACAGCGGAGACTCTCCTCCGTTTCGTCAATTTTACTCGCGCTTAAAGATATGCCTTCGACATACCGCTCTCTTGACGAAGGACAGCTTTGCTCGCTTAGGCGACACGCCGAATACCTTGACCCGTTTCATCGCTTTATTGTTTATGTATCTAGAGCCAGTAAATGGCGCAGCACCGAAAGTGCCACCGACAGCTAAAATAACTGTCCTCTCGATCGCGTTGCGAACTGCCATGGCGATGCTGTGTCAGGCTCAAGCGAATCCACTTCCTGTCTTCAGGTACGCCGACGTAAGCCCCAAGCAAATGTTGGCTGTTGATAAGAGTTTCCTCGGGATGAAAATTAAATAAAAGGTCCGGTGCTTCTAAATAAAATTTATGCCCGTGGCAACTGTGTGCGCGCCATGTAAAAGAAGCCAATTTACTCGTGACTCTTCAAGAAAAGATTTTTCAAGAAAGAACTATTAGAAACGTTGAATCCATAGAGATGTTGTGTAATTTTTAAAAGTCTTCGTCAGGGAACAATGATATTTGCTTTCGCTGAAATTAGAAGTGCATCTTGCCGATCGTGTACTAATATTAGATTAAAACATATGTGTGAAGATATCGATTGATTCCGCGGTAGGTGAACCTCTCGCCCTTTTCGTTTTTAGAAACGGTTGGAAGTAGTCCGCCTCGATTGCCGCCTAGATCTAAATTTGACGAAATGGTGAAAAATGAGGGTCAAGCAGTGACGTTGCTTTGCGAGGCTCAGGCCAGCCCGTCGCCTATGTTCAGGTGAGCAAGCTCGAACAATTTAACATAAATCGTCACTGCAAATTATCCTAATTTGTTCTCAAAATTCGTGAAATTATTTAAATT
Source organism: Vollenhovia emeryi (assembly GCF_000949405.1). Taxonomy (NCBI): domain Eukaryota; kingdom Metazoa; phylum Arthropoda; class Insecta; order Hymenoptera; family Formicidae; genus Vollenhovia; species Vollenhovia emeryi. The sequence continues at coordinate 420,231 of NW_011967237.1, read as the reverse complement.
CTTTCAAATCTATTGATAATTGCATCAAGTAAAATCGGATTAAAGGAATGTTTAAACTTTGATGGGTTAGGATACGGTGATGTGGTTTTTGAGAATGCGAGACAGTTATCAATCGTTATCTTCACATTTTACCATCCGCAAACCCGCGTGCTGCGTGCTGTGCGCCAACAATGCGCCTGATAACGACGACGATGACGATGATTACGGTAGAGCCGCGTTCTCCACTTGCCCACTGTTTGCGCTATTGCAGAGCCGCGAGGCAGTGTACGTCCGAATGTACGAGACAAGGATGTGAACGGATTGAGGAGGGACATCCTAATCGAACAGACGGTCGGCCTACCTTGTCCTGTTCAGGGTTTCCCAGCACCTGCATTCAGGTACAAGCATTCACAAGTCGCGTGACAGACGACGCGAGTTAGAATCGTGCGTCAGGCAATTTCAAAGTATAGACAACGTTTGTACGAGTATATCTCATTTTAAATTGCGATACAACTATACGGGAAGGTCCAATTGAAGAAATGAGATGTCTTCTACGCTAGTTCGTATTGTTTCTTCCGATCCCCTGCTTACAGAACCAACCGGCAATGTTGCGCCACGCATTGCTGGTGAACGTTACGAGGGTGGCAAATTAATAGATGTACCAAAGACGGGTATGGCGGCCGTGGACTGCGCAACTCAGGGTTTTCCTGTCCCATTGATGAGGTACATTGGCAAAGATCGCTGAAATACCTTCTTTTCTGTGTTTTTCACGATGCTATTTCAGAGGGTACAAATAAAATCGCGCCACGATCGTCGGGCAAGAGGTTCGGATTTGAAGTTGTCCTGGCTGTTGAAGGTCAGGATATCGCATTGAGCCATTCACTTCAGGGATACCCTGTACCTCTTACAAGGTAGACTTTAGAAGTCTTCCTCCGTGCCGATTTGTACGCGTATTTTTCCTCTGTTCTTCGTCATCGTCGTCGTAAAGCGAATCGTACTCGAACGGATTAAAATACGTAGACTGCCCGCGTGAGAATGTTCTCGATGAGCGATAGAGAGTGAGAGTCACAGATGGGCATAGCGCATTATTTCGCAAGTTAAGGAGTTCGTGAGTCAACAATTTCGCGAATTCAGCTAATAACGAGCTTACGTTCAACATTTACCGCGTGACGCTTGTGTTTGGCATCCGAATAAGCGCAATGCAAACTTGAAAGAAACTTCGGAGACATTACATTATATTATTTAGATACTTTTTGCTCAGATACGAGCGTCATGCAATAAATAATCGGACGTAAACACATTGCGACATTGCATTCGAAATCGTTCACCATCTGGCAAGATTGGCACCCGTAGTCAGGTGAGTAGATTGCATGCAAAAATTCTATCGACTTAAGCCAGAACGAGCGCAATGGCGATAGGGTATGTATATAATGAAACTCTTAGTCGCTTAAATCCAAACGTCGCACACCGTTTCCGGAGTGCAATTAAGAAATAGGGTGGAATCGAAACGTTACGAGGAGAGACAAAGCTCTGACACTTTGGGCGATCTATTTATTTCAGAGCCGTCTGGTCGTACCGCCCCAAAGGCGACTGGTGACGGCCTTAAGTACCGCGGGGTAGAGGGCGAGTCTCTGGCGCTGGCGTGTGCGGCACAAGGCTTTCCTGCCCCGATAACTAGGTACACTCCTCCGTATAGATCTCTCTTCTCCCTGATTTGGATGTAGTCTCACGCTCCGCGGGGCACAGATCCTGTATTCACTTTTAATATTTTCCATCCTTACCCTCTACCCCGTGTCGGGTGGCGGTACCGTAAGATTCGACAGGGGCAATTAAAGAGAAAGAACGGACACGATTTTTTTTTTAACATAAACAGATAGGATAACGTTGTGAAATCCAGGGAGGAAATATACAAGTATATTTTTAAGACCCGGTACAGAACGTGAGCGAAAGAGTGTAGAGAACGTAGAGAAGGAGGAGGAGGAGGAGGAGAAGGAGGATGAGGAGGAGGAGGAGGAGAGGGAGAGAAACCGAGAGAGAGCGTAGATTAGAGCAGAGCTTGGAAGAGGGGCTGAAAAAAAGCTGATGCTCCCGATTCTCATGCGACGACTCAATGATTTCGATGGCCTTTCGAATTCCGAATAACGTAAACTAAACAACACGATATTACACGAGTCACACGATAGTGCTAATGACGAAATGTATATCCCTGATCCGGGGCCAATCGGACGTGTTGGTTTTCAGTGCCAACTGGATCCTCCCCTCAACCCTCGAGATAGGTGACGGAAGCGCGACCTCGAAAAGGATGCGGGCCCTCTGCTCCCCCGGTATCCTCGGTGCTGATCCGGGTGGTCCGAGAGGGCGTCACCCGATCAATGGGGCGGTCAATGTTGCCCTACACCTGCACACCTCCAAATAAGTCCCACAATATTTGGCTGGTAAGTCCTTGCCACCTTCTCGTGCCTCCGTTCATCCGCTCGTAATTAATTCATTCCCCACCCTCTCTCTCTCTCACTTGTTCAAGAGAAAAGGTAAACAAGTGGATCGCTCGTTCATGTACACGTTGGGCGTGTGTGAGTGACTGAGGAGGATCGAGCCTTAACGTTTTTTCACGTCGTCCATTTGCACCATCGCCATTAAACGTACCGCCAGTTCACCACCACCATTTTTGCTCCCTGCCCGACCCCGCCTTTCCACCATCCGCCACCATTTGTGATTGTACACTCGGCAATATCTCGCAATCCTCGGTTCTGGAATTGGCTAATCAATGCTGGAGAAGGAATTTTCAAGTGACTTTATATCGCGACATACATTGTTACGTGTGAGAGATATTGTTGCTTAGAAAAGTATGAAAGTGACCCTGCACTCTAGCACCTGCCTCCAACAGCCACATAAAAAAAAACTGCTGCTGCGATCGCTTGGTTACGTCATTTTATTGTGAATTATTGACGTTTCTTTTTTACACTCCTCCTGCCTAGGCTAATCAGCGACGAGCGCCGTTGCGAACGATCGCGTATCACGAATCGAGTATAATCGTTCGTACTTGCTTTCACGCTGCAATCGCCCCTCACCTTCTCCCTTAGGGACTTGATCGCGCCGAGGATCGACACGCGAATACCATTTTACATATTCTTTTGCTTTTGTCGTCGCCATTGTCTTTATTCTTCTGTTGCGCCCCGCCTGCATCGCTTCCCGATCGTGAGGCTACAGTAGAAACTTGTCTTGTTTTATTCTTGAATTGTGATTTTGTTCTTGTGTGAAATTATTTCGCGTGAGAGATGTGACACCGACAGATCGGTGGAAGAAACGGAAGGCCGTGCCCAGAGACGCCCAAAGCCCCGTGTATAGAATTTAAGGCATAGTAGCGTAGAATGGAGCAAACGGTGTTGTCCGCTATCCAATTTATACAAATTCGCAGTCTCGTGTCTCATTCTTATCCTGCTACAGCTTTGTATAGGCCACTTGTTACAGCAAAGATAGCAAGAAAGTACTCCCGCATAAAGAATGTTTTGCATAAGAATTTTATGTATGAGCAATTCACGGTAAAAAGTAAAACTGATTAAATGAATAGAATTGATATATTCTTGTTCCATTTTGCGATATAAATTCTTTACTTGTATAAGCATAAAGGTACGGAACGAGCGGCCCTCGTTCCGGCTTTGGCGCGAAAATCGGCAGTTTTTTTTATCCTCTCGTTTCAGATGGTACAAGTTCATCGAGGGCACGTCGAGGCGTCAGCCGGTCCAGCTGAATGAGCGCGTACGCCAGGTTAGCGGCACTCTGATCATCCGTGAAGCCCGAGTCGAAGATTCCGGTAAATATCTTTGCATCGTCAACAATTCCGTCGGTGGCGAGAGCGTGGAGACCGTTTTGACCGTTACGGCGCCTCTGACGGCGGAGATCGAGCCGAGTACGCAGACCATCGACTTTGGAAGACCGGCGACCTTCACCTGCACCGTCCAAGGCAACCCGATCAAAACTATCTCCTGGCTCAAGGATGGAAAGCCCCTTGGATTGGAAGATCGCGTGCTGAGGATTGAGAGTGTGAAGAAGGAGGACAAGGGGATGTACCAATGCTTCGTTAGAAATGATCAGGAAAGCGCGCAGGCAACGGCAGAATTAAAACTTGGTGGAAGATGTGAGTTTTTAATTTTCATTAGACTTTTCTCCGCTTATTTCATTAAATTCGTGAGAATTTTTAGCAATTGTAACAATGTTAATTTACTACATCTCTGTAATTAACTTAATTGAAACTTTATATTTCGTGAAATAAAGTTTTTCACGAATTAATGAAACAAGTTTTTTTGGTACAAATCACTGTATCTAATTCTTGTTGAAGTGAGACATTCGTAAATGAATATGAACTCATTAATTAGAAGAACCGGTGCGAATATAAAAGGTAACGCTATGACTGTCAATGGAATTATCTTTTCGTCTCTTTGATTATCGACAGTCGAGCCTCCGCAAATCCGTCAAGCTTTCGCCGAAGAGACCCTTCAGCCAGGACCGAGCATGTTTTTGAAGTGTGTTGCCAGCGGGAATCCCACCCCCGAAATTACCTGGGAACTCGATGGAAAACGGTTGTCGAACACCGAGAGACTGCAAGTGGGACAATACGTCACGGTCAATGGTGATGTCGTGTCGCATCTGAATATTTCGAGCATTCATACCAATGACGGCGGTCTCTACAAGTGCATTGCTGCGTCAAAGGTTGGTTTTTTCGTTTTAATGAGAAAAATATATAGACATTTCTTATTTTAACTTTATTTATCAGTTATTCATAAACAAACGTGTAATCTATTTTTTATATATTATATCATTCTTTCTCTATCAATAAATCTCTTCGTCAATTTAAATCTGCCGAGAACGTGCTTCTATATCTGTGCAATGCGTTTTGTTACAGGTTGGAGCTGCCGAGCATTCTGCCCGTCTCAACGTTTATGGTTTGCCGTTCATTCGTCACATGGACAAGAAGGCCATCGTTGCTGGGGAAACTTTGCGTGTCACTTGCCCCGTTGCTGGATACCCGATCGAAAGCATCGTCTGGGAACGAGACACCAGGGTCCTGCCGATCAATCGAAAGCAAAAGGTCTTCCCCAATGGCACACTCATCATCGAGAATGTCGAGCGAATGAGCGACCAGGCGACCTACACTTGCGTGGCACGCAATGCACAAGGTTACAGCGCACGTGGAACACTGGAAGTTCAAGTCATGGGTAAGTTCGACATTTTACTTTCTTAGCATTCCCTCGCATAATGTGACATAAAAATTTTATAACAGATAAATTAATCCTTATAATAAACAACTTCTTTATTCAATGCATTATAAAGTTCGATATCTTGAAAGTTAAAGAATTTTTGCACATTGAAGAGAATTGAGCTTTAATGAAAAATTTGTTTAATACTGTGATGAAAATTCTAACGTAACGTAGAATATTTTTGAGAATAAAAGAGAAATTTATCCCCTATCGTTAATATAATCATCCTAAATATATTTAGCATAAATAATATAATATATGCAGAAATATGCGCGAAACGATTAATCAAAGTTCCATTAGTAATTAATTATATGTTAAACGTGTCTCCTCGATAATTGCGAAAACATAGGATATATTTATATTTGCAGCCAACAAAGTGACCGATCAGCGAGATAGATGTTATAACTATGATAATATTAGAATAGTAAACGTTTATTTGCAGCTACTCTCTTTACAGCGGATTGTCGTGTCTGTTATATAGCCACCACTAAACTTTATTATGTCGCACTGTCCCACATTGACTGTGATACCGTGCCGGAGGTACCGGCGAATTGCTTATCGAGGGTGTCGTTCACGCGTGTAGGGAACGTGTCGTAGATTCTAAAGGGTGCGACTGTAGGACACGGGCACGGATTCGGAAACGCATGCGGACGATCCCGTTGACGGCCACTTAATAACGTAGTGCAAACGTACGTCGATCCACAGTGAGGACACGCATTCGCGGAAAGCCTGGGAGTTGGTATGGCGGTGGCCGATTGAATCGTTAGTAAGAAAATTCCGATGCGCTTGTTTTCAATTCAGATCTCTTCTCCCATCGCGCGACCGTCTCGCGTAGCAACAAATGTCATGCGTCCGTGCGTGTTATAGGCATTGTTTCTTGGTGAGATTTCCGCGGCATTAATATCGAGTTTGCATATCTAGGAGAAAGAAATGAGACTTCAGCGTTCCGTTAATTGAGATAGAAAATCGTACGTCTTCGTTGCGAGAGTCGCACAGTCGCAATAGTTCGGCTGAAGCTCGAGATTGAACGTAACATGTCTATGATATCCACGAGCGTGGCACATTGACGCAGGACGCGTATAATCGTACACAACCCATACATCGCTCCTCCATCTTCAGTGCCGCCGGTCGTTCAGGAGTTCGCGTTCACGAAGCTACCGATGAACGCCGGGGAATTTGCGAATCTGCAGTGTATCGTGTCGAGCGGCGACCTGCCATTGAACATACGTTGGAGCTATCCCGGAGAAGAGATGGGCGGTTCCTCCGGCGTACTCGCGAAGAAGGTCGCGGATCGCGTTAGCATGCTTATGATCTCGGTCATCACCGCGAGACACGCGGGGGAGTACGTTTGTACCGCCGAAAACGCGGCTGGAACGGCGTCCCACTCGACCGTCCTCACCGTCAATGGTTCGGGATTATCTGTTCCTAGAGAACACAGTCTTTTTCATTCTTCAGTTGCGTTTTGTCACCTTTTATCTCGTCCCCTGCACACAGACACCATGCAAATAGCACAATAGTTGTTCCCCTTCCCCGTTTGTCACGCCTCCTCCGCGTCGATGTTGTTGGATCCTCTGCCTACTTGAATCCTCCGAAAGCTTTGATGCGACCGTTCGATGGGTAGTTGACTAACGCACAGGCGTCTGTTAGAGTCACCACGAGAGTAATCCACGATCTCGCAGACACCGCTGCATCCTTTTCGGTAATGAAGCATGTTCTTTTATTTGACGACACCGTTATAGTCGGGCCGCAGCTTCTACCAATCGCTTTCAATGCCGAGATCGCCAATTGGGGAGACTCCGTGTCCGTGCCCTGCTCGATCCTGAAGGGCGACATGCCCATGGAGATATCGTGGTCGTTCGACGGCGTACCGATCGACGCGTCGAAAGACACGGGTATCACGATCACCAGAATCAGCAAGCACTTGAGCACCCTCAGCATCGACGGCGTCTCGGCACGCCACGCCGGAGAGTACGCCTGTTCCGCGTCGAATCTGGCTGGTTCCGTCAGTCGGTCGACAACCTTGACTGTCAACGGTATGACCCTAATCCACTCCGCACGAGTCCCGTTGCAATAGACTCGCTGTACATAATTTATCGTCACGAACCCCAAGTACCCCCCATCCATCGAGTTACCCACACCGAGTCCTTGCCGAAAGATCTCTTGACGATAACACAAGATACATATTCCGCCGCCATACCAACTTCATCTTCCAGCGGTCTGTGTCGCATTTGGCTGAGACGGACGTCATAATCGAGACACGTTAAAGTGCTTCCGAATTACGCGCTCACGGGGATCCCCCGATACGTTGCATCACGAACCGATGCTCTTTCTTGTCTCGTTTCTCCCAGTCGCTCTTTCCAGTTGCCCCGCAAATACTGCCTTTCGCTTTCGGGGATGAGCCGGCCAGCTGGGGCGAGCTGGTCTCAGTCACCTGTTCCGTCACGAAGGGCGACCAGCCTATCGAGATAACTTGGACTTTTAACGGAACGCCGATTGACAGTCACGATTCCGACGTAATAGTAGGCAGCACGAACCGAAAGAACAGCGTCTTAACTATCGAATCAGTCGCGGCCCGACACGCCGGCGATTATACCTGTACTGCGTCCAATCGCGTTGGTGCCACGACACATACGGCTCATCTGGCTGTAAACGGTACATGCAATCGATTATCACGGAAGAAATGAATGTTCGTCCCGTGTCTATCTCATGCATCTTCCTTATTTTCCTGAAGCATCATTCAAGATCGATTGTCTCGTAGCTGATCACTAAACATTTACAGACACGAACACACAGCCTCTTTTACACCATTAATCAATAATGTTTTCCTGTCACAAATATTACTAACAATCTAATAACATAAAAATTCTACCGATACTTTTATTTCGTCCTTCTCTTTCGTTGTGTTACTAAACAGGTGCCAAAAATGTTTGGCTCCCATAACTTTCGCTTGTACAGGAAAATGTACCATTTGTTATCCTTACATCAGTCACTTTCACATTTTCTGTCTTTCGTTACATCCTCCCCGTCTGTGCTGCCGTGTCGTTCGCGCAGTCGCGCCACAGATCCTTCAGTTTTCCTTCGGCGACGATCCTCTCAACTCCGGCGAGATGCTGTCGGTCTCTTGCACGATCGTCAAGGGCGACTTCCCCGTAAAATTGATGTGGACCTTCGACGACATCCCGATCGACTCGAGTCGGCCGGACGTTAATATCGCGACCAATAAGAGGGTCAGCTTCTTGAGCATCGACCGAGTGGCGGCGAGACATGCTGGAAGATACAAATGTACTGCGACCAATGCCGCCGGATCCGACAGTCACACCGCTGTACTCTCGGTGAACGGTACCGCGCTCGTATATATAAAAAGAAACTTACTGCCTCACACCTGTATATATACAGTTTCGTTATATTCTTTTGTAACTTCTTGTGTCTCCGCAGTAATATATCAATTGAGTAATCACCGCACTTCGCGCTCACTGTCGTCGTCGAAACGATAATCCTGCGCGACATAAAGTACCACAGCAGCGAGATTATCGTCAGAGACGACGATATACGGTCCATCCCGCAGTGACAGCGAAACGATGGCCCATGTATCTTTTTTTTTCCCTTTTGTTCTCTCTTTTCATTTGAGTCTTCTTTCCCGTATCGCTTTATATAATGTATCGTTACAATGTTGTTCGATGTCCTCTATTGAAGTGTCGTCCCTCATCCCTTCCCGAACTTCCCCTCTGAAGATACAAAAGAGCTGTTTTATATGAATCGTCCAATTTGATTCTGAGTTTGACTCGGCGAACGTTTCCCGTTATCTTGCCGCGAGTGTTCAGGTGCCACTCCGGAAGCTCCCACGTGTGATTCACGAGTGTGCCCTTCGCGGTTACAGTCGCACCGCAACTGGCGCCTTTCACCTTCGGTGACGAAGCTGCCAATGCGGGTGAGATGGCGACCGTTCAATGCGCCGTGATAAAAGGCGACCTGCCTATCGACATAATCTGGTCGTTTAACGGGCGTGCGATCGACACCGCGAATGGCGCATTCGACGAGCACAATTACGACAATCCCGACATAGTGATAAGCAGGAGTAGGAAACGGGCCAGCCAACTGACGATCGAATCGGTAGCCGCAAGACACGCGGGCGAGTACTCGTGCACTGCGAGCAACACGGCCGGAACCGCTACCCACTCTTCGGTTCTTTCGGTGAACGGTACGCTTATCCAGTTTGAATCAATGACGGTTGGGTGGTTGGTTGGACGCACGGAATACCCGGGTTACGCTTCTCTCTCTCAGCGCTTTGTGGCACCCAGAAAATATTGCGTGTACGGTAATGCGCCCCCGCAGCTTTGAGATGTGACGGACAACGATCGGTAGTTGAAGTAAAAATATCAATTGATATTCCTTCATTGGTCTACATCGGGGCAAGCTCTCCGGCAAATTGCATTTCAAAAAGAGGATCGTGAAAGAGCCCGGACGGCCCGGATTTTCACGTTCCGCAATTTTCGTGTTCTCTCTCGCACGCGCGCGCGCGTTATTTCCCGGTCTGGTGTGAAGTAGCTTTTCTGTGACCTTGACAGTACCGCCGCGCATCGCTCCTTTCGAAATGGCCGACAGGGCGGTGAATTGGGGTGACTCCGTCTCGGCGGTCTGTACAGTGGTTAACGGGGACATCCCGCTAGAGATTACATGGGCGTTAAACGGGATGCCTATCGAGGAGAATCATCGAATATCCGTGACCACTACCAAGAGGAACAGCCTGCTGGCCATAGATTCTGCGAGCCCGAGTCACGCGGGCACTTACACTTGCGTTGCCTCCAATGCTGCCGGCGCAACCACTTATTCCGCGGAGTTGACAGTCAACGGTATCTACGATAATCGTTAGAAAACAATGTTGGTCTTGGAATCGTTCTTCCCCCCCTTGTTCTCCCCTCCCGTTCCTCACCGATCGAAGACTCGCGCGCATAATCGGACGTCTAATGGCAAGAGTAACGGCAACAACGGCAGCTATTCTGACAACTCTATTCATTTCCTCTTCCTCTTCAAATCTTTCTCTAGTCTCGCCTCGTCAGGTAATTACGTTGTCAAGATGATTGACGGTTTGCACAGAAAACAAAGAGAGAGGGGGAAAAAAACACGTAGAACCCGTTTCAGTCGCACCGCAAATCGCGCCGTTCGCTATCGCCGAGGAGCCAGCCAACTGGGGCGACTCCATTTCCGTGGTGTGCGCCATCCTCAAGGGTGATTTACCAATCGAGATCACGTGGGCGCTAAACGGCGAGCCGATCCGGCCGGATCGTTCGGACATTAATATCCTGGCGACGACGCGGAAGAATAGCATCCTCAGCATCGAGTCCGTGGCCGCGAGACACGCAGGAGAATACACGTGCTCGGCGTCGAATAAAGCCGGAGCGACCAGTTATTCAGCGACTTTAGCCGTGAACGGTACATCTCGCCCGAGAGATTCTCATCTGTCCTCCACGTCCCATCAACGTTCATTATCCGCCATTATTCTTCCCGCTCCCCCCCCCCCCCTCTCTAAAATCGTCGTCGATGGTCAATCGCGGTCTTCAAGGCGTTGTCAGATCGCAAGGACGTGTGCTGCTGCACTCGCGATTGTCAATGTTACGTCAGAGCAATTCGCAGTAGATTAGATTAATTTCCAGATCGCTATACGATCGGTCCATTTATCCACTTTAGTTGCTCCGGAGATAGCGCCTTTCGTACTCAGTGAGAAGCCGGCGAATTGGGGAGAGACGGTCACCGCGACGTGCACCATTTTGAAGGGAGATCAACCGATACAGATCGAGTGGGCGCTCAACGGCCAGCCGATCTCTCACGATTTTTCCGATATAACGATCGTCACCAGCAAACGCGTCAGCCTGCTCACGATCGACGCCGTCACGGCTAGCCATGCCGGAGAATACACTTGCGTAGCCACTAACGCCGCCGGTGGGACAAGCTATTCCGCTTCCTTAGCCGTCAATGGTACCATATGACGTTCTTCGAAGTTTTTATTAATTCTACAGTGCATGTCTGAGTCGTCCACTCATGTAGCTTGACACTGATACTGTTCACACACTCATTCCCAAGAGGTCCTCACGTTCCCTCACATTCTCAGATCTAGACGAAGGTGACAGGCTCGTGACATCGCAGGATGAAGGGAGAGAGACTCGAGTATACGCGTTATAGATGTTGCTATCCATTACAATTGTAAGCTTAGTAAACGTGGCATTGTACACGGATCTGGCGAGACACGGCATTTAAAGCGTTCGACGAGGGCGGAATAGGGCTTATAATTAAGACACGTCCCTAGTTGCCCCCGAAATCATGCCGTTTGTGATCGGCGAGGAGCCGGCGAATTGGGGCGACACCATTACCGCGACTTGCACGGTATTGAAGGGCGATTACCCGATCCAGATCGAGTGGGCACTCAACGGCGAGCCAATTTCTCGAGATCATCCCGACATATCGATAGTTAGCACCAGCAAACGCGTCAGTCTGCTTACGATCGATGCCGTGACGGCACGCCACGTCGGGGAGTACACCTGCACGGCTAGCAACGTCGCTGGTGGAACGAGTTATTCCGCATCACTGGCCGTGAACGGTATAAAGGTCTTCCCACGTCTTGCGTTTCGTGTAGCTTTTTTCTTACCCTCGCCCTATCGTGCATGTGCAGAGCGGTTTATCACTCCCACGATTTCCTTCAATCCCTTTCTGCCGCGCGAGAGCGCGACGGAGAACGTTACCAGTTTGATGTTGAAAAATCTCGTCGATAATCCCTTCCTCCTATTTTAGCGACATTAGGAACAGTTTCGACGCACCGTCGAAAGAATCGACGATGCTTCTACGGGCGCAGGACATACGCCTCTACTCTACCAATTATTGTAAATCCAATATTTATTCGTTAGTAGTTTAGATAAAGTTAGATCCCTAACGGTTGTGGAATTTATCTCTGACTGTTTGTTATTATAATATTATAGTTGCGCCGCATATAGGGCCTTTCGCGATCAGTGACGGACCGGCGAATTGGGGTGACATGGTTTCGGCAACGTGTTCCATTATGAAAGGCGATTTTCCCGTAAAGATCGTTTGGACGTTTAACGGCAAACCGATTAGTCTGCACGACTCGGATATCACGATCACGAACATAAATAAACATATGAGTGCTCTCAGCATCGAATCCGTGGCCGCGAGGCACGCGGGCGAGTACACGTGCGTAGCTACGAACCGAGCCGGCAACGTCAGCCACTCGACCATCCTCGTTGTCAACGGTACCTACACATCTCCAGAAGCACCACATGCACGTCAGCTAAACGTCGTACAGCACTTGCCTAATCCATCACTGCGATTCATAGTTGATCATAAACCCGCTCATCGCATTGTCTTGATCTCACGATACGACCCCTTGCTCCTGATCGCCGCGATCGCTCCCGACGACTGTTCCGCGGGGACCGTAAAGACCGTAAAGAGAATCGCGCGGGGATTTCGACGTCGACGGGGGTGTCAGTTTACCGTGCTTCTCACGCGCGATCCGCGATCGCAGTTGCTCCGCAGATCTTCCCGTTCACGTTCGGCGACGAGCCGGTAAACTCGGGCGAGGCGATCTCTGCGACCTGCTCCATCCTCAAGGGTGACTTCCCGATGGACATTACCTGGGCGTTCAACGGCGAGCCGATATCCGCCGAGAGTACAGATCAGTTCTCTGTCACGAAGGGCAAGCGTCTCAGCGTCCTGTCGATCGATGCTGTCGCGGCTAGACACGCCGGCGAGTACACTTGCACCGCGTCGAACAAAGCCGGAGCCACCAGCCACACGGCCGCTCTAGCCGTGAACGGTAACACCGCGCGCATGTATACACGTGCATACACGCGACAACGTCTCGGCTATTCTTCCTTCGCCGGGCGAAGACAAAACCGTCCCTCCTTTTCATTATCCCTTTCAGCCTCTTCACCCGCGCTCACAATCTTTTCAACGTTCCCTCACGCTTCGCCGAGTCCGGGGAGTACGATGAGGAGACGCGTCTATCTGTCGTCTGGCCTTATCGCGCATTCGCCGAGATTTTACGCCCCGCTATCTTATCACGTTGTGTCGGCTCGCAGCAACAGCATTGCAGATATTCTCTCACTGAGCTCGACTATCTTTACATCTTTCTCGAATTTGAAACTATTATTTGTCGTGTTATTTGTATATGGAAGGAGGCATAGCCATAGAAATGGTAGGAGATACTTGTAGGAGTGCGCAAAATAATAATGGAAACCGATACCAAGACTGCGAATTAGATTGCGACTTGAACAATGTCTTTTTCCATTTAGTATCTTCTAAAACATCTTTGCAACGATTTTTCCCTCGTGCACTGGTGCAGTTACTCGCGCGCAGGTGTTCGTACTCGACGGGTCCGTCTGTGAATGGGTCTGTCATACTTTGGAAAATCGTTTTCAGTCGCTCCGCAGATAGCACCGTTCTCGATCAGTGACGAGCCCGCGAATTGGGGCGAGGCGGTCTCGTCGGTCTGCACGGTCGGGAAGGGTGACTTGCCGATCGAAGTGTCGTGGGCGCTGAACGGCGTGCCTATCACCAAGGAAAATTACGGAGATATATCGATAGCAAGCAGCAGCAAGCGAGTTAGTCTACTGACAATCGAGGCCGCCAGCCCGAGACACGCCGGGGAGTACACTTGCACAGCCTCGAATGCTGCCGGAGCGACGAGTTACTCCGCCACCCTGGCTGTGAACGGTACTGGCATTGCATGAAGCGAAGTGCCTCGCTACGAGTGACAGATACAGCTTGGGATTCTGCCTGCGAGCATAACGTACCTAGACGAAACTCTTCTCCCATCCTCGCGTAACACAGCGATAACACGGCACCCCTCTGAAACCGTCCCGTCGCGTGAGGTATAATTGGCAATTGACAAATCGTACGAACACGAAGATTTAGTAAAAGACACGTACCTAAGATTATTAAAGGAGAAGAAGCTATACGAAGCCTATATGTGTGATTCTACGAGTTTGATCGATTAACAAAAGGATTTATGTATATATATTTTGTAGATGCAGTTGTATTGATTTTATTTTCTGCGATTGTTTTCAGTCGCCCCGCAAATCGCTCCATTTTCTATCAGTGAGGAACCGGCTAATTGGGGCGAGCAAGTCTCCGCAATGTGTAGCATTTTAAAGGGTGATCTACCAATCGAAATACGGTGGAGCCTCAATGGCGAAATTATTACGCGTCTCACTCATCCGGACGTGATAATTACGAATACCGGGAAAAAGACATCCGTTCTGACCATTGAATCTGTGACTGCCCGTCATGCTGGCGAATACAGCTGCGTCGCGAGCAATCTTGTCGGATCCGTCAGCCGTTCCGCCGCTCTATCGGTCAATGGTATTTAAAAAAAAAAAGAGCCGCATGTCAAGACGTAGTGTCACCGCCAGCACTTTATCCCGCAAAGTATTTCGAAAGCTATCCTTCCTAACAACAAATTCACATCGCTAAAGCTATTGTCGTTAACGGAGTCGGTCCTCGGATATCGATCCATGTCATGAAAAACCTAAGCAACCTTCAGCTTTATTCCTCTCGCATCTTACGTTTCACGCCGTTTCAAAGAAAAATCGCAAAAGCTGCTCGTTTCTCGACTCTCCAAGCAGAGAAATCCAAGTGTGCGTACTCATCGGATTTCGCAAGAAACACTACAAGCGATTATTCCGTCTTTCTCGAGCCGTTATACTTTATCTTCTTATTCGTCTCGCAGTCTCCCCACAGATAGCACCGTTCTCCTTCGGCGAGAAACCCATTAACGCCGGAGACCTGGTGTCGGAGCAGTGCGTGGTGACCAAAGGCGATTTTCCTCTGGAGATCACGTGGACCTTCGACGGCCGTCCCATACAGTCTTATCACGGCGACGTGATCGTGTCCGACACGAGAAAGCGCGTCAAGCAACTGACCATCGAATCGGTAGCCGCGCGACACGCCGGGGAGTACACCTGCGTTGCCTCAAACGCGGCTGGATCGGTCTCCCATTCGGCCATTCTGGACGTGAATGGTACACCTTCCGACATGTCTGTGGCGGCGACTCGCATTTCTGTATTTAGCCATCTTTCGCCCGAATTTACCCCTCGTCTGATTTGTCCATCCCTCCGGCATTCTCTCCCCCCCCCTCCCCCACGGATTTCTCGAGGACTCTCGCCCTCGTTTTATATTTTTATCCCCACGTCGTTTGTTTATTTTCTTTGAGTTTCTTCGCTTTTCATATTACTTGTAGCACGACATGTGTCTGTGTTCTCTAGAGCCCGTCACTGTCACTCTAGTCACCGAATGCTGTTATTGAACGTGACATTTTTCTCACCCCTCAATTTCCTTGGTTATACATGCCTGTACTCTCTTTTGATTTGATTGTTGATTAGCATCGCGTAACATACAGTGTCATACAATACAAGAACGACACGCTCGCCGTAACACGGATCTTAAAGCGGTGGGAAGAAGAAACGAAGAGAGGACGAAAGGGGAGCGAGGACGTTTCGCGCGATAACACGACTTCCCGTCGTCGATTCGACAATCGTGCTACTCCGCCTGCGCTGATCTCCGACTTGCGGCTTCAAGACTCTCTTTCTCTCCCTTTCTGATCTCTTTCTCTTTCTCTCTTCCAGTCATTCCGAAATTATTGCCATTCTCGTTCGGCGAGGAGCCGCTTAACTCGGGTCAAGTAGTAACGGTACCGTGCGCGGTGGTCGAGGGCGATCCACCCTTGCAGCTCCGTTGGACCTTAAACGGTCATGCGATCTCGCCGCATTCCGGAATCTCGATCGTGGATCTGGGCGGACGCGGCGCCATACTGAGCATAGGATCCGTCCAGGCGACCCATGCTGGAACGTACACGTGTGTCGCGGAAAACCTTGCCGGCAGACACGAGCTCTCGGCCGATCTCATTGTGAACGGTGCATACTTACTGATCCGCAAGAATCTACTCGATATTTCGTTGAGTCCTGCGATTTCTCCCGCTCCCGCCCCCGCCCCGCCCCCCCCCGCTCCAAGCAGCTTCTCCACCCGTCATCCTGGACCGCCGCTTCTTCCCGTAGACACTTGTTTAACCGAAATCGATTTCCGGTCAAATGTTCCGTCGCGCTCGTACCGATCCCTGCGCGATGGAGTTCAGATTTGCGATCTCTGCCATTTTTTGCGGATGCGGTCACGAGTGCAGGTTATTGCGATTACGGAAACTGGGCTGAAAAGTGGTGGTGGTATCGCGTCTTAAATCTCACGCAGCGCAGACTCGCCTTGATAAGCGGGACGTTTTCGCCCGCGTGTTTCTCTCTTTTCTCTCTGTCTCTCTTACACCTTCTCTCTGTCTCTTTCTCTCTCTCTTTGTCTATTATTGCCTGTTGTCTCTAGTTTCTGTCCGTTCTCTATCTCCCGGCAGTCGCTCCACATCTGCAGCCGTTCGCGTTCGACGAGGCCAACTCCGGCGATCTGATAATCGTCCATTGCGCGGTCGTGAAGGGGGACACACCGATTTCGCTCAAGTGGTTGTTCGAGGGTCGCCATTTAGAGGTGGGCGACGGAGTGGGTATCACCGCGTTGGGGGATAGAGTCTCGGCCCTGACGATACCCGCCGTTAGGGGCGAGCACGCCGGGGAGTATGCTTGCGTCGCCGATAATCCAGCGGGCAGTGCTCGGCACAGCGCCCATCTGAAAGTGAACGGTACAGAGAAAACGAACACACGATCACAGAAGCATCCAGTAAAACAGAGAACAAAATATTTAAAAAAAAAATATACATATATATTTTCTCTAACACAAAGCGAAACCGCGCGGCATGATGATGGTGTTTAACGGGCGTACGCGTAGTGAGAGTACTACCGTTTTGTATGCGTGTTACTATTTGAGCGGAAAGCAGTGGTACGTTCACCCCTTTTATTCGGTTGTAGATTTTTATATTATATATATATATATATATTTATATATCAGTAGAGCGTTTCGATATGTTAGATTTACGATCCTTGCTGCCGCTTCACGTAAAGTCGTAAAGTCTCCAATCTGTCTGTCCTAATTGTTGTAATGATATTATTACGAGATATATGTGTCTGGAAATCTGCATTGCTCGACGCATACTCCTCCCTTCTGTCTATAGAGAGTTCTCTTCCTTAGTAACGAGGTTAAACCGTTTAGCTGATTCGCATAGGCGAGAGTAGTTTGTGCCCACGACTGTTTGAATCGAATACGAGGCGTCGATTGCTACGAGATGAGCCGTGTCTCTCCCATTCTCTCCCGGCCCAGAACTGTCTCTCATTCTCTGTCACTCCGCATCCCTTTTCTCATCGCGACAGCTCGGTTCCCGAAGCGTTATCTCATCAGTCGATTCGATCGGAGGGCTGCCGACTCTCGGATTATTCCATGTAATTAGTTTAGTGCAACCGATTATTTGTCGTGCGATCCACGGAGAGTATAACGGCACGCCGGATGGAAAGGAGAGGCGACGTTAAATTCTCGGACGGAAGAGCGTATTGCAGAAAAACGACGAAACGAACGACTACGGACGATCCGCGCGACGCGATTGTTCGTGTCGGTCGCGAAGAAATCCCGGGGAAATCGGAGGATCGTTACGGGTGCATGGGTCTATCTGCCGGTTCCGTTGCAGTCCTGCCACGGATCAGTCCGTTCGATTTTGGAGACCGACCGATCTATGCCGGGCAGGCCGCCCAATTGGCATGCATGGTGCCGATAGGCGACACGCCGATCGAGATCGCCTGGACCCACGAGGGCGAACCGTTGTCGCAGTTCATGGGATTCAGCGTCGGGAAACTCGGCCCACGGACGAGTATACTACTGATCGAGCCGGTAACACCGGAGCACGGCGGACGTTACGCGTGTGTCGCTAGTAATCCGTCGGGCAGAGTGATCCACGAGGCAACCTTACGAGTCCACGGTTAGGTCCAGAGTAAAGAACGGAGCACTGAGAATGACATGACGTTGATAATGATGGTTGAGCGAAGTTTCGGAATGAAAATAAAATAAGAAAAAAAAAATTAAGAAACGCCGCGGCCGCGCAGGTCCCGCGCGAGTATTTGAGTGCAGGCTTGATTGGTTGCATCTTATTCATCGTTGCTGTGACGCTGATCGTGTGTTTTTTCCCCCGCCCCCCCCCCCCTGTTGGCGAAAAGCTTTCTGGAAACATTTCATATTTGGTTGGCTGGAGCTCGCGCTCAGCCCAACTTGTACAGAGCGTTGCTTTCGTCGCCGGTGACGACCTTCTTCGCGCGTATACTCTTTCTCTCGCTGTCTTGCCACTTTTCTTCACACTTTCTAACTCTGTTTCTTTCTGCCTCTCTCTCTCTCTCTCTCTCTCTCTCTCTCTCTCTCTCTCTCTCTTTCTCTGCCTCTCTCTCTATATTTACTTCTTACTGCTGTAATTTCCTCTTTACTGTGTATGACGCCGGTCTTTCAAGCGAGCGAACGAGCAAAGATCAATTCCGAATTCCCTCGTGCTTCGAGAAACGATAGCTTTTGCCGAGCCGTTGGCCTTCCCTCGTTTATTTTGCCGCCTCGTTATCTTGCTCTCATCGTCAGCCGCTCTTCTGCGACTTTTTACGTTGGCTTCGATCATCCCCGCGGCGAAGTAACGCGACGCTCAGGATGTACCTTCCCTTTCGCACGCGAATCTCATCGCGTTTCTACATCCTTCGACGAAGAGAACGCGTTCGCCGCTTCCGCCGCCGTAGCGCACAGACAATCTAAATGCCACTTTGCGATCGCAGGATTGCGTAGGTCTCACACGCAAGTTGCATATCTGTCCGTCTCGTGTACGTTCGAGTGTCGATTTATACCTCACCGTACCCCCCCATTCGCGCTGAAACGCGTCCTTGTGCTAAGATGACCGACCGACCATCCAACCATATCTCAGAATTCACTTCCCCCACGATGAATTCATCTACATCCACGAATGAAGTCCCCCAAACACGCCCCTCCTCGACCCCCTCATCACCTCTCTCTCTCTCTCTCTCACCACACATCTTGCCTTGTTCATTTTGTAGATGTAGACGCGTATGTAGCGTAGTAGACACTTAAATATGCATGCGATTATCACTTGAACGAGCGTAATCGAGTATTGTTCGTAAATGCGGTACAGCATGGTGCACCGTGCTCGAGTAACAAATTCGATAGCGCTTCTCGTGCATGCTCGTCGTTGAGCTCCTTCAGAGCTGAATCGTAGTCTCACACTCTATCTCTCTCTCTCTTTCTTTCTCTCTCTCTTTCTCTTTCTGCATGCATCTCCTCTCTTTTTCACTTTCTATCTCTCTGTTCCATGCATTAGACACCCGCATAATCATATCAGAATCCCGCATGCCGTGTACATTCTATTCATCGCAGTAGCAGGAGCGTGTCGCGTTCTATTCTGCATGCGATAAAATTGCCACAATTCGAGTCTTCGTCGATTTTAATAGCATTAGAAATATTTAACATCCAATATATAATTGTCAATCGGCAACTTCGTTTGTGTTACTTTAAACACGAACAAACACTTTTAATTTTGAGAAAATTCAAAAATTCATTTTTTTCGTTCGATTTCTTTTTATTGTTATTACTTTAGATTTCATGGAACTTGAGGAAGGCAATCGTAAATACACTAGTATAATTATACATTACAGTTGCCTATTTAAATAAAACTAAATAAGTGTAAATCGGTACCGTCTTATCAACCCAATAAAGAATTTTGTCATTGCAAATAGCGAGTTCCAAGATTTCTAAAAAGTGAACGACTCGAGTTTTCAAGCGACTGGCTCCTGGATACCGCACAATCCCGTATGCGCAAAAGTGCACTACGGCTAATCTGTTTATTCTGCAATAGTACCTCCTCGTTGGATCCTGGAACCTACCGATAAGGCATTTGCTCAAGGATCCGATGCACGAGTGGAATGCAAAGCCGACGGGTTCCCCAAGCCTCAGGTCACGTGGAAGAGAGCTGCTGGTGAGTGCACTTGCAAACGCAGTCCGACAAATAACGAACCTTTCTACTTGCGTGCGCCAAGTATACGCCGTCTGTTCCGTCTCGCAGGGGACACGCCGGGAGATTATACCGACTTGAAGTTGAGCAACCCTGACATTAGCGTGGAAGATGGCACCCTCTCTATTAACAACATACAAAAGACGAATGAAGGCTACTACCTTTGCGAGGCAGTTAACGGCATTGGATCAGGGTTATCGGCTGTCATTCTTATTTCGGTTCAAGGTATTTCACGTTCAATCGTTGTTGCATTTTGCCGTAATTCCTGTTGCGCTTTGTATCACCCTTTTGCAATATCTTCTCAGCCCCTCCGCAATTTGAAATCAAACTGAGAAACCAGACCGCTCGTCGTGGAGAACCGGCCGTATTGCAGTGCGAGGCGCAAGGGGAGAAACCAATCGGCATTTTATGGAACATGAACAACAAGAGATTGGACACGAAGAGCGATCCTCGTTATACCATTCGCGAAGAAATCTTGGCCAACGGAGTATTGTCCGATCTGAGCATCAAACGAACCGAAAGGAGTGATTCCGCCCTGTTCACTTGCGTAGCCACGAATGCCTTTGGCAGCGATGACACCAGCATTAACATGATCGTACAAGGTTGGTTCTTATACATAACTTGTTACTGATAAATCGACAATAAGTTTTTCAAGATCTGATTTGTATGTTTTTTTTTTAGAGGTGCCGGAAGTTCCTTATGGTCTCAAAGTGTTGGATAAATCAGGGCGTTCGGTGCAATTATCGTGGGCTGCACCTTATGACGGAAATAGCCCGATCAAACGATACGTTATCGAGTACAAGATCAGCAAGGGTTCCTGGGAGACTGATATCGACCGTGTGCTCGTGCCTGGCTCGCAACAGAACGTAGCCGGAGTGTACAATCTGAGACCCGCGACCACCTACCATCTTCGAATCGTCGCCGAGAACGAAATTGGTACGTCCGATCCGTCTGACACGGTCACTATTATCACCGCTGAGGAAGCACCTACTGGCCCGCCAACCTCCATTAAAGTGGACGCTCTCGATCAGCACACGCTCAAGGTAACGAGTGGAACAATTGCGTTGTGATCGCTTCGTGATATACGTGGATTACGTGCAATAAGTGTAAATTCCGTCAGGTAACATGGAAACCGCCCCCGCGCGAGGACTGGAACGGCGAGATTCTCGGCTACTACGTTGGATACAGACAGTCGTCGGACAAGCCGTACATGTTTGAGACCGTCGATTTCTCCAAGGAAGACATAAAGGAGCACCACTTGCAGATCGCGAACCTCAAGACCTACACTCAGTACGGCGTGGTCGTTCAGGCATTCAACAAGGTCGGCTCCGGACCGATGAGCGAGGAACGCAGGCAGCACACCGCAGAAGGCGTGCCCGAGCAACCACCTCATGACACTACTTGCACAACCCTCACCTCTCAGACTATCAGAGTGTCCTGGGTGTCGCCGCCACTGAGCGCGGCCAACGGCGTTATCACCGGCTACAAAGTTAGTAAAAACGCGACTCGATAAGGAGGCATAAAACCTTTTGCAGTAGCATCTTTAAATATTTGCTTTAGGTCATCTACGGACCGTCCGACACATGGTACGACGAGAATACGAAGGACACCAAGATTACGTCTTCCAGCGAGACCATTTTGCACGGCCTCAAGAAATACACAAACTACAGCATGCAGGTTCTAGCTTTCACATCCGGCGGAGACGGCGTTAAGTCCGCACCGATTCACTGCCAGACCGAGCAAGATGGTAATTAGGAGACTGTTCAATGTATAAAACACATTTTTGTCGGAGTACTACATGCTTCGTGTCTACTTTCAGCGCCCGAAGCTCCCATCGCTATCAAAGCACTAGTCATGTCTTCGGAATCCATTCTTATCTCATGGCGTCCACCCAGCCAGCCTAACGGAATTATTTCTCAATATACCGTTTACACAAAAGCGGATAACGCAGAGGAGCCGACTAGCCAGAAAGTACCGCCGAACCAACTAACTCACGAAGCGTCTGGATTAGACAAACAGCTCAGATATGAATTCTGGGTGACCGCTAGTACAAATATTGGCGAAGGTGAAGCTTCCAAAATTGTGACCTTGGGACCAAGTGTTCGAGGTAATTTCTTATTTCGTAGTTCGCTTAAAATTTGTACTTTCATTGCGAGAAATTGCATCGGCGAGCCAGTTACAAGTTTCATGGCTTATTATAAATGAAAAAGGGTTCTAAGTGTTTTATATTTGACGCGTACAGTACCGGCAAAGATTGCATCGTTCGACGACAAGTTCACCGCAACATACAAAGAAGACGTCAAGCTGCCGTGTCTCACTGTCGGCGTGCCCGCACCGGAAGTGACATGGAAGGTACGAGGCGCTACTCTTCAACCGAGCGACCGACTGAGACAATTACCCGAGGGATCGCTGTTCATCAAGGAAGTCGACCGCGCGGACGCTGGGGAATATTCTTGTTACGTGGAAAACTCCTTTGGACACGACACCGTGACTCATCAGCTGGTCGTACACGGTACATAAATATTTTGGCACATGGAAACATTTTGCGCGCAAACATCTAGCATTATGACGACGCACTGAAATAGGATTTTGCTTGCGTTGTTGAGTCATTTTTGTAAATGAGTTGTTGGATATTTGCGCACAAAATTATATATTGATACATGAGCTTATCACTTGCGTGCAAAAGCACAGACTAAACATATCTTACGAGCAAAACTCGGGCAAATCTCATACAAGTTTGCATGCATAAGACAAATAAAATTTACGCGCAAGATTGTTATCTGGGTATTTACCGATTTCAGCATATCGTTCATATTAAAATTAACGTTATATTTTCGCAGCTCCTCCGCACTCGCCGCAGGTCACCCTTACCGCCACTACCACCAACTCTTTAACGATGAAGTTGCGCCCTCATCCCACCGATAATGCACCGATTCATGGCTACACCATCCACTACAAACCCGAGTTCGGCGACTGGGAAACCGTTCAGATCAGCTCCACAGCACAGAAATATACTCTGGAGAATCTGTGGTGCGGCTCCCGATATCAGATCTACGTCACAGCTTACAACGGGTAACTTTATCGTCAGAAATGTAAAGTGATTGTTGCATTGAAACGTTTTGTATACATAAGAGTCTTTTGCAGAATTGGAATCGGCGATCCTTCGGACATCCTGAACACGCGCACAAAGGGCTCCAAACCGATTATCCCCGAAGCGGCGAGGTTCATCGAGGTATCCACGAATAGCATCACTCTGCACTTGAGCGCCTGGTCGGACGGTGGCTGCCCGATGTTGTACTTCGTTGTTGAACACAAGAAGAAGTAAGACGAAAAGATAATACAACGGCGAACGTCCAATCTGATATCGAGATCGATATGTTAACGGCGCGCGTTTCGCATTCTTCAGGATGCAGCAGGAATGGAACCAGGTCTCGAACAACGTCAAGCCGGGCGGTAATTTCGTGGTGTTGGATCTGGACCCCGCTAGCTGGTACCATTTGCGCGTCACGGCTCACAACAATGCCGGTTTCGCCGTGGCCGAGTACGAATTCGCGACTCTGACGGTGACTGGCGGTGAGTACGGGCGGTCGTGCGACGCACAGCGACGCCTCGCAGCCGGTGCCAATGGTGGCTGGATTGAACGGTCGCCGAAACGCGTTTTCTGTTCCAGGCACCATTGCACCGGCCCGCGAGCTGCCGGACGTGAACGGTGGTGGCAACGATGAGGACCCGATGAAAATTTTCATGGCTAACTTAAATCTGGTCGTACCCGTGGTAGCAGCTATACTCGTTATAATCGTTGCCGTCATCGTGATCTGCGTTCTCAGGGGGAAGGGTCACGGTAGCGATAAAGGTAATCGTTATCTACTTTTTGTTTCCTTCGCACAGGCACGATCGCACCTCCCGTAAGTAAAGGCGGTAATGACAACACCGCGGATGTGAGACGGTACTTCCCGTGGTTACCCAGCTGGCTCGACGTAAACGTGGTGGTGCCGGTCGGCGCGACGGTCGTTGTCATAATAGTAGGAATAGTAGTCATTTGCGTGGCGCTCTCGAGACGAACTCGAGGCCCGGAACAGACACGGCTGCGAGGTATCTCTTCAGCCGACGAGAAATATTACGAGGGACAATGTATACAAATTTTTTTTCATTACTTTTACTCGTTAAGTCGCATAGAGGCGGTGGAGGTTGGTCGGGAAATGAAATCTTGAGAAATCTCTCTTGAACTAATCAAGAAGAACGTTGAACATATATGCTGGTCGCAGATACTACCGCTATTTTATAATCTTGTAATACTGTCGTAATAATTTCCTGACGATCGATCCACGCGTCGACCACCCTAGTCTTGACATCCTCTCCAAAAATATTTCATAATTTTCCCTCTTCCTGCGTTTTCCTTTTATTTCACAAGCGTGGGTGATGGCATATACATATAATGAATGTGATACATCAGCAGTAAGATCAGAAATGTCGAGGTGCACGCACGGGATTTATTGAATCGACCGTCCTCGTTTTAGACGACGTAGTCTACCAGCAGACCGGAGTTGGCGGCGCCACCCTGGACAAACGCAGATCCGATCTTCGCGACGAACTGGGATACATCGCGCCACCTAATCGCAAGCTTCCACCTGTGCCCGGCTCGAACTACAACACCTGCGATCGTATCAAGCGAGGTACAGTTATAAGTAAGCCACCACTGCCAACACTTACCTTTTAGACCAGTTTCAACTACTTGTCTAGTTGTTGTCGCATCGGCACGATAGTTCCTTCTTTCATCTTTTCTCAAGGGATACACGAGAAAGGGATCCATCGAGAGATTCGCACATACAACATTTTAGACTCCCGATCAGTGTTGGACAGATCCCCAGGCCAGACAGAACCCGTACACACAATCATTGCCAGTTTCTCTTTTCGTTCGCCATGCTTCAAGATGTTCTTATTATACGTTATCGAGTTTTGTATGTCCCTCCAGCGGAGATATAACGTTCATTCCTACTTGTTTGCGCTTACCACGCCGTTGGTGCCTAGCGAGTGTCGATTGTACCGACTTGCGAATTAATTATTACCTGAAAAAGAAAATCAAAAGCACCTACTTCCCGGAGATTCTAAATCCTCTAAAGGGTCTCTAAAGAGAACAGGGCTGTTAGTTGGCGGGAACGAAGAATCTTGATAGGCGCCAGCGTGTCGTACGACCTTTGTAGTATGTGTTTGATAGGTGGAACTAGCTCGTTAAGGAGCCACTCGACGTGGGATCCCAGGCGACACATGTATGAGGAGTTGAGTCACTACGCGCCCAACAGGAGATGCCCACCGCCACCACGTATGGGCAGCGCGGACGGTCTCTCGCCGCACAGAGGTTGGTAATAGCAATTTTGGTTAACGGGGGCATCCGGGCGCTCGCCCGATCGCCATACGAGACTGATCATCGCAGGCAGCAGCCGGCGATGTTGCTGGCTCATCTCCCAGCCGGTCTTCGTAAGTCCCATCCCCCCCGTCGTTTCATGAAACCTTTAACGGCACCTCTCGTTTCTCGATGTTTGCACGTTTCCGCATGCCTGCGCTCATAGCACGCCGACAAATAACACGAATCACATAGGGGGGAATTACGTTCATTTACTCGTTGTCTTTCCAAAAGGCAAAAACCTTAGACAGAGGTTTCTATGCCCGTTATCATCGTATCGATTTTTAAGATTCTCAGGAGTAGGAGGAATTTTCAACATCTTGGATCGAATGGATAAATAAAATTTAAGTTAGCAAATTAATTGAAGAATGACATTTCTTTTGTTACATACAATGTAATTAATCGATACGACGATCGGGCGTCAATGGACTCGAGTTTACTTAAATACATTTTTAATTCGCATGATCAGTTACTGAAGATTTAACGATTTAACATAGAATGAGAATCGAGGAAAGAAGAAACGTTAAAGTGAGTAAAAGTAATGTCTTCGCTCTTTGCTCAAATCTGGGTAGAAGACGCATGTAGAATCAATACTGGGAAGGATTGCTTACGGGGGGGAAAAAAAATTGTTTTTTCGATTCCATTCTCGACCTGAAGCTGAACTCAGGAATTGTTGGAGTAGGAATAAAGTTTTCGCGCCACAATCGATCTTTATAGCAATCTTTATCGTTCAACAATGTCTCGTAGATTTTCTACCCCTAGCGACAGAGTCTACCCTGGTTGATCGTCCATTTGCAGGTATGGAGGATGAGATTTGCCCGTACGCCACCTTCCACCTATTGGGATTCCGCGAGGAAATGGACCCGAGCAAGGCTATGCAATTCCAGACCTTCCCCCATCCAGGAAACGGCCACTCTGGCACTATGGGACCACCCGTAGGACATCCGACTAACGCTTCTGCCCACAGCCGCTCTGGATCTCAGTCTATGGTACTTTCCACCTGTCTTTTGCAGTGTATTATACGTAATGTTTTATAAGTATATGCATACAGTGAATAACTACTGCTGAAATCGCGGCCGATTTCTCCCCGCAGCCCCGTCAAAACGGCCGCTACTCTCGAGTACCGTCCCAGGGAGGCGGCAGCGGCACGCACAACGTTTTCTCACCCGAGTACGACGACCCGGCTAACTGCGCTCCCGAGGAGGACCAGTACGGGTCGCAGTACGGGTCACAGTACGGCGCGCCTTACGATCACTACGGATCCCGCGGATCGGTCGGACGTCGCAGCGTAGGCTCGGCACGCAACATTCCCATGTCTGGCTCGCCGGAACCGCCCCCACCGCCGCCGAGGAACCATCAGGATCAGAATAACTCGAGCTTCAACGACAGCAAGGAGAGCAACGAGATCAGCGAGGCCGAGTGCGATCGCGATCAGCTTGTCAACCGCAACTACGGCGGTCAGTAGAAAGATTCGCGGCAGCTCGGAGAACGAGCGCGGGGGGAGACCATGGGGCTGGGACTCGATCCCGAGGTCCGATCGGGATAGTCGCGAGGCCTCGCCTCTTTCCCGCTCGAGCCCGTCGCCAGGTCCAGCGGCATGCTCCCCCTCGGGGAACGATCTCGCTCTGATTACAGCTCTACTACTGATGCTCGTTTCATATGCACTAAGCATTATTAGGCGTGCGGCGGCTCATTATGCGGACGTATCGCATGGCGGGCGAGTCGCGAATGAAGAAGACTCGCCGCGCGAACTATGTGTTTTTTCTGTCCACTATTTTTTTCGTCCTTTTTTTAAAAATCCTAATTGTTTACGTTAGTTTCCCACAAATTGCATGCTACGTGTTGTCGTAGTAGTTTAATCGTTGTGTCAATCGTGCCGTGTGTTTTTCTATTTCAGTGAATGCTCGCGGCAAGGACGGCATGACCACCGAGGAGATGCGTAAACTCATAGAGAGGTCAGTAGAGCGCGAGTGAGCTTTGGTTAACGGTGAACGGTTTAATGACGTTACACCGTTCTCCCGCCGCTGTGTCTCGAGCGATTTTCACTTTCGCGCGAGCGAGCTGTAATTACATCGGTGTTACACCGCGGCAAAGTGCCCCGCGGCGTGTTTTTCCGAATCGAGCGAATCCGTTTCGCGATCGCTCGCCGCGGCAATCCGGCCGCAATCCGATTCGCCTCCACGATCAATTTTTTTTTCTCTAACGAATCACACGCTATCGATTCCGCATCCTCGCTCCGTACCTTCGTACGAAATACTTGACCGTTTGTGCGCGACTGAATTGTCGATTGACGACGATCGAGTGCACGGTGGTTCACTAGCGACCTTCGAGGAGCCTCGAGATACTTGACTGTTTAACAATTTTAACGAACGTCTGATCTTTTCTTGTTTCATGACTAATTACGCAGGAAGCCGTAAGTTCGTTTAAACATAATCACGTCAGGGTGTTACAAACGTTAAAGACATGTCAAGAGCTTTTTGAGATGCGTCATACCATTTTCCACTGAGTTTCGTCATCCCATTGAAGCTACGGCTATCCGATTTGTGTTTTGCGGCGGCGCCCCAGAGTAGACGACCTTTCAAAAACGTTGCTTCCGGACACAAAGTCCCCCAGTCTCTCTCTCTCTCTCCATCGAGAACGCTTACTAATACAACATGTGTTCGCATGTAGCTTTTGATGAATAATGAATGTGTAACGTGTAGCTGTGTAACTAATTCGAAGCTAGAATGTGTGATCGTACTTTCACCGCAGCTAATTGCTACTGTCACCGCTATTAAACCCGCTGTTCGGGCTGCTTCCGCCATTAACGATCCTGGTGGAAATATCTTGCTGAAAATACAATGAAGTTTTGCTGAAACGTATTTGAAAATCCCCCTCTCTCTCTCTCTCTCAATTAATTTCGTTTTATCGCCATCTCGTCATTATTCCAGTAAAGATGATTTCCCAGCAATTTTTCATTGAAAACACAGTTTTTAATGAAATTCCATAAATTTCATGTTTCGCAATTTTTTATTATTTTTAATAGTGTCTACTTCAACTTTCCTTATTATTTCACAGTATTGCATTGAATTAATAATTGTGAATATTCATGTTGAGATGAATACAGTAATTTTTCCATAAACATTTTCGTTTCAGTTACCATCGGTCTCGCAGTACTTTCAGCAAAATATTTCCATCAGAGCGCCGACACGTTTACGATCTCGTCATTTTTATATTTTATTTATTCATAGCATTATCATTGTCGTCATCGCTACTAATTGTTGTTTTAGCGCATGTTGTTGCACCCAATTCGCGTACAGAGATCTCTGCCTCAACAATCGATCCGTTAAACTGAACAAACGCTGCTCTTCCAATGTTAAAAAAATAAACGCAATAAAATTTGCAGCGGAAAATCGCGCGGGAGAGATCTGCAAGCGAATGGGGGGAGGGATTGTTGCGTGGTGAAACGATGTCGGTGCCGGATGTGCCAAGAACGCAAATTCCTGTTGCAGAAACGAAGCTCCCGGCCGGCAAACCGGCGCCCCCCACGGCGGTCACGGGGGACTCCTCACACCCTACGATACTGTGGCAGTGTAACCTGTAAATCGTCATCTTCCGTGGTCTTCCGCTTCTCTCGATAGCCGCGCGGCCGCGAAGGAGAGCAGCCGAGAGCAGCGGAAATGAAGCGCAACGCCAACTCTTCCCCCGGTGCTGTCGTCGGTCCAATTTGCAACGATTTACGATTTAGAAATTAGAGACGTCGTCGCGAGTAGGTAGATACGATTTACCGTGTAAGGCGTACGCGTGTCGATTTCTTCTCGAGAACGTGATTACGGACGGGGATCCCGCGGCCCGCCTCGCGAAATGGGACCGCCTCCTTCGCCCTCGCGAATCACCATATCACGCGACCACTTTCTTACCCCGAGCTCTCTCCGGCCTTCCGCTCGTTCCTTGTACTTCCTCGGGTACGTTCGTTTGCATTTGATCCTGGGTGAGGAGGGCCGGACTCACGAAACCGCCTCGTTTCTCGATCAACTTTTCCGAAACGGTTCAGTCGATTACGCACAACATCCGTGGGAGGGCCTGACCCAAGGCTGACCTTAACTACTGCCCTTACCGGCGAAGGAGGCACAGCGATTCGTGAGGTCAGCCCCACGTGGGGCTTCGTCCGTAACCGGTGAACTCTACGCTATACTGGAAGTCTACTGCCGTCTTGAAGATGATGGACAGAGTGAGACAGTTCCGGGATAGACAAATGGTTCTACATTCTGTGTCTCTCTCTCTCTAGTAATTCTCAGTCAGCGATTTTCTATTTCACACTCTGTAAGTTACTGGAGTAAGTGATCTCATTGTTTCCTATTGCTCTCGATGTCGCCGAGAGAGAGGGAGATACTGTTGGGTGAATAGGATGTCTCTTTTTCTCTGATTAGTTGATGATTTTCTATCTCACTCGTACAAGGCGGGATAGAAGATCGTTGACCAATGAAAAGTAGAGAAAGAGACAGAGATTCACCCAACAACCCCTCTTTCTCGGGCGACCTCGAGAACAATAGGAAACAATGGGACCACTCACTCGAGTATATTATAGAGTTTACTGATCTCACGGTCACTTATATCGTGGAGTGTGATGGAAAATCGTTGACCAATCAGAACCAGTAGAAAGAGGCAGAAGTGGGAACCATTTGTCCGTCTCACTCTGTCCATCATCTTCAAATGGACAGTAGGTCTTCCAGCATAGGGGTTCACTGTCCATAACACTTTCACGAGTCCCGGAACTCCTCCGCGCACGTTCGACGTCGCGCGTGGTCTGAGATTTTCTTTTGCATATCCAACATTGCCGATACTGACCGGTATCGAAGAAAGTGACTTGTGTTTCGATACGTGTCTTCCTCGAGGGTGCGCGTTCGAGCTCGACGCCACGTTACTTGCGGGAGACACCCGACGACACGAACTCTCATTGATTAGCCGACCGTCTTCGCGTACGCGGAGACCCTTCGATTATTATCGGTGAGACTGAGAGGGGGAATTTGCACATCCCCTCGCTATTATATCGTCGAACGTGCACGCGGGAGGCTCGAGGCCCGAGAGTCTGCCGTGAAGAGACTTGTCCTGTAGGAAGGCGAACACGCAGCCGGAAGTCGTGTTCGCGGACGCTCAGCCGCGGCAGAGACGCGGCCCATGCGATGGTGCTCTCGGCGACGGTGGATTTAACGGGGGTCTTCTGATATATATATATATATGCTACATATATATCCGGGATATTAATCCTAGGTTACACATTCGTCGCAGCGTCGTTGCGTAAATGGGGGAGAAAAGAAAAAGGAAAGGGAAAAAAAAGGGAAAACGGAAACCGTATAAACGACATGTACGCGTATACACGAAGATTAGTTGGTCGCTTTTTAAGTCATGGTTGTGCCACACTGCCGCTCCCTGCGGGCGTACGATATATAGATACGTACACATATACTATATACATATAACGATTTATAATTTCGTAACGAAGGTTGTGTCCCCGCCCCCCCCGCCCGCCCCCTACCCACCCCTTGACGATCGGTGAACTTGAGTCTCGACGTCGCGGAGAGCAAGGTTTATTAGGGTAACGTCGTCGCTTCTTCGTCTTTCGTCTTTCGTCGTCGTCCTTGTAGCGATCCGCTTAGGCGAGACACTCCCGTCGCTCGCATCGAAAGGGGTTGCAAAAGTCCCGTTACGCGTAAAGAAGAAGAGAGAGAGAGAGAAAAAAAATAAGGAACACCGATCGACTGTCCGTAGGAAGAACAACGCGGCGAGCCATCGAGGGAACGCTTCGACACACACGGCAAGGCCGGCCACACCGATTTACCACAATTTACAATATACAACATTGATCGCCACGCGCGCTGGCGCGTGCACGCAATACACGCCACATACATACACACTACACACTTGCTGTCGTCCTATATGATATAAATATTTAGTCCGCTGTAAACACCTAATTATCCCCCCGCCCTAATCGCCCCCCCCTGCCCCCGTGCTAATCTTCTACGATCGATTGCGACGTACCGTACGTAAGATTCACTGGCATCGCGACGATGATCGTTACAGGTGTAAGCGATTCGAGTAATAAAAGAAGCTGGTTTAACGTAGATAGCTCGTAAGTCGGACGGATGGTCGCGAGAAGGCATCGTTGGGTCTTCGCGACGAGGCGAGAGGTCGGGCCCTGGTTGACGGAACGGGATAATCGCGAAACGAAGACGGCCCGTTTGCCTGTCCTACGACTGGACAGTTGGTCTTTTGCTTTAGTTCGACGAAACGAAACGTACGAACGAACGAACGGACGAAGCGGATGCTTCCGGGGCCTCTTCGCGCGCGCGCGTATGTGTGGTACCAGCCCGACGTCGCGCGGCGCCGCGACGCCACGACGCCGCGTCTCATAGTTCGTTTTTATCACGATACTATTTCTAGATATATATACATACAAATATAAATATAAATATATATTATATATAACACTATACTATATATACATACGTTGTAAGTAGCTATTTCTAGGTGTCGCATTTGTTTGCCGAGGCGATGCGCGAGCCGGCCCCCAGTCGGGCGACCGGGCCGACAGGTACCCTCGAGAGAGACAACGGCCGTAACATCGTAACATCGGTCGATCCCCCCGTTGTACTCAATTCCGGATAAGTGCTGGACGTCTTATTGTTCCTCGCTAGCGTTACCGTTCACTCGACTCATCCGGTTTACTTCATCGAGAGAGAGAGAGAGCAAGCATTCCGAACGTTATTTGATACTGACACACATTCTGGTGCTATTACATCTCAAAGTCAACCTCATTCGTGCCGCGATTATGATATGGCCTAAATTGCTACTGCCAGTCCTTTGTTACGCGCCAACGTGAATGGAAATTAAAACGGAAATACGGACCGTGAGAATCCCCGGGACGTTTCGAGGGTACCCCAGGTCCGCTCGAGTCGCCTTCCGCCCCCGCAGAGGAGTTCCTACCCTCTGCCGCTCGAGACTGGCCGCGGCTCGACGCGCCAACGCACTTTTACTCATCGATGTGATTTTAAAAGGCTGCGCAAAAAGCCTCGTGTCTCGTGTATATGTTACGATCGCGCTCTTACCGTAATTAACGTAGCCGTATCTCTCGTCCCAAGTCACTCCCTTAACGACTTAACAGTATCACACGTTCTACTCACGTAAACTCCCCTCCCCTCCCCCCCCCCTCGCGAAACTTTGTCGCTTCGAATCGCTTCCGAATCTAACCAGAGCTAATACGATAACGATGATAACGATATTAATGCATTCGTACGTAGTAATATATGATCACGTCCGCGCGCGCTACCTTGGTCGCGGTTTATCCTTTGTCTTAAGCGAAAGTGGACGTCCGCGACGTCGCACAGGTGATAAACGTTTATGTTGTGAGCGGCCACAGCGGGGGTGGCCGGCAGCGAGGGGAGGAACCCGCGTACGGGGCAATTTAGCGACAATCAGTTGGATCTCGGATTTCGGCTAAACATGAAATGTTTTTCGCAGCTGAAACCAGTCGATAACGAGTAATACGATTCAAAGACTGAGAATTTTTACGTCCACGTTTACCGCTCACCGCTTCATTCACATCTCGGCTCGCGATTTGCTTTGCCCTCGCAGTAACATCCCCCGGTTAGATTATATATTCGCCCCCTCGCGCGCCCTCCTCGCCGGACACCCCCTGCTGAGCCCATCGTTCGCTCGTCGCGCTTCTCGTGATCGACGTTATATTGCGTAAGTAATTCTTTGCAAGACTCGACGTTACTTTTTAGGAGAGACGCCGCGAAGCGTGTCGCTCGCTTGTGTATGCTTGATTGATAATGATATGCGTTGAAAGCGTTTGGCTGTTCCTTTCGTACGACGGCGAACGCGGTTCTTCGAGCTCGCGCTCCTTGCCCTCGTCCCGCCCTCCTCATCGTCGCCTGTCAAACTCGAAGCGTTTCCTTCGTGTCCCTTCTGACGATCCTTGCGTACGTGCGGAAGAATCGCGGGAACGCGATAATCTCGTTTGACAATGGAAAAACAAAAGGAAAAGAGCTCACGTCACCCGCGCTCGAGGAGACTCGAGGATCCGCTCGCAGTGTACCGTTTCCTCTCAACGCCACTACTTTATGTTTTTGTACCAAAGTTGTAGCGTCTAACTTTGCGTTGAATAAAGAAACCTTAAAACAATCGCCGACTCACTTTTGCGCGAATATACCAACTCTTTCATGATCGCTGAGACACACGCGTCTCACTTAAAAATTTTTTAACGACTCAATGATTTAAGATGCATTCTACGAAAAAACATATCAATATAAACTTGGAACGAAAAAATTAATTCGGCTGTGAAAAGGTCAAGATATTCCTACCCTTTTTATACATTTGTACATCCACTATTAAGTATTTTAGTTCTTGCTTTTTTGCATGTTTGTGCGGCCATTCACGGGAACGTTAAAAATTGTAACTTCCCAAGTAGAACATGTTAGTCACGAAAACATCAAGATGGCATCATTTTTTTGGTCATTTTTTGTGCATCATGGTGACGTCAAAATATTAGAATTATTTCTATCATATAACTTGTTTCAATCATATGAGTATCTGTAATTTATTATTCTGTGATTATATTCTTTCGAATCATGTACCAGTGCATATGCAAGAAACAATTGCTTTTAAAAAATAAACTTATACGGGGCGTTACGTATAATAATACTCGCCCCATCTTTTACTTACGGATAGAGCGGACTAGACCGAGTCGAAAAGTCCTCTACCATTTTGCAATTTTCGCAACAGTTAACGAGTTATTAATTATTACAAATCGCTATCTTAGCCCGGCCTACCACCCAATTAAAGCGCGCTGTGAGATGCGGCTGTCCCGCGATCGGCGTTGCTAGGCGCGCGGGGAGTTTATTATACGTAGCCAGTGTTGTGCATAGATGATTTTAAAATTAGCTAGCTAAAGATAAGATAAAAATATATAAATTTATCTTAGATAAGATAAAGATGATTTCGTTTTTAATATATCTAGATAAAAGATAAAATCATATGATGATTCATCTAGATAATTTGCAGATAATATTTTTAAGACTTCATGTAAACACAGTAGAGAAAGTTATAAAAAAATTATAGAAAAATTTAAATTATAAAGGGGGATATAGAATATATTCAGGTTAAGTTATATGACACACACATAAATGCATGGTCTACAACGCCATCCAATATTTAAATAGTGTAACTGTTAAGTATTTTTATGTGGCTAACCTTATGTGGCCCTAAACCAAATTATCTGTACGTTATCTTAGATAATTTAGTAAAAATAACACTTTCTTTCATCTAAGATGCAGATATAGTTAATACTTATTTTTATTATCTATATAAAGATAAGATAACGCTAAAATTTTATCTAGATAATCATCTATATAATTTTATTTAGATAACAGCAAACACTGTACGTAGCCCTTGCCGTGTGTCATAGGCCGGTATTCATAGTCGATTCATATTTCAAAATCATCTCAAGTGTTGTCTTAAGAGGCTAATACGGCTCGGTGATTGGTTAAAAATACATTAAGAGTACACTTAAGATGATCTTAAATATAAAGCCAACGGCACACGATACTATTTTTCCTACTGGATTGCTTACGAGAGCCAATCAGAATGCAGAGTTTTCGATCAGATAACTTAAGGCTGAATCCTGATTGGCTCTCGTAAGGAATCCAGTAGGAAAAATAGTATCGTGTGCCGTTGGCTTAAGAATGGACTATAAATACCGGCCGTAAACAATTGCTAGCAACGGCAATCGCGGGACGGCCGTGTCTCGCCGCGAGCTTGAATTGGGCGTTAGACCGGGCCAAGACAGCGAGTTTTAATAATTAATAACTCGATAACTATTGCGAAAATTGCAACGTGGTAGAGGACTTTTCGACTCACGACAGTCTAGTCCGCTCTATTCATAAATAAGAGGTGAGGCGGGTGTTACATAACACGCTGTATACGTTTTTTTTATTGTAAATTTGATTTCACTCACTATTCTGTGTTACTCGCATGCGCAGGAATTTATTTGAGAAAATAACTTGAAGGAACGAATTAAACGAGCTTGCTCTAACGTGCAATTAGCAATTATTGGTAAATATAACAGTTTTATATAAAAAAAAACGTAAAAATTACGTTAGAAAATGTTTAGAACGTCACGATAGCAACAACATAATTTTGTGACGTGAAAAACAGTATCGTAAAAAAAAACAAATAAAAATCATGTTAGAAAATGTATAGAACGTCACGGTATATTTCAGCATTTTATGAGCATAGAGTGTGAATTTTGCACCTCGGTAAATAATCATTATTGTTGCATCGTTCGTTACCAATTATTATCGCTTCTGTGGGCCATTCGGCCTCTTTTCGCAGCCGCGGGCCTTCAGCGCTGCCTTGTCGACGGCGCGGCTTTACCGGCCCGACGTCGGCGACGTTATCCCGGCGCGATAGTTCGACGTCGGTCGGCAGTGACGATTGTTTACACGATGGCGTCCGGCGGTGGTACGTGTCCACTTATTTCCTATTTCCGCGTAACCATGGGCCGGCCCGGCCATCGCACGGCCAGGGTCGGCGCGCGAAATCGCCTATTAATAGCAATAACGGCCATTCTGTGTTCTGTTCTGAAACTGCTCATTTCTTTTTTGACGGCAGAAAACGCGGCCGAGGAACGGACGGAAGCGTCAGCGCCGGCACAGCCCGTCGCCAATGCCGTATCCGAGACGACCCACGTAAGTGAAGCGCATAACCTAGAAACCGCGTCGCCCGCGCCGGGAGCGGCGACGCGTCGCCGGGGTTTGCCGCCGGTGCGGCCGCCCCGCCGCGACGTCAGAACGCCGATGGTCAGTCCCGCACTCCGCGCGTCTCACGGCGCGAAAGTTAGGTTAGGGACCGGCCAACACGCGTCTCTCGTCTGACCAGCTGATAACGATTTTTGCGCTGGAGCAATAATACACACACACGCGCGCACTCTCTCTCAAGTGCGGAGCACGCGTTTCGAGTCTGAGAGTTAAATGAAGTATTTATTTATACGTGGACGATACTATAGCTCTTTAATCATGAAGATTAAGCGTTCTTTTAGGACTACTGTTCGCTGATACTGCGCTCTTTTCGGTTGCAGAAAGTCATAGCGATGGACAAGGATGGCGATCTGTCCAGCATACCAGCCAAGAAACCTCGCGTCGAAGTACAATCTCTTCCAACCAGACAGTATTTAGATCAGACTGTAGTGCCGATATTGCTGCAAGCGTTGTCCTGCCTGGCCAAGGAAAGGCCTTCCGACCCCATAAACTTCCTCGCTGGTTATTTATTGAGGAACAAGAGCCAGTACGACAGCGGCGGCTCGCCGCCGGCTAGTCAATGAACGCTTCCATTATCTGCGCATCCACCTTACGAAAATCCATGAACATTACTGCGTAAGAAAACCTATCTCTCGATTCTTTGAATGCATATTTATGACAGATGCGCGTACTTTTGTATTTTCGTAAATAAAAATGTGTTAGCTTTTTACTATAGGGACGGTAGTGATCTCGTAGGTAACACGATGTTGTTCTGAAGAAGCGCAATGTTACGCTAGTACATTTTTTATATCGATATTATTTTAAATAAATACTGTCATTTTCTCTGTAAGAGCAGATGTTAAAGGTATCCTAATTACGATAGAGACGGCTGCCTTTAGAAATTGTCTCCCGGCAACTGCAGCGAGTGTCGGTTTGAGTTCTCTACGCAGGCGTTTGAATAGGAGAAACCGAGGCTTTCCCAAAGAGGGTATCGCAAAAGTGTCTAAAATGCACACAAAGAAGCTTATTGATTCCTTCGGTTCAGTTCTTTGCGAATCCGTGACGCAAGAGCGCGCGCGAGATAAAGGACAGAGAGAAGGACCGCTACCATTGGTCCAATAAATCGTAATGAACCCTCCGCGCTCGCGTCGATTTTAATTGGAACGGCGATTTAATTGGAGGCAATTAAATGTAATCGCGCAATGAATCGGGGTTAAATTTATCTCGCGCTCCAATAACATCGATAATTTACGTTAGACGTGCAACGCTCGCGCGCGGGCTGCGCCACGCCGTTACGCGAGGAGAGAGTAGGAAGAGAGAACGCCTCGGGGGACGCTACGTTTTATTATTCCCCGCGTCTTATTTCGCGTCTCTCGTTGCGATTTTCGTCCCGACGAAAACTCGCCGGCCGGTCTCGCCGTCCGGGGGTAATTGGACCCCCTTCGGTCTCGTCGGCGAGGCACTGGGAAAAGAAAATCCGTGTAGCGACGTCCGATTGTACCGGGCTCGGGCTTTAAATGACGACGCGAGAAGATATCGGGGTAATTTCGTGGCCGACAATTCGCACGGCGACATCATCGGACCTGGTCCAATTAACGGCAAAGGATCCTCCCGCCCGAGTTCTCCGCTCTCGTATATCCTCCCGTAGAATCCCTCGATCCTTACCCACACGTACACTGGTCGTCAACTCCTGGTCCTTTGTTTCGCGCCCGCTCGGAGGGCACGATGTGTTTTTACGGCGATAAGATAAACACGCGGACAATAAGTATTTTGTTTTTACTCGAGTTTCTTAGAGAAACTTCTCGCTAGATATTTCGCCGTATCAATAATTCACTCGTCTTACGTCCGTTTCTACCAACGTATTAACTTTAATCTCGGTTCAACGTACTTTTTATCTCTTCCTAAGTTTGAAAATTAGAAAAACATAAAAAGGTGAGTTGAACCGAGATTAAAGTTAATCTGCGTTGGTAAAAATGGGCATTAAGACGTTAGAGGCTGCGTGAAAAACCGGGAACAATTAAAAAAGCGTGAAACAAGAAAAAAATTTTGAAGGAGGACTTTTCTCCTGTTTTGCCGCAAGAGAATAAAGCTTTCTATTTTTATTATCCGTCACTTATGCGATCACTTGAGAAAACCATTGACGTTGGTCTCCAATAATTTTGATTCTCGTATAATTCCGCATGTGCAATGACGACGTGAATCGAAGCGTTTTTGGCGATAAAACGCCGTGGGGATCGGTCTGAATTTCATCGGTTAAGTGAAGGACCGGTACATTTTAGTGTTTCGTGTGATTGCACAATGTGCGAGCGCATCGCCGAACGACGCAGTTTGTAATATTGGTTCTGTTTCTGTATATTCAGAGTGAAATTCCACGTTCGCCGTTCATTCCCGCAACGGATCGCGAATAAACGCGCAAAAGCGGAAAGTCCACGCTCGCGGCACAATGCAGAAGTTCGACGCGGCCGTCAATGACGCGGTAACATCCAACCTTTTTTCACTTCCTTACGCACGAGAAGCTCGCAACAGTTGTTTCCACGTCGTGCTGATACCATCTCCTCTCCACATTCCTGTTCACCATGCTTTCCCAGCTTCCAGAACTATGTAAGTAGTTTTATGCAATGTTAAAGCATGAATACACGGGGAGTATCTCTCAAAAATGTTTCCTTGTTTTCCATGTAAAAGATACGTACAACGCGAGTTTGTATGAAATTTTGTCCTGAAGAAAAAAAACAGGTACAATAATTTTTTAACAGAATAATGCAGTTTAAATTTACGTACAAACTCCAGACTGCGATCATTTTTAAAGACCCCTTTTCCACTCGATGTTTTTACTTATTTGTCAATTGGTCGGTGCTGTCTTTAAAAGCGTTCTACAAGTCATCTCCTTGATTGACAACGTTACATTCGGAGTGGGGGAAAAAACGCACGTTTACATAGAGATAGTGTATCTCACGGACAGCCGGTGTAATTTTCGCGAGTTACTGGCATATACACGGATACGTAATGAAACCCGACGACTGACGCATGGCTATACATTTTTACGTATCTACAGCATCGAATTCCGCGTCTATATCGGAGAATTGAACTCCGCCGAAATTGTTACCGATTTCAATGCTCGCTCGGTACACCGGCCGAGATTCCGGACAGATATCTTCCCTCCTGTTCTATTCTCTACCCGCGCTATTCATGCGAGTCGCGCGCGATATGCGTGCCGGTAATCACGTCGGGCGTCAGGTCAGCAGATTTTGAAATTGTGCTAACAGCGACCGTGACCACATCACGTATCGAACGTGCGATCGTCAACTCTATACCGAGATACCTAGTGGTCGACTCTGTATCTTACGCTGTAGTGAAAATGCTAAAAGTAGCTCTGTCCCTTTCTAACTGTCCCCTTAGAAAGAGACAAAGCCGCTCGCTTTTGGCATTTTCACTATGTTGCAGAATTGACCTTTCAGTGGTCAGTTCTGTGTCTTACACTATAGTGAAAATGCTAAAAGTGAGTAGCCTTGTCTCTTTCGAACTGTCCCCTTAAAAAGAGACAAAGCCGCTCGCTTTTAGCATTTTCACTATGTTGCAAGATGCAGAATTGACCTTTCAGTGGTCAGTTCTGTGTCTTACACTATAGTGAAAATGCTAAAAGTGAGTAGCCTTGTCTCTTTCTAACTATCCCCTTAAAAAAGGGACAAAGCCGCTCACTTTTGGTATTTTCACTGTGTTGCAAGAATTGACCCCCTACTGCCTTCTTGAAGATGGACAGAGTCAGACAGACAAATGGTTCCTATTTATATTTTCCTTTGAAAATCGTGGGACAACGTGGCGTTTTATACAACTTCATAAGAGTTTTCTTAAATTTTACCGTACATTTTATTAGTAAAATGTATGGTAAAATTTCACGAACTCTCATCACGATTTTCAGAACGAATAAGAGAAAATTTACTCCGTACAGTAATTCCGATTGGCCAACGATTTTCTATCCCCCGATTTCTATCTCGTTTTTATGAGGTTGACCAAGAGGCAGATATGGGAATCATTTGTCTGTCCCTCACTCTGTCCATCCTTTTCAAGGGGACAGTCCGAGGACTTGCTACTGTACAGTATAGAATTCACCAGATCGGACAGATCAGCCGGACCGAGGGATGGGTCCCGGGCCTCTCCCGTACTCCCGTACCCTCTGCAGAGCCCCCCGCATTGCGGCTCGCCCCCTCATCGCGCGCATACGCGCGATACGCGTATGCGTACGTGGAGATGCGTGTGCTGCACGTGTGTACAGCCAAACAGCCCACGGATAATCGAGGGCCGTGGCTAATGGGCGAACCGTGTCACGGTTTTCGTCGGGGCGTGCAGGTCCGGCCTGCCGGTTCGCGCCTGCACGCCCGCACTCGGGGAGGACTCGGTCCAATTGGCACGCATATTGGAATTCTATTACCGGGATTACGGCCGGTAATTGCTCGGTTTAGCGCAATATCGCACGGCCGTCTGTGCGCGCCGTCGAGCCGCGTCGCGACGCTCCGGCAGGCCGACGGCGATCGTCCAGCGCGCGGATTAGCCGCGCGCCTAATCGCCGCCCGCGCGCGCGTTCCCTCATTACGATCGGCGACTAATTAGCGGTGGACGCCAAAAATGTTAATCCCCCCTGTATTGCGCCTTCAAGCGGCGCGGGATAATTGCGCTGGACCGCGTCTTCTCTCCGCCGAGATGCGACTAATTTTAAAAGCCGCCACTAAACGGACGTGATTACCGTATCGGATAAGCGACATTTTTCTGTTTTTAATCCCGCTGTGTTCCTACGATCATTCGCAAGGTGCTATTCTCTTGTGATATTAGAGCCGCTTTTACAGGCAGGATTGTCTAATGGATTAACAATACTAAACATAGCTATCTATTTATTTGCTTCTCTCGGTTCGATTTCGATTTGCATTTGAGATACGTAACTCGAGAGCTCAGCGAGTCGAACCGTTTGTGATGTACAACATCCTTTGTAGGGCTCAATTAGGGAATCGCGACTGCTAAGACGGCTCGCGGAGCGATTTTGGCAAGTGAAAGCCAAGGTTGGTTGATTAATTAATGCAGTGGAATACTGCGAATAATTAAATAATGCAAGTCCCCGGAGGCTATTTGCTTGTAGGAGTCAAAGGGTCGCGATACTCGCGATTAGGATTATTGATGAGAATTACGTAAGTACTTCTCATCAATATGGAGAGGAATTTCGCGAGTTTTTGTAATGATTGAAGTGCACGTCACACATTATATATTACCAAAATTAAATTTATGAAAGGAACTTTATGCACTGACAAAAAAATTTTTTTAAACTAAGTAAATAGATTTGCTTAAAATTTTTTTTTTACCGAAGTAAATATTTATTCTATTTAAATAAAAATACCAAATTTCAAGTAAATCTGTGTATTATATTAGGTAAATTAATTTAAATCGTTACATTTTCTACATTCAACTAAAGATTTCATAAGATAGAGAATGCTATTTATTAAATGAAATAATCGTTTTTGTCAAATAAGAAATCCAATTTTCTTCGCTCTAAAACTTATATCTTACTAAACATTTTATAGAGTTAAAGTAACATTTTTTAATTTAAAATTATCTACTGCTTGACATTTAATAAATACTTAAATTAAAGAAATGCATGTTTTAATTTGTTTATTATTTTTTAAATTTAAGTTAATAAGCTATTAGGAGCATAATAAATAATTTTCCCGAGTAAAGTAACATTTTTTTTTATTAACATATTTTTTTATCAGTGCTGTATATGTCAAACGCACAACTATTACTAACCCAACTATCGTTTAGATAAAAGAGAATTTAAATACTGTTGATGATACAAAATCACGTAAATATTTTCTTTCTATGTTTTTTACATTAATACGGATTTGATTACATCGAACAACAAAAAATGTATACAACGCAGTGCAATAGTGGAATATTTTTCGAGGAATAAGCGTTCGACATAATATTCTGCAATCCTACAGTTTAACTGTCTCTGCGTCCAGTGCTTTTTTTTCTTCCTACGTTATACACGGTAGAAATCACGGATTTGTAGATTCTTTTTTTTAAGTCAACGAATGACAAAGGCGGCGGCGGCGGACAAAGTCGCTGACGTTTCCGATCGGCCAGAATAAGAATACAAGTCTTAGGGAACGCGGCGGTATCTTTTGGAGGATTCTCTTCGCCGATGCGGCACGGGATTATATAAAATGTTTCTACATAACCGAGAACTCCGCCGCGCGGCCCCCCGCTTTGGCGGGGGGCGTCGGGGGAAAAGCGCTTACCCGGCAGATTCGCGCGCCGGCTAAAGCCCTCCTTTCTCTCGTATTTTTTCGTCGCTTGAGTTTTATCTGATAACGGCAAAAATATTTTTCGGCCTCAACCGCGGAAGGTGATACACGATCTTTTGTTGTCACAGCAGAAAACCGAAGCAATAAATATCGGCATGAATTCGAGCCTCTATACATTTTTACGATTAACTGCGTTTCGGGTGTCCGACGACCGTACGCGGAAGTCTGCGTTTATATGTTTATAAGAATTTACAAAATATTGCACTTCGCGCCTCGTCTCGTACGCCAAGCAAATTTTTCCCGTTATTTCCGTAATACGCGCAACGATTGATCTGGATCATCGCGTCCAAATTGCAATCTCGTTACCTGCATATTGGATTGTAAATAATCCAATAATCGCATAATACAGATATTTTGAATAATTACCGGGCTTCCACGTCGAATTGTTTGAATGTTTGAATTTTTGAGTAGAAACGCGCCACCCCCGCGCCCGAATATCCAAACGACTTGAAAATTCGGATTCGTTTTACGGAACGCGCGCTTTGCTTTCGCAGCGGGCGCCGGGGAGGGAGGGCGGCTTCTACTCTCT
The DNA here is from genome assembly GCF_000949405.1 of Vollenhovia emeryi. NCBI lineage: Eukaryota > Metazoa > Arthropoda > Insecta > Hymenoptera > Formicidae > Vollenhovia > Vollenhovia emeryi. The sequence goes on along the minus strand of NW_011967237.1, from coordinate 376,962 downwards.
TTGATTCATCGTAACGTACCGCGGGAGATGATCACGGGAAAGCGCGAGTCGGCGCTTTTGAACGGGTTAATTCGCGAAGTGGCATTATTTCCGGCGAGATAGCCACGCTTCGGGTAGGGTCACTTCGTTATCGGGTAACGCGCGCAGTCAACAACGGTGACCTCCGCGGCGCAACGCTGGCAACTTAAATATTTGTCGGAGATTATATTCATACCCCCGGCGGGGGTTCGCGGGGCGACTTTTTAATCAGCTTGTCGGCGTTCTTGCCCGCGTTCCCTCCGCCCTCCGTTCCGCCGAATTATCCCGCGGGCCCGCCGCAGATTTTCATTTCAGATTTGGCTGCGGTACTCTCTGCGGGAGAAAATAGAAGTCCGCGCCTCATTTTCCCTCCTCTCCCATTCCTCTTTCTCTCCCCTTTGATTTCAATCTGTTTGACGGTCTACCTATCCGTACCACAGTTGCTCCTGGCGTGTGGCGACGACGGCGTCCCCGGCCCCAAGAAGACAACGGGACAAGACCCGCGGCGGAGAGACGTACGTTATCGGGCTGCGGCATCGCTCCAGCATCCCGGCTTCGTCCTATTTTCTCTCCGTTCGAGGCCGAGTCCTCCAGTCTTACTGGTACTTTCGGGAGACTCCTCGAAGGCCGTCCGGGCGTAATTGCAGAAATCACTCATGTTACCTCCGGGCCAGACGATCTATCTATCGGGTTCTACACCCGGCGATCTCGATCTCTAATTTTCCTCGAGCTGGCTACCAATTTTATCTCTTATTCTTGTATCTATTTACAAGTAATTTGTTGTACAAACCCGTAGCAATTCGAGTAATATGTTTTACGCTTAGACGTAAAACGACTTCGTCAAATGTACGTGAATAATTTGCACATCACAAAGCATCGGTATATTTCCTTTTTTCTTTCTTTCGAGAAAGAGTGAGGGAGAGTAGCGAAAATGGTTGATCCGTTTCAACATAGTAAAATATAATATTATTTTATTTAAAAGGCATTTCTATAAAATCTGACGTATAGGCGCGGTTAAAAAGCTTTTATGAAACGTGAAAATCATTTGTGCGTTATACGTTACATAAGTTTCTTTGAAGAAGGAGCATTAAAAATTTGTTTATCAGTTTTGACACGGCAAGGCATTAACTTTATTTTATTTAAAAGCCGTTTTATGTAAAGTCGTATAAATCGGTACGGCATTTAAAATATACTTGCACGACTGGTTTAATTAATTTCGGTTATGAGTTAGGAGCATTTATAGATATTGTCTTTGTAAAGTATCTAAAATCGATACTATCATATCGTAAAATAATGGCACGTGATTATGACTGGGAAAATATTTCAAAGGTGCACGCTGTACTATCGCAGCAGGTTTATTATTACTCGATCGCGGGACCGTAAAATTCGATCTTGCGAACGAAATTACGATCGGCGGGGAGACTTTCCGAAACGCGTGCGCGACCAGGACGTACTCGGGTGCCGTCTAATGGCTGGAACTTTATCGGAAATAAATATTTTTTGCTCCATGCAGCCGTGTACCCGTTACGGCGAGAGCGGTTAGCGAGGCGATATCGGTATCGCCTGCGCGGCCTGCATTCGATTCGATGAAACATTCCCACGAAACATTACCTTTCTTTCAATGGAGCTTAATGCACAGATCCACCCCCGTGGGCTTCGGTTTTCGATCGTGGAGAGTTCTCCTCCTTCACCCTGCCCACCCTTTATCGTCTTCCCTCTGGCAGCAGGTCGGCGTCTCTCTCTCTCTTTCTCTCCCGGCGAAGCGCTTAATCCTCCAACGAGTCGAAAACCCCCGATGGTATTACCGCAAACGTTGATTTGTGGTAGCGGCACTGGACATTATTTATAATTTGCGGGTATTAATAGTCGGGCTTGTGTATCCTTGCGTATACCATCTATTCCCTCGGCCCTATCCACCTTTCCTCGTACATTTTCGTCGTTATTCTTATCTTCGCCTGACCTATTTTCCATGGACCTGAATGTCATCTTTCAGAACGGGGGATCGATATGAACCTTTAATCTTCAATTTAATTATTATTTCACCAATTTTTGGCAGCCAGCTGCTTTTTAAGTGCTCTTGCTATTAGCTTTTAGAATACGTCAATATCATTTACCTAGTCTACAAAGTTTTTTTTCTTTCTTTATACATTTGTAATGTTTCAGGATATATTTTAGTTGACGATTATAGTTATTATTATTTTTGATAAAATAATTAAAATAAAAAGTAATTATTATATTACTTTCCATTTTAATTAGCGCCGTTTGGTGATATAATTACTTTTGTAGAGGAGATACTTTTGTAGAAAAGATAAAAAAGTTGTTTTTCTAACAAAATATATCCAAATAATTAAATAAAATAATTCTTGATTGGATGGCGCTTACACTTGGCGTCTTTTTTTTACCTTTTTTATTAAAAAAGGTTATTTTTAATACCATTTACCTAGTCTACAAAGTTTTTTCTTTCTTTATATATTTTTAACGTTGCAGGATATATTTTAGTTTAACGATTCTAGCTGTTATTATTTTTGTTAAATCATTAAAATAAAAAGTAATTATTATATTACTTTCCATTTTAATTAGCGTCGTTTGGTGATATAATTACTTTTGTAGAGAAGATACTTTTGTAGAAAAGATAAAAATGTTTTTTTTCTAACAAAATATATCCAAATAATTAAATAAAATAATTCTTGATTGGATGGCGCTTACACTTGGCGTCTTTTTTTACCTTTTTTATTAAAAAAGGTTATTTTTAATACCATTTACCTAGTCTACAAAGTTTTTTCTTTCTTTATATATTTTTAACGTTGCAGGATATATTTTAGTTTAACGATTCTAGCTGTTATTATTTTTGTTAAATCATTAAAATAAAAAGTAATTATTACTTTCTTAAAGTAAATTAGAATGTCATGTTTGCGTATTAGAACAGTATTAAAAAAGTATTAAAAAGATTGCATATTACTTCATAAATTATTAATATGCAACCTTTTTCCCCTTTTACGGCACTTTAAACGCAGCGGATAAATTTCTATTAGATTATAAATGTAAAGTGTCTAGTCACATCCAGAAATAACGGCAATGTTACGTGACTCGTCTATTTTGGAGGCAGCAGTTGAATAGTTGGAAAATCGAACGTGCTCGATACGATTATAATAATTATTCGTTTCTTGCCGTCCCGCTCGAACGTGGACGCGGTTTTACAGGCTGCATTTTAAACCCCCGGAACTTCTTGCATATGTATGAGTCGCCACGTTTCTTTTTCGTCGCCGCGTTTCACGCTGCTCGCGCTACTCGTCGCATCCCTCGTCTTCAACGAAAACGCGGAGAGTATCGAAACGATGGAAAACCGCGCGGCGTGCGAGCGCGTAGTCTCGGCCCCGCGAATACGTTATTTCTTCGGACTGTTATTTTCACGGTGGAATTCACGGATATGGCGCATAGATAACGGAACCAGATTTCGCCGTTGCGCCATACCTTACCGCGGAATAATACCTTACCGTCGTATAACTCACTACCAGCGAACCAATATTTTTGTCTGAAAGCCACGCACGGCGTCGGACGTGTCTGCTGCAGTGTAGGTCCTTTTTTTACTCGTGTTGTCCGCCACATTGCGGAATTGACGAATTTCCTGAATTGACGTACGAGCGAAATAAATTTTCGTATCTAGTCTGTCTCTTTTCTTAAAAGACTATTTTCGTGCCTTGTTAACGCAGCCAATTAATTTTTAAATTGTTTTCGTATCTAACAGTTTGACAAAAAGAGAAAAATACTGGCAACTTGTATTTTACAAGTGGCGCAAATGGCCGCAAGATAGAAAAGTGGATGGTAGCTACTTTATCGAATTTTTAAAGTGTGTCACTTTATTATTAGATGTGCCTCCGACAAAACGCTGCAACATTTCGATGAGCGTGTTTAAATATTTAGAGTTAAGTTGCGCCTCGTAAAATGTTAACAAGCACGGGAAAGCTGGTAATGAAAATGGCTGTTGCTTCGCTTCCTCCTTTCTTCTTCAACTTGGCGTATTACGTATTTTGCAGCGCCGAGCCGAGAGTGCCAGTCTTCTGTCACATTGCAAAAGACCAAAACAAATTAGTGGATGTAATGTAATTGCACAGCACCAATTTATTTCCGCTGCGCGGCGAAGCGCAACTTCGCGTTTCGGGCGTTCCGCCGTAAATGAAATTAAGATCGGCACGAAACGGGAATGGTCGCGATTCATACGCGGAGATAACGAAGCGATCATACCTTTGCGAATTAGGTGAAATGTCAGAGGAGGAAAAATGAGTCCGACGATCTCTTGCCTATAATACCGCGGGCCAGAAACGATTGGTCTTGATTGAATTGTACATACAGAATTCATTCCCTGTCGATATCCACCGCATTCGCTTTTCCTGACATTCAGATTAAATAACGTGATCTATTTCCTTATTCTATGTACGAGCTGTCCGCTTCTCCTTTTCTCCATCGACAGCGAATTCTTTGACGGATATTAAATAGACTCTTTGTTACTCGCCGGGATATTTCTTTAATATCTGTTATCTTGTTAATTAATATCGTTAAAGACAAAACGATAGAACGTGTGTACACTCGTAATATCGTATCAAATTATGTTGGAAACAAAAGGGAACGTTAAGCGCTACGGGGAAGGCAGGCCTTTTTCACAAAATTGTCAAACAATCTAACTCGACGTTTCATTTAAATTCAAGAACTCTGAAAAATACTCCAAGAAATTACTTTTGCCCCCTTTAGACGCACTCGATTCGCGATGCACGGGCATTCGCGCGCGCTCGAGTGCGCGCTTTTACGTCGGTGTTTTCGCGATTCGTACGCGCGATCGCGCCGAGATCCCGGAAAAATCGCGACGGTAAATGAGTAGAAATTTATCAAGCCCTCCCGGGGAGATTAAACAGAGAAACTGCCGAGGACGGGATCGAAGATGTTTACGGGATTCGACGGCGACACGACGCACGGCCGTGCCAGGTCGCGAATTGGAATTCCCCACCTAATAAATCACCGTTATATATGTGCGAACACGACGACGACGCATTCACAGGGCTCTCGCCATTTCCGTATCCCGATATTCATTGCTCGACATGAGCCACGTCTAGTTACAGACTTGCCGAGGAAGCGAATACTGTTTCGCACGAAGATGTGCACAGGGGGCGAGACATATAAATTGACAAATTAATAATTTCTAGAGGGCGTCGATGTTAAAATTATATATTGGACATGAAGGCGCGGGTTTTATTAGGGGGGGGGGGGGGAAATCGATTTCCATCTAATCGACCCTGAATCGATGGAATTGAGTTTGAAAATGGAACTACATTAAATGGCGAATCTAATCGAGGCATAAAAAAGTTGAGTGCATTCGCAATTATGATTTTAGCTACTTCGCCTCCATCATCGCACTTTTTCGGCATTTAATAAATTAGATGTCAATTAACTCCGTTCGCTCGTGAAATTGCACTTGCGACTGAATAATCCGCGGGGGAAACTTAATTTTATTTTTAACACTGACTTTCTAAATCGCAGTCGCACGAATATTTTACGATTTTAACGTTAAACAATTGAAATTGCAAATACCGTCGTGGCGTTGCGTAAAATTGGACCAGACGATCGAAGATAGATAAGCATTTAAATATTTAAGACGTTGCAATTTTGCTCTTTCCCGTCTGAATTAAATGCGCGTCGTCTTGCCGGATAATATCAGAATAAAAAGCGCCGTGTCCGTGTTCCGGGACGTTTTTCACAGCCTATCCACTCGCAAAATCGCGTTTGGGACACTCTGGAGAGAAACTCGTAAACCACGCGGCGAAACGACGGCCGTGTTTCTTGCTTCGTCATTCCCCCGACACCAACCCCCGCCGGCCGTCGTTGTTGTCGACATTCTGATTCGCCGTTAAAGATGGCCCCGGCATTATCTTAATGGATATCTAGCCGGCTTCCCGGACCCGTGTTACAACACACGCGGCGCCCTCCGAAACTTCCCCTTCGATGTTCCCAATCGCCACTGACGACTGAAAATTTCTTAGACCGCGACCTATTTCGAGTAACAAATTACGCCGGGAAGGTCGATTCGGGAAATTTAGAAAATTTACGCCGCCGCGAGATTAGATAACGCGCCGGTCTCGCCGGCTAACGGATCGTCACCGTTTCATCTGAAATCATTCGGATTTTAAAGACCCGCGCCCGGCAAGCGAGCGCGGCGCTGTTAATATTATCCATTTTCCATCCATTTCCGCGCGGTCAAAATTTCCGATATCGGCTCGGATGTTACGATTTCGATATTAAATTCCCGTTAACGGAAAAAAATACATCTGTAAAAAAAAACTGGAGCGCCGCGTGCCAGGTACACTCGATAGATTTGCGAATTAAGAACTGTAACTTCGTTTAAAAGCTGATACATTTATTCTAACGTGACAAAAATGGCACTTTGTTCATAGTAACAAAAATAACCCTATTGTTTTTCCAATCTTGCCAGTTATTCTTGAAATCAGCGCGCAAGAGCCTTGTGACAAGCCGATCGACAAGAATTAATCGAGGGGGAAACCGCTGACCAAAATCTTGTACACCAATGCCCATTAATGCCCAGTGGGCATTACTTTATCTTATTATCTTATCTTATTTATCTTGTTTCATCATATTTTATCTTTATAATGTCCCAGCAAGGCCCAATGTCCAAACTAATGCCGCAAAAATGTTTAGTAATGCCTAGCAATGCTCAGTAATGCCGCAAATCTGTACACCGCAATGCCCTCAGCGGTTTCCCCCTCGGAATTAATAAAGCGGTATTTTCACTCGATATAACGCATGTGCTTAAAATGAACATTTGTATCATTGGCAAATAAAGTAATCAGTTGAGAATGAAATACGCATGTTCTGGGAATATTTTCCCGTTCAAGAGTATTTTATTCGGGAAAGAGCCCGGCAACGCGAAGTGGGGCGTTGTTACCAAAAGGTAGCCCAGGAAGGACGATTTATCGCGGTTGAATTGTTTCGACGAAAGTCGAATTGGGGCTGACGTGTGCGCGGCGTACACGGCGGTGTCGTCGATGACGACGTAGGGATAACAGTGGGTGATTTCATCCGCGATAGGTATATACCTTTTATCCGCTATGCAGAGCGGTCGTATTAAAATGTAAATGCGGGGTAGCTAGTTATTATGCGGAGCGACCGATGCGATCTCCACCGGCGGCGATGCGACCCCCGTCGTCCTCGTGTGTGCCTCGTGCTACACCCCTCGTCGTCGTCCTCGTAAACACCCGATAATGGTGAAACCGTGTAGCCGGCGCTATCCACCACCGCGCGAACGCTCCGAGAAACGGAGGACGACGGAAGGAGGGATTCACACGGTTTTCCTGATCGCGCGATCGAAAAAAGTCGGGAGTGCCTTGTATCTTTCATGGCGCGATCCCTGGAGCATCCACGGGATCCTCCTATCCGTATCCTCAGATCCGGAATCGCTTTTAAGACCTACCGGAGACGCCCATTTTGCCGCCGGGACATATCGACGACCGCTGAATATATGATAGGCGAATGACAAATGAAATACTTAATAAAGGCCGCTTATGGCGCTTTGAATATATTTCATTATTTTTCGATACCGCGGCATGTAGTTCATTTGTTCTCTCGCAGAGATACTCGCACGTGTTCAAAAACCTATTGTTACGAAGCTGTTCGCGAATGATTTAGTTCCGTCCCTAGAGGCGATTCTCGTGTCGGATTCGTTAAAGCCATCGGTATATGTACGAAAAATATATATACAATACATATATATGTATACACGTACATACACATAAATATAAAATGTGTGTGCGTGCGTGTACGTATCCGTCGAAAAGGACGCCGTTCTGCTAGCCAGCGCCGAATGGTTTATCTGTTCGTGTTGAACGAGGAGTTGCGTTTCCGGAAGGTTTGTATCGCGGGGAATCGAATTTTCGAGCACTGCGTTTTACGCGTTCGGGGACGTTAAGTGCGGCGGATCGATGTTACACGGCGACAGTACGTAACACAACGGCCGTTGTGAAGATATATTATCCGCCGTTGAATTTGCTCGTAGTGCCGATACGGCCGCCGAGAAAAACGTTCCGACACCAACGACTTTCCCCGGCGAACCGACTTCCTACATTGTACGGTGTCGCGCCGGGGAGATTAACGGAAAACGTTCCCCGGAAAACGGATGTATTGAATGCGCGCGTTCAGCCGCACACGGGGTCTTTCTTGGTAGCCGCAATTTTAAATCTGCAATTTAGCGATCAGCAATCCTGAAAAATTTTCATTTTAAAACACAAAATCACGTCTCAGGTTCCCCACACGGCAAATTTAGTCAACCCTAAGGGTCTGAGCAGAACGGGCTGTCTCGTCCCCTTAAGACAATGTTTTATGTTTTAAATCTTTGTCTTAAAGTACCGCACAATAACTGTCTTGTGACTTAAGAATACAAGACATTCTGCTCAGGCTATGCTATACTGGAAGACCTACTGCCCTCTTGAAGAAGATGGACAGAGTCGGACCACAGACTTCTACATACTAGACTGCTACCTTCGAGCTGAAAAGTGAGGCAAGAGTTCCGCCATGTCTTGTTAGGTAAATCAAGTGGCATCGGTCGGTCAGTGACACGCATACTACTTCGTTTACCTAACACGACATGGTGGAACTCTTGCGTCACTTTTCAGCTCGAAGGTAGCAGTCTAGTAGCATTTAGAAGTCTGTGAGTCAGGCGGACAAATGGTTCCGATTCTGATCGGTCAGTGATTTTCTATCACCTTATATGAGTGAGACGGAAAATCGTTAACCAGAATTACTAGGAAGAGAAATGGAACCACTTGTCTGTCTCGCTCTGACCATCTTCTTCAAGAGGGTAGGTCTTCCGGCATAGAGTTCACTGGGAGAATTTAACGAAAGCGCAGAGACACATGCACACGGTTCACAGATATCTAATCGGACTTTAATCTCGCGGCCCTTGTTATTATGTTTGGCACGCCGCCCGATTGACAAGTTCGCAGATAATAATCTCGTTGCAGTTTTGCTATCGTGGCCGCGCGCGTCTCTCCCGTCGCCGTGCCCGCGATGTTATCGCCGCCGCCTGTTTCGCGGCGCTCGTATTATTTGTGCATTTTCACGGTTATATCTTCCTCGGGGTTTCCGTTCTACCGTATAATAAAATCCCTCTCGGCAGACTGTCTCTTCCCCTGCCCTCCGTCTGCTCTCCGCCAATCTCCGGTATTTCGGGAGCACATGGGGGATATGTCGCGTTGCGTACGAGGCAACGCGCGACGGTGGCAGCCGCACTCTCTTCGGCGGTAGCCGCGGAAGAGAAGGGTGGCGGAGAATGCAAGACCGAGGGTGCAGCGCCAACGAGAGAGAGAAAGAGAGAGAGACAGAGAGAGAGAGTGGAAGAGAAAACATAGATGGGTTGAGTAACTGCAAACAGCAAATACTGCCGGATACCGGGCGTGCATTCCTCTTCGCCCATCCAACGTGTGTATATATACACAGGTCGGCAAGCGAGCCACACCGCGAATGAAATCCGTAAGCAGGACGACTCGGCTAACGTCGTGCGTCGATATTTGCCGATCATCGGGCCACGTATCCGCAAAGATGAGCTAATCAGCTGTGGGTTACCGGGCTCTTGGCGGGTTTTCGTAGCTCTAAGGCCGTGGGGGAAACTTTGTACACTGGATGCGCTAATGAATCTGGATACCTGGTTGATCTGCTAGAGAGCACCGGGGGTAAAAGGGCTTCGGAGCGGCGGAGAGATGGTTTGACAAAAAGGGAGAGATAGAGGGAGAGAGCGAGAAGAAGGACAGAGACAAGGTTACAAAGTCGCCTGGCTAACGTTGCCCGCAGGTCGGGTTGCTCCGTCAAAGGTCAAAGGGTATATTTCTGACGGGGCGGCGGTATCGCATAAGGACATTTTTATGGGGTACTCCCCGGGATCGTTTGAGGAGTTCGCCTCTCTCCGTGACGTGTATGTAAATATCCGTTTAATAACTGATGTTATTTACTCACGAAGTAACGGAAACTGCAACGAACTTTCCTCGCATAGCTCGGAGACGTGGATTATTGGAATATTCCGATTGAATGGGAAGTTTACCAGCGAGGAGAAGTGTATAAAGATCGGTGAATTATGGTGATAATTTTATCAGGCTCTCAATCGCGATGCTTTTTAATATTACCCGGATTATAGGTTCAATGGCTTTAATTGATCGAAAGAATCAGTTTTTCCAGACAGAGAGAGAGAGAGACAATTTGACCATCGCTAGCGTTAAATTTCAATTAATTAATCGCGGTTAATTGATTTTACGAATGATAAAATTACACCAACATCAACTCATCCTGTAAAAAAAAAAATCTTTCCCCCGTGTAAACGTAGCGAATAAAATGTGAAGTGTGTTACGTATTGCATTTTATTATAAAACTAGTATTTTCATTGAAAGCTTTTATAACGCGGATTATTAAATTTGTGCCGCACTTGTGACATATTTATACAAAAATGGAACATTACATTTGTTTGGGTGTCAAATAATAAATTTTTGCATTGACAATCTTTTGTATGAATATATTTTTTTACGACTGCAATGTTACTGGTATCTCGACGCTGATGCTTTACGAGTTTCAATCGCGGTCTCTTTCTCTCTCTAACAGTAAAAATATTTATATATAATAGTTGGCAAAATATTTATAGTAAAATTAAAAAGAAAATTTACAAAGGGAATAATGGATATAATACTTTTGAAAAACGAAAATTAAGGTAATTATTATTGTTGATTAACTTTGTTTCATCCGTACATTACTACTGTTTTCATAGACATTACTTTATATGGCGATTTTAATTCAAGGGATATCACAATAGTTAATATTTAACTAAATATTGAGTTAAAGTTAATTAAAAAACTTCATTATGTGTTTCGCGGAACGTTCTAATTACGGGCGGTGATACGTAGATGTAGAGATAAGCCGACGTAATTGTACGAAAAAGTTTTGGACCTCAAAGCGGCAGAGTAAATCGCACATTCCAGCAGAGCGGAAAATTCGAAGGCCGAAGCAGGTCGATATAAGTCGCTCGTTACAACGGCCTACTTCGCGGTGGGATGGAAGTCGGGTCGATTGAGTCAACGATGCGACTAATCGGAAAAAATCTTATTTTTTCTCTTGCCGTGTCCGTCGGTCTTGGGCGCGACATGTACAAGGCGAACTGGATAATGGCGCCGGTCGCCACGAGTCAATGCTCCGGCTATTCTATATGAAAAACGTAATATCGTGTGAGCTATCCGTTAACACGCCGCACATTTTTAGTAAGCGTAATCGATAAATAATATCTCCCGTGTACCATAAAGAGAGCGCGCGGGCTTGTACCGGGATTCTTGTCTAGAAATATACAATTTTCATCTCTTTCAACCAATATATAGTTTCTTTTATTCTCTCTTTTAATTGACGCGATCCCTCAGACTTCTACCAATTTTGCGGTTACAAAAGTCTTCTTCATAAACAATGTCTTACTACTTATTGTTACTCAATATGAACATTTAAAGAAGAATATTCCGTAAAACATATTCGCTTTTTACCCTATCTTTCATGACTGAAACATTTCATAAAGGAAGAAGGTATTTTGAGAGCAGCGGTTTTCTATGAGATCGCGGCATGTCAGTTAAGAATTAAAATAAAAGATTTTCTCAGAGAAAAAAAATAAAAGATTAAAATAAAAGATTTTCTCAGAGAACGGTATTCCAGAATGTTTTTCTATCGCGTAATTTCCTTGTTTCTCCTAGGTTTGATCTCGAATATGAATTTTAAAATATCGCGTAAAGACAGGGGCGCCTTTTATGCGCTCTCTCGATGCGGCCATCGCGGCCAAGTCTCGTATGCGAGTCTCAATTAATATCAACTTAATTATCCGGTAAAATTCTTTGTTGTCGCGAAAAAGAGCTCCCCCCCCTCTCTCTCTCTCTCAACGACTGTCTGGTCCGATCTTAACCGGCTCCGACGGTCTCGCGACCCCGCGTTTCATACATATTTCGAGCGACGGCGGCAAAGGGAGTATTCCGCCGCCCTGGGGTATCGCGGCACCGCTAAATATTCGAATCGCCATTCGCGATACAAGAGATTATTAAAATATTTAAACGAGCCCGTCGACCGGTCGCTACGACGGGAGATCTGTGGGGGAAGAGGCAAGGTACTCTCCCCCACCTTCTACCCCCTTCTCTCTCCCCCCCCCGCCACTCCCCGCGAGTAGATTCTCAATTAAATGCTAACGAGCGAAGAGCTCTTTCCACTTGAATACTGCTTCGATGGAAGCTGCAGCAGTCACCTAGCCCGTTCTACTCGCCCGCCTCTTTACCCTCTTCGCATCTGTACTCCGTACACCCTTCGTGTCGTTTTCCACCTTCCCGTCGTCCCGCGCCCGCCGCCTCCCGCACCTTTTACACGGCGACATTGTTTTAACGAGACTGGGAACGTGCAATTTGTTCGTCCCGCGCCCGGCCCGTGGTGAGAGAGCCTGCGTTCGGCCGTTATACTTTGCCATGCACTCTCGCGCTCTCGCTCCTCTCTCTCTCTCTCTCTCTCTCTCTCTCTCGGCTTTCCTGCCGCGCTCGCAAAATCCGCCCTACTTGTTCGCAACGGCGCGCTCTTACGCGCGTGCATCAGCGCTGCGCCGCCGCTGTCGCCTCGTCCTATGGAGCATCATCCCGGCGTGAAATAATTCCTTTTTTTTTCTTTCCCTCTTTTTGAAAAACTCGCGAACGCGCGCCGCACCGTTTGCACTTGTTACGAGTCTCTTGACGTGCCAGTCGCGGAATTGCGAATAAAATTACGTGTTCGGGTTTAGGACGCAGCTTCGTTAGTGTCTTTGCATCGCGACGCGACCTCATCGAGGACGAGGAAAATACAGAAAAATATGTACATTGTTATTTTCGTGCGGCGCAACGTATGGTACCCTCTGCGCGCTAAGTGCCATTTTATCTCGCGAAACAGAGGTGACGCAAATTGGTGTTAGTACCACGTAAATTTCAATGTGTACCGCGTAGCTTAATTACGACAAAAAGATGTCTCCAGGCTATATTTTACTATAATTTTACCGCGAATAGAAATAAATACATCTTGCATCGATCCATTTTATTTTCATTACTTTGTTTGCTCTCGCCATTTCTAACGAGCCGTATATACGTACACTATCTTCATTACAGGGGATACTCTTCACTAAGATGAATTGAGTGCTTTACCAGTCACTTTTATTGATACTTAATCGCAAATTTATATTAAGTAAAATCGCGATCTTTTATATCATTCAAGTTTCGGCTAGAAATGTTGAATTCCGATGCTATTTAAAACAAAATCTTGACACTTTTTTTTAAAAGGAAGCATAAATAAAAAGTAACATTCGATTTTTCTTAGACTGCAGCGAAACAGATAAATGTTTCCCCTGCAATCTTTTTCTCCAAACTGTCGCGAGCAACTCGAAAAGCACGCGTACCGTTAAATACACAATCTGCACGTACGTTTTTATATAATTTTAGGACTACTATTTTTCCAAGCATAATAAAATTTCGATCTCCGCACGACCATCGGGTAATCCGTAAGGAGATAAAATTTGGTCTATGAATGAAAATGATATCTCACAATCCTCGATTCATACATTATATCGAGATAAGTGGCGCTCGCTTCATTTGTCAAATATAATCTGCGCTTCATTAATGCGTTGGGAATACCTCCCGTGCCGTACAACTGCCACGTTCATTATTAAAATCCGGGACACAGATTAAAGCAGTCGATGAATAATTCAACCGAATTATGAAGAGTATCGACGCAGCGCGAAAATTCTCTGACTGTGCGAAATTAAGCTACGCGCGTCGATTTTACATTGTCATGTAAATGTGCTTGCGCATTGATCACAAGCGACGTCCCTCCTTTTTACGCATTATATGCCGATGCTGACGCGCCCGCGTTTCTTGTGTATTGTGCGCGCGCGTGTACGTGTGTTGTTTCGAGCGTTCCTGCGCGCGCGTCTATCTTCCAATATCGCGGGAACGCAACGGAACTTTTCTCGTAAAAGTCTTTATAAGATTTCTTGTAAAGGTTTCGAACTTTTCTGCCGCTTCTGATACTTATGTATATTTATGCATTATTTATCATAATGTATCTCGCGCAGTTTATGTATATTTCTGTTACCGCAAAGCCTCGGTAGCGAGAGAGAAGAAAAAAAGGGACCCGGCGTAGTTACCATTTTTCTTGGCGAACTTGTGCGCATTCCGCGGCGGTAAGACTTCGTCACCGTCGCGAGAACCGTGCAATTACAATCGTGGATATGCAAAAGTGTCCGCGAAATTTCATTATAAGTTAACGCGCCGTTGCGTGTTTCCATTTCAACATTTCGTCGAAAACAGCGCATAAATCTTTGTTGACGGTATCTTACGTCTCTCTTGTGTTATCGCATATATAAAAAATAATACTAAAGAGTTATTGAGAAGATTAGTTTGCGAATAATTCTACGCTTAACTTCCGGTAGAGAGCCGCTTAATTCTTTAAAGCAGCGCCACGTAATATATTCTGCTTGCCAAGTTTTTGCACAACAGATTGCAGCGAATAAAAATTCCGAGGATACTTTGTCGGGCAAAACTCGTTTAATTTAAAGTCCCTCGGACACACGCGAAACCCCCTAAACCGTCATCTCGTCTCCGTTGACGAATTCCCTCGGCGGATTAGCCGCGACCTTGGAATGCGGCGTATTATAAGAATATCTTCGTCCTGGGAGAACAAGACCGTCTTCTCTCTTCTCTCTCTTTCTCTCTCGTACATTTCCCTCCCCGTGAAACTGAAAAAAAAATGCAATCTCGACCTACCGGCATTTTCACTGCTGGTGAAGCAATGCGTTTCTCTGCCGGTGGAAATTTCATAAACTCTTGTAGTTATACGCGACATAAAAGAATAGCATTTGTTTCTTATACACGTGGAATTTGTTAAATTAAATAAGTCTACAGCAGCACAATGTCTGTAGCGTCGTGTTTCTGCATATGGAAGCTCCAGCGGAGCAAGAGGGAAACGAAGTAACTTCCTCAAAGCAGTAATGGATCAAGACCATTATTGGATCAAGACCAAATTTCGAGAATTCTCTGCAAAAACTTGGAAACTAAAGTTCGCGATTAACATGCAATGCCTTTTAACAATTTAATTAATAATATATCCAGGGCGTACAAAATTTAAGCGCATTAAATGCAATGTAATGTTTAGTTTTGCGTTTACGGCTGCAACGCGATTCTAATACGGAAGGAACCGATCATGCCATTAAAATTATGCTCGAATACGTTCCTAATGAACGCGAGATTTTAAATAAATAGTTATAATTACTATCGGAGATAATATTTAAATAATTTAAGAGTTTCTCTCGCGTTCCAGATCTGGAACAATCGAGAAGTGTTTTACCGAGTTATGGTGCCAGAAACTGCCGAATGGCGGTGAGTAAGAGGCGAGAGTGGATACACTGGAGTTAAATTTTAATTTGCAACTAGTTAAAAAGTTAACGGGAGCGGAGTGCTCGTTGGCGGCGCGATTATAATGTAAGAGGAGCGAAGTTCTCTCGGCTTAAAGCACTTCTTCCTTTTCCCTTTGCCGAAGGACATCTTCTCTTTCGCTTTTCCTTTTTCTTTTTTTAATAACTGCAGAATTACGCAAATGTCACAGAAATTCGCGATGCGTCAATTGTAAAGTCCTAAATCGTTCTTTGCGACGTTCGAAAGGTTTGTTTTCTTCGTTCTTGAACGACGGTATCCAGGTAGCCGAGAATCCTTTGTGAATCTGAAAAGGCCTGGATTAAAAACGAGACGCGAAGAAAAACGTGCTTCGCTGCGAAACGATAACGTAATGATATAACTGTAATAATTGCTCGCGACAATGGCGGCTGACGCAACAATGCGTCGAGTGTCTTCTTGCATCTAATAGACGCTGGAACGACCTGTTTCGCTTACTTTTCTTCCTAATTGGTCTTCAGCGTCGCGCGATGGTCGGAGGTATTCTCTGAATGAGAATCGTACCGGTCTTTGTATCGCTACAAAAGCAATGATATTTTTATTTTATAAATGCATGCAGAACATCTACATTCATGAATATCACAGTTGATCCACATAGAGGGAATCTTTTATTAATTTACAGGAAACGAAACTGCATTAAAATGAAGATTTTTTTCAATAACAAAGACGGATCGCGTTTTTTTATCAGATTGCATGTATAAATCTGGAAATATTGAAAACCATATAAAAACGTCATAAATTGAGTCCCATACTTTATGCAAAATCGAAATAATAAGTAGGACGGTACTAAAAAGGAATGTTCCTTTAACCTTTAATTAGTTATACATTTCCCGATTAACGTGCAGGAACGATTTGCGTAATTAATTAAGGATTAAAGGGGTTTTTCATTTTTTTTACACAATTGTAAAAGCAAAGAAATATAATTTCAATACCTGACATTTAAATAGTTGGAAAATTATTCCGCGTTTATTGTCTAAATTATCCAATTATGTCCGCGTGATGGAAGCAAAGTCTTCCTTTAGGCGAACTATTTGGTAGACAGCGAAGTTTAATGCGTCAGCGAATAGCGTAACTTTATTGGCGAAATTCGCGATTTGTCGTGGCAAACGGAACGATCGGCAATACTGAACGCATACGATCGACGTGCGGTAGTTTATATAAAGTGAACGAGGAAGAAGGAGAGAAAATGAAGGACAGAATGGCAACGTTCATCGTAGATAGAAAGCAAGATCGTGACGGAAAGAAATCAGTAGGCTGCGAGAAAATGAAATTTCCTGCGCTAGGTAGGTCGAGACGCGTTTGTCGTCATCATTGCGACGACGGAAATATCAACGAGTCTATTATCTTCGATCTTTTTTTTTCATTTCCATAGAAGATCGAACAGGACGATCGGTTCTTTGTCAGTCGAAGTCGGTTTCTTGTCGATGTTGCTTCCCCACCTCCTGCATCGATTCTGAAATCGTAATTACAGGACTATCCGGGAGGAGACTTCGTCGTTACGCTTGATGCTCTTTGTCGTTTATGATGAAACACAAAAGATACGAATGAGAGCAAGAAAAGCAAGGTAGAAAAAGAAAGGGATGGGTAAGTGAGAGCGGAGTGACGGAAGAAACAATCTTATTAAGCATTAGAGTTAAAGTAGGACTTTCATTACACAAAAACTAAACAACACACAATGGCCAATGCGAGTCTAAGGCAAGATGTAGATAGCCTATGCTTGTAATCCACTTCTAAAAAAGGCACGTAAGTCGATTAGTCGCATATCTCGAAGTATTGTCGCTTTTCCGCGATGCTGATTGGCTGTCTCGCTTGTGCGATACGACATACTTCAGTCGTGTTATTTGCAGCTGTCAAACCATGCGAATTTTTAGAAAGAGCAAATGGCGCGCGCTTGTCCCTTACTAAAAAAGAGATGTTACCAGCTAGCGCGAATGTCGTTAATATCGAACAGTTAAGGCCCTTCTCCGTGATGTGCTTCACTTCTCTTTTAGGTTCAGAGTAAATGAAGGTTTACAATTTAGAAATACTAGACATGACAGAACGCGCGCTTCGCGCGCGCTGTTTGTGGTTGAGCATTGTGTATTTTTAAGAATTTGTACACACGCGGGGAGAGAGAGAGAGAGAGAGAGAGAGAGAGAGAGAGAGAGAGAGAGAGTAGCAAATAACAAAAATGTAAGACACTTACCTTACGATTTCTCTGTCGTTGCCCGATGCCGCCTAGGCTTGCTCCTCCTCTGAGATTTTCTTGTTGCACTTACACTCACAGCACTAACTCGCGAAAATCGATCGCGCGAAATTTCGGACATTCCCGTACGCGATGTAAAATACCGTGAAATGCAGTAAGCGACGTTCTTTACTTCCTGCCCGTTCGAATTGCGAAGAACGACAGAGCGAATTACGCCGTGAGTCGCACAAATTTCTCTCCCCGAAAATGGAACAGATTACACGAAATCGATAGATAGTTAAAAGCGCGGTGCGTAAACGAGATGTAACCGCGACAAAGTACCACGGTTTACATTCATGTTTTAGATGAGTTGGTCTCGTAAAATATCTATATACACGTTGATAAAGAGCCGTCGCTTCAACATGCAATTCGTTTCTCATTACAAGTTTTAGAATCTTAATAATTAATTGAGTAACGTTACTTGTCACTGATAAAG
This sequence comes from Vollenhovia emeryi, assembly GCF_000949405.1. Classification (NCBI taxonomy): domain Eukaryota; kingdom Metazoa; phylum Arthropoda; class Insecta; order Hymenoptera; family Formicidae; genus Vollenhovia; species Vollenhovia emeryi. The sequence continues at coordinate 358,763 of NW_011967237.1, read as the reverse complement.
GTGTACAAATCAATAGCGTTTTACCCCTACATTCTTCGCGATCGAGTCTTGGAAACCGGTAACGTAAAAGTAATATCACGCACGGAACAACTCTCGCTGCTGCCTGCCGGCTCGACGTTCGGCGAGCGAGTGATAAGTACGGAATTTTCCAGTACGTAGATGGGCCAACGAATTCTCAACGTTTTTTTGTTGTTTTTCACTCGGCGCGGTGACGTACGACGTTTTTGCGTGCCATCGTGTTAATCGTGTACTTGAAGGTCGCTGCGCTATCATTCGCTCGCCGAACGTCGAGCGGGCAAGCAGTGGCGCGAGTCGCTCCGTGCGTGGTATTATTTTTGCGTTGTAGGTTTCCAAGACTCGATCGTGAAGAATGTAAGGATAAAACGCTATTGATTTGGACTCCTTTATCAGTGACAAGTAACGCTACTCGATTAATTATTTTCTACAACTTGTAATGAGAAACGAATTGCGCGTTGAGGCGACGGCTCTTTATTAACGTGTACATGGATATTTTACGAGACTAACTCATCTAAAATATGAAAGTAAACCGTGGAAAGTACGTTGTCGCGGTTACATCTCGTTTACGCACCGCGCTTTTAACTATCTATCGATTTCGTGTAATCTGTTCCATTTTCGGAAAGAGAGAGATATTTGTGCGACTTCGGCGTTCGCGCTGTAATTCGATCTGTCGTTCTTCGCAACTCGAACGGGCAGGAAGTAAAGAATGTCGCTTACTGTATTTTACGGTATTTTACATCGCGTACGGGAGTGTCCGAAATTTCGCGCGATTGATTTTCGCGAGCGAGTGCTGTGAGTGCAACAAGAAAATCTCAGAGGAGGAGCAGGCCTAGGCGGCATCGGGCAACGGCAGAGAAATCGTAAGGTAAGTGTCTTACATTTTTGTTATTTGCTACTTGTGCAAAATGAATCATCTGTTCTGTGTTTTTATTTTATTTATTCAAATGATTCCAACGAGCATTCGAATAAGTGTTAGAGACAAAACCATACGTATAAAATTTTGTGAGTTCATATTTAAAAGGAAGACTTTCAGTATTTTATATAATTATTTTAATAAATACCCATTTTCAAAAATATTAAATATAAAGTATATTTAATACAATAGTCTGGATTTTACATAATTAGTCTATAATAATCGTATACATTTTTGTATTGTTACAGTTTAACATGTATAGTTGGCGATGTACAACTTTGCTGTTGCGAACCGTATCAGTGAGTGACAAATTACTTATTATTTTAAATTGACGTTGCGCATACAATTACTTCTTCGCGTGTATACAAATTCTTAAAAATATACAATGCTTGATCACAAGCTGCGCGCGCGCATTGCGAAAAATATATTACCCCAGCCAGGATACAAAACCTAGGACCTCCCTCAGTCCAGACGGGCGTCTTAGCCAACTTTTATTAAGCATGTTTAACGTGTGAAGGGCACTCTGGATTTATCGCACCGACGCGAATAAGTTGCGGACGGACAGGTACCACGTGAGTTCGTTATAGGTAATTGCATCCCACCTGAGCCGACTACCAGCCAGCCGAGTCGCGGGATAAGCGTACCTACAAAGAGACGATGGGTCGCGAACGAGCGGAGGAGTCGACTAGAACGGGGGAACGTTCTCGGAAACGATCGAGAATCTTGTGATTCCAATTAACCGATAACGAGCAAAAGTAATATCCCCGGTTTCTTTTCTTCCGCCCTCTTCGGCCCCGGCCCCCCGGCCCCCCTCCCCCTCATTTCTTCCCATTCCTTCGCCGCATCGGGCTCTGCTCTTTCTTTTCTCGAAGCAGATCGATTCCGCGGTCTACGACTCCGCGACGTTCGCGGGAATAAAGGAGCAAAAGAAGTCATTCTCAATACATATATGTGTTTCGGGTTTCCTTTTAAGAATGTTGAATTAATTTGAAAGACATTAGTTCCCCGACAAAAATGTCGAAACAGCGATGGTTCCTAAATTAGACTTCAGTTTAAAAGACCGAAAACCTGCGAAGAACTTTAAATTCGTTAAAATATACTTAATAATTTATTTGAAAAGCCTCCATTCACTTCTAAAGAAATTCCACTTTAAGAGAATTTCAATTTAATTGTTAATATATTATACAAAAAATTGTAAATAGAGGGAGCAACGATTACAGCAAATTTTCAGATTAAAGTTTGTAGAGAAGGTAAACGGAGATTCCACCTTGCGACGAGAGAGATCTGTTTGAGATTAATCCTGCGCGACTGATCGTAACTATCGTGGTACATGGCATCGCACGTGTATCTGTTCACAGCGATATACATTAGGGCGGATCGATAATTACCCCTGAACGAACATGAGAAGAGGGAAATAATTTATTACGTTAGTCAATCGTGATCCCGCAAAGGTTTGCTCGCGCACCGAGAATCGTCCGCTTTGCAAAGTTTCTGCTCGAAGCTTATCTAAGTTATTGGTTAACACTACGCGACATCGGTAATCGAGCAATAATTAATGGCATTCGTCCAACATGGGGTGGGCGGGAATTCCGTGCGCGACGAACGCCGGCGAAATTCACGAGGCGTGTATGAATACGCGTGGATTATCGCTCCACCCTGAAAAAGCTGCATATGGTACGTAAGCGTTTTGCGATGCTCCCATAACACTCGCACACAATAGAGAGCTCGATAAAGGTGAAAAAGTATCATATAGAAATTGACAAATGCGAGATATAAAAAGTTCAGTCAATCGATGAGCTGCACGAGGTGTGCTATCGGCTCCGAGTTGTCATAAAATATGCGCATCGCGTTACATTATATGTATCTATTGGTAAAATACTTAACAAATATTAAATAATTAGTATTAAAGAATATAGAAGAAAGGGGAATCCTTTGAGGGCTATAAATGTCCTCTCTTTCCGCCCGCAGCGGAAAACGATATTGAATATTCCGGAATCAAATTAAACCCAATGAAACAGACCAAATGATACCGGTTTGGAGTTTACCTCTTCCTCGGTGAAAATTTGATAGAAAATTGAAATCAAAGAATCCGCAAATTAAATGACGCAGGTCTAGGACACTCTGTACGTTGATGGCCCGTATATGAATATTTCACTCGTGTTCAAAATTGCTCGTGCACAGACGAATCCTCCGCAAAGGGCGACCAAGTATGCGAGTGCGTCCTATTCGGCAAAAGCTCTCACTCTGCGAGCAGTAGTGGGCTTGTAGGGCACTTCCTGACTAATTGCCGGCGGGTTCGCTGTTTCCCGGAAGTCCCGTGGAAATATAGCTTCCGCGGGTCGAAGCACCGAAGACAAACCACGGGAAGTCTCAAGCCTATCCCATAGCGCGGAACCGACCTCGTAGATTCTCTCAAATACATTTCTCGAGTACACACTCAACGACCAACATACCCGCACACGAGCTGCTTAAGATCCGAGTCCCTTAAAACAACGTCGCTGACGCACTAAATTCTCATGTTTAATTAGCGATTACCGGAGGAACATATGCTCAGTCGCAGCGCTACGACAAGACGTCCGCAGTAAAAATGTCGACGCGAAAGTTCTCGTATGCCGCTCTTCGGGTTTATCTCGAATAGATTAGAAGGCGATTTTTTTTAATCTTTAGAAAAAAATTTTAATAAATAACGGCATATGCGTTTCGTAAATTCATTGAAAACGAAGATAAAAAATTAGGCGTACGTATGATTTTGCATTTTTCCGATTTGATCCTTGATTTTAATATCTTATCGTTTTTTTTACCTCGTCTACAAAATTTCAACTGTTTCAATATTAGATCGGATTCATACTTTTTCAAAGATGAATCCGATTCTCAAGACATTTTCGAAACTACACTCAACATTGATATCTGAATTCATAGTTTCCTCTTGAGAAATTAATTCAACAGCGCAGAGTAATTTTCCGTTATATGCGACCCGACACGTTTTTCTCATTACGACTTGCCCCGCAACGTATCAAAGCCTCATCAAGATCGCATAAGGCCCGCTCTCCCCTTTCGCATTAATTAATTACGAACGCGGAGCGTGACGTTGTCCGAGGTCCCGGTTTTTAATTCCCCATGCGAGTTCGGCTACTACTTTTTCGTGTACGACAATGGTCACCGATCCGAGCGGGGAAAGAAACCTAACGCTCTACCGAAAATTTTCGAGGGGGAAAAAAAACACGACACTATGAATACCAACTTGTTTTTGTGGGATGCGCGATGCTAATTTTCTATAAAAATTTTGACAACTGCCGAAGGGATTATTACTCGAACAGGAGTCTCCTTTTTCCAGACATATGTTTACAAAACTTTGTTCCATCATTTGAACAGATAGAGAGGAACAGTTTCATTACCGCACGTAGATTTTTAACAGTCGAATCAACGTCATTACGACTCAATTATTTACATCACGCTTTTTCCCGCGACACTGAAATGCCGATTTCAGTTTCCGATCCCAAGTTCGTCAGCCGTTGTGCGTAGTATTACAATTCCCGCGGCTCCAAACGAGCTTCCGCGAGAAAGCTCTCTCTCGCATCCACCGTTTTCCGGATTTCTAGACGTGCCTTGTCGGCGGCCGAGCAATGTCGCGCCTTGGGACCGGCGCGTAATCGTAATTAACGAGGCAAAAATGGAGCCGCGGCGGCGCGGTCGCGCCAAGTGAAAACTCATATTTACCGGTTAGCGAGCTCAGACGTCTCCGCGGTGTAATGCCACGGCATTACGCGATGCGCCGGGAATACTCGAGCCACCGCCACGGTGGTGGAAATAAGCCGCGCCCAGGCTGGGAATATGTGTCGCGGAAACAAACGAGAGGATCCTGATAAAAAGGAACGGTCGTGCGCGCGGCTTTGTTCGGTCACGAACGATCGCGAATCGCCTGGAGAAGATGGCCCTTTGATGCTAATTCAAGTATTACCTTCGGATTATCGGACTGTCATGTTGAACATCTTTTTATCGCCGACGTTTATCATCTGCACGCAAACATCTGTCTATCTTGCCGTTTGCTTAATAAGATTGGACGAGTTGTGGTGACAATTAGTACACGACGAATGATAAAAATTGTAAAAATAATTTGCTCTCCGTATAAAATATATGTATATTGCCGAGCGTATGATAAATGGTATATTTTTACGTTAAATTGAATAGAACATGAAATTTATTATGAAGGGAAACTGTGCCAGGAGGAAATGTAATGTTATGAAGTTAAAAAAATTGCAAATGGAATTTATATTTTACATGCGATACAGGAATGAATATTGGTTCACTTCAATGTATTTTTTAAAAAAATTCTCTCATAAATCGTTTTCGAGAGATACGCCTAAAAAGAGTTGTCCAACGATAATCCTATGAAATTGTTTTATAATCAGCGATCTTTTTAAATGATATTTAAAATATATACGCAATCACAATGTTATCATAATTGAGAAAGTAATGTGCGTCACGTGCGAGGATATCACGCACGCCAGGACGTTATACACTTATCCGCGGTATCCGATCCCTTTTATCGGTGGAAAAAGCTCACGCGATAGAGAGGCATTTCACAATCAGTCGTAACGAAAATTCAATCCGAAAGAAAGAACACACAAAAGTTCAACGGGGAGAAACCCCGGGGGCGGGAGGAGAGGAAGGGGGTGGAGAGGGACAGGGAGATCGATAGACATTAACGTGGACGGATTGGTGGGGGAGAATAAAATAAAAATTATAAGCCCGAGTAATCCTCTTCCGGTGCATTCTCGTTAATGACAAAATTTCCAGCCCGTACCGGACTACCTACGCGCTTTTAACGAGTTCGCGCTTGCCCCGTAAGAGAAAAGTAATACAATATTTTCCGCGTCGCGTAAGAGGCGGGGGACAGGGTCACCAGCACTCACTCCCCCCCCCCTCTCTTTCTGTCTCTCCTTCTCCTGGATGGACAATTAAAAGCTCGGAACGGTGCGCGATGGATAATTGCTCTTCGTTTCGATGCGAAAGCGAGGATTTCTAGCGGGGAGCCTCGGACAATAAAGCCCAAGCCGTAGCCGCGTGACAAGGGGACGATGCGATTGTGCCGGTGCGACAACCCGGTATGTCGAACGACCAAATGGATTTTACGTGTACACGAAAAATAGAGGTCCGGCCCGGGGTAGTATTGTGCTCGATATAACTCGCCGGCAGGAGACAGAGAGGAGTCACGCGGAGCAGCGCGCGACCCGCATGTTGTACGCGCGTTACACCTACATTTACACCGCCGCCTGTAATCCACCCCGCTCGTGACAGCACCGTGGCGCGGCACAAGCGTAAGTACCGGACGAACGACGTGATAAATTTATTTCCCGCCGTTGAAATGCATCCTGCATCGCGCTCGCGCGCCCCCGCGTCTGACGTGTGTCTCGCGTCTCCCGTCTTCAGAAGTTGCCGGCAATTTCATTCACGCATCCGCGTATTTTTCACGCCCGTGGCATCTCCTCTCCTCGTCCCGCCGCGTAAATCCGTGGCTCGGGTACTCACCTTAATTCGCAGATCGCAAAAAGCGTAATTGATCCGTCGGAGGATCATTGAAGTGACGGTAACTGAAAGTCATTTGTTTCGACGAAAGATGTCTCTTAGTAATCTGCTTTGCAATCGGATAGTATCATTCGCGTTCGCGGTGATCTCTGTTTCCACGTGGAAAGAATTTTCTTTTGCCCTGAAAATCATGTAATCATGGGACCACATGGCATTTTGTGGAACTTTATGAATTCTTTCTTTCGTTAATTAACTACTGGCGACAATATTCCTTCTTCAATTTTATGAAAGTTTTTGGAAATTTTGGAATTTATCATTTACTAGTAGAATGTATGGCAATAAAATGTATGGTATAATAAAATTTCAAAAAACTTTCATAAAGTTTACTAGTAATTTAATTTTACTTGTGAAATGTATGATAACATCTCAAAAAACTTTCATAAAGCTGAAGAAGGAATATTGTTGTCGCCAGTAGTTAATTAACGAACGAAAGAGGTCATAAAGTTTCTCAAAATTTTATCATTACTTTTTATTTTTTTTCGTACTTTTTATTTTTTACGTATTATTACCATGTTGTCCCATGATTACATGGTTTTCAGGGCAAAAGAAAATTCTTTCCATTTTACTAGTAAATGGAATTTTAATAATAAAATGTATGGTAAAATTTTAAAAAACTCATAAAGTTTGCTAGTAATTTAATTTTACTAGTAAAATGTATGGTAAAATTTCAACAAACTCTCATAAAATTCTTCGAATTGTCACGTTGTCCCACGATTACACGATTTTCAGGGTAAATTTTAAGAGAAAATTCCGCACTGTGTGACGAGTAAAAATCATTCTTTCTCAATATACACCTGCGTCATTACATTAAAAACGAACGACGATATTACAATTTTGTCGGCGCGGGATTAGGTGAGAGAGAAACTGTGTGATACTACAAGATTCTTTGAATATCGCCAGCGCACGCGATTGTCGAAGCGAGTGTGCTTAAATTCTCGATGATCGATCATCGTCATTTTCCGCGCGCACGGTCGATCTTGCGCCCGTCATTGCCGCGCAGTTACAATCGCGGCGGAAGTAAAAGGCCGTGGATACTAATACGCGACCTGTGCGCCGTGCGTCAAAACGAAAGCGTCAATTTTAATTACGTGCTCGCGCTACGCGCCCGCCTATCCGGAATATCGGGATAAAACGGCAGCACGTATACAGTTATACATTTGCCGGCGGGCAGGTGCGATATCGGCTATCGCCCCCGCTCGCCCCCCGCTGCATCCCGCTGCCACGTGAAATCGGAAAATGTGAGCACGTGAACGTTACTGCCGGTCCGATACTCTCGCCCCTTGTTTCCTCCCCTCTCTCGCCTCTCTCTCTCTCTCCCTCATATTTACGCGAGCTTCTTCTCTATCGACACCAGATCGACGCTCACGCTTCCGCATTCGTTAGTGTCTTTGGATACCGGATAAAGAATGAAAGCTCGAGAAAGCTCCCCTATTATTGCGCGGACGGGAAAGGTATTAGAAGCGAGTCGCGTTACATTGTGGATTCGGTTTCTTTCAATCGATGTTGACTTCTCGTAACTTATTGCGAATGGATAACGATAAGAAATACTACAATGGGGAGAGCTAATAAGTATCTCGAATCAAAGTGGTTACGCGAGGAAAAATACTCTTCGTGTCAACCGTGATATCTGGCGTATCGCGCGGTAATTAAAAGAGTATAAAGCGCGGTCGGCGATAAAATATTGCATTTACAAAAGTCATGTTGGCGAATTAACTAACGTACTGACATTTCGGGCTTGCGTTAGATAGTTCAATCTAATAATGTAAGAATACATTTATCACATCTTGACTCTGCATGTCCGCTAACATAGTTTACAGTATGTACACGTTCGCCTCTCTCCTCTTCAATTACCCCAACGCAATTTCTCGCATGACGCTGTCTGCATCTGATCTAGATATACCTGCCGTCGCCGTCCGTGTCTCATTACGGTCCGTCGACGTCCTCTGATAATATTAGCTCGCCGTGATCTCGATTTCCTCCATTTTCTGCTAACGATTCTTAATTAGGAATACTCGTACTGCGGAAGAATTAGCGCGTTTGGGCAAATGTTATTATATTCGCCCTACCGACATGCATAAATTATAGAGCTGTGTATAAATTATTATGCGATGCAAAGTTGCGAGGGGAAAATTAAGGCCGTATGCTTTAATTAAAGCCCGCGGAGTTTACCAATTTGGTGTAACGTCTACATCGATATAACGTAAACATACAACAACGAAGGATGTGCGTGCGTAAGTGTTGAGCATCAGGGCCGTTAACAAACATCGCCAAGGTTTCAGCGGTTACAAACAGACGGAAGGGTCAATATTAATTCGCAATTAATTCGTATCCGTCTCTCTTTTTATCTCGGTACGTATCAAGTGGCGTAATTAATTCAGCGGACCCTTCCCCCAACTTTCGTTTCTGCTCGCGCTTACTCCTCCCGGTGGCGGGATGCCGGCACGTCCCAGGACCCGTGGATCGACCGTATTGCGAATTTAAAGCACGGAAGACGAAAGGGAGTTAATTTCGCGCGGCGTTGAGTCGCGATGCGGCGCTATCCTGGATGCCCGGCGAACATGAGACGAGGGGGGTGGAGCCGCGGCATCGCAATGTGTCTTTCGGCCAGTCGGCAACCCTCGCCCTCGCTCGAGGGTAATTGCGTTTGTGTGTAGCCAGGAAGTTTTATTTGGCTGGCATTTATTCGGCAACGAAGAGACAGCCGGCCCACTTAGGCGGGGAGACAAATGTATTTACGTCGTGAATCTGCCAGGATGCCCGCATCCACCTTTCAAGCTTACCCCGTTTATCCGGGGGATTGCCGCGAAATTAAGGGGCCCGCGCTCCTCCCACGGCTATTTTTGTGGCCGGGAAAAGGGGACGAGCCGCGTCTCCACGGCGGATCGAACACTCGATGGCATTAGTGCGAACAACGAGGTAGTAGATAAATACTGGTAGGTAGTAGTAGCTACAGCTGGGTCGATTGCAGCCAACACGTTTTCTTTGAAATTCCATTATGTTCCGGCCCAATTAATTGATTCGCTTGGTGGAAAGAAACAAATGACTTGGAGAGTGCAGAATGTTGTATTGTTTCGCTTTAAATTTTCTATCTCGAATTTGTTAGTAAATACGTTCTCGAAGATTGATGCGAAGCTTTGCGAAACATCTCGTGTTTTTAAAAATTGATTGTAAAAGGAGAAAGAGAGAGAGAGAGAGATTAAAGGAGAGCATTCCAAGCATTTTTGCTTTTTCCGGGTAAATTGCCTGTGTCTGACTAAGTATTATTTCGTTCTTCTTTCTGCTTAGTTATTTATGGCCTCATAAGTTGTATCTGGCTCGCATATCTTCGTATCGTTTTAACGACGGAGATGGTTGGAATACTTTCCGCATCAAAATATCTAGACGTAGGAAACTAGCCGTGAGAATTATGGAGCGTGCAAGCCAGACCGCAGCCGTTGCGGGAAAAAAATTACACGTCATAACTTTCCAGGTGTAAAGACAGATTATTGCGAATAATTAAGAGAAACTATTCCGAATGTGTATTACGAGTCAGACGCCGTCGGAAATCCGAATACCTTCGGGACTATCGGGTGTTTCAACATTTATTACGCCACGACTCTCCCGAGTCACGCGGATCGTCTCATTTTCAAATAAGGGACGTCGATTCGTGCCCCATTTTATTCTTGAAATCGTATAACGTTATTTGTGCTGCCAGTCGGATCGATCTCCGCTAAATATCCCGATTCAAGTTCTAACTTTAAAACCCGTCGCGACATATCGCGATAACTCGACGACACGACCCGCGACGTAAGGGACACAGCTCGTCGCTTATGACACGGCTCGGGGCTGGCAACGCGCGCAAACGAACGTGTACGTGTAAACGCTCGCTCCGATAATAGATTCCCCATTTGGAGTTCAGAGTTCTACGGCGAATCTGTAACTCCGGCGATCAAACTGCTTGCAAAGTTTGTCGCTCGAATCGAATGGGAGTTTGGGTAACTCGTACCTACGCTCGCTCTCGCTCGTATCCGCCTGTACCCTCGTACACGTACACGCGCTGCATCCCTCTGTTTCCCTCCCCTACCACCCTTTCTCTCTCTCTCTCCCCCTCTCTCTTTTCGCATATCTACTTAGGAATATATAGGTGTAATATACATATCCGCATACAAGGTATCCTAGAATTCTCCGTCTGGCTCGATATCAAGAGATCGTGGACTAAGAAAAATGTCAGTTGCGTTATTTGACATGTCAAAGGCGCAGATTTACTTTCGCAAATTTACTCTCCTAGTTAATTTTATGTTTCTCTTAACCTTAATAAAAAAAGGTTATAGCTTGTTAATTTTACCGATATTAAAATGAATATTAATAACCACCGTTGCAACCTTTTTTGCACAGGCAACTTTTAGAACAGTGAACATCTCATGCCGATATGATTATTGTGCATTTATGTAAATCCGGTCAGACACATATCCGACTCAGGCAGCACGCGTGAACACGCGCGAACACGACGTCTCCGGCTGACTTGACAGCTGTGTACTCTCCTCCACGAGATAGTCGACGGTACCGAAGGGGAGACAGACTTCTTTTCGTTCTTCGATTCCATCCGCGGCTCTCACCGTCACAGCGTGTACCATTAGCGTGTCTCTCGGTGTCGCGATGCCACGTTGCACGTCGCGCATAAGTAAAAGTGTCGTTGTATCCTACCCGACAATGTCATTCTCTCATGGAAATAGACTCGAGCTCGGGAATGACATTGCGACCCCCAGACAGTCGAAGAATTATTGTTTTCCTCGATCGAATCGCCCGTAATACCGGAAAGTACACCCCGTTGAATACGCGCGACTTTGCAGCGCCGACAACCAAGTACACTTCTCTTTTCTCCCTCCACGTAGAGGCGTTACGTCGGTATTTGTAGTTTGTCTTTGGCTAGACAGCACCGCCGCCGTGTTTGTTTTCGATGCGCCGAAGATTGGAAACGAATATCGAACATTTACACGCTCGCCGCGACGAACGTTGGCGCACGGCAAACGATAACAGATCTTTCATCACGCTCCAGAGGCGTTTGTCATCTCAACGTCCCATTTTCGTTTTATCGCTAGATAATTATTAGATAATTCTATATGAGAACATTTAACCGCTGAGCTACGTCGATTAATTCCGAGATTGATTCGATTCCCGGCATAATTGCATAAGTCGCGACACACGGATGTCAGATCCGTCAGATTCCAAGTATGAAGCTTTAATTTTGGCATTTCGTATTATTTCACTCTTACCGAGCAGTGATCGTTTGTCTATTTCAGATAAATAATAATTTCTATTAAATACGGTCTTCCTACGAGAACCAATAAATCTATCTTTGTGTCTTTCGCACATTTATGAATCAGTCAAGTGGGCTCACGAATATTTCCCTGACTTCTCCGCGCATAATAATGCAATATACGCTACGATTTCCGGATGAGTGCCCCGCTGCAAGCTCGAAAGTACCCTCCGAACGTGAAAGTATTCTTCAGAACGCGATTTGAACATCCAATGGCAGGATGATGAAAAAAACGCTTCCCGACCAAGAAATATCGTATCGTTCATCAAATATTAATTCTTGTTTGCTAATACAATTCTTTCCTATTTGTAAGATCTAAACGTTGCGCAACTTATTTTAAGTTTGAAATTGATTTTTCCGCAGCGCAAAAGTTAACGAAAGGTTAGCGAACTTCTAGTAATTCCGACATTTCATAGAAAATATTCTACAATCGGATCACAAATATTACCGAAGTCTCGTGAAATCATTAAAGCAACATTAAGTACAAGTGAAATTTGCAATATGAAGTCACGAAACGTACTTATTTGTGCGTTATATAAACTCAATTCGAGGGCCGACAAGATCTTAAGCATCGCGATCAAGCGCCATTTTTCTAATTTAGTTCTCGGTATCTTTTAATGTCTCAGGACACCCAGTACATCGGCAGCAGCTTGCTCGTGAATTCGACACTGAAGAGCACTTATTGCTCTCTCGCGCGCTCCTCGAATCGCGAGTAAATCGTACCGCTCGAGTTCGACTACGGGGATACACCTCCGCGACCTCTTTCCCTCATCCAACCAGTCCTTCTCAGTCTCTTCGTTTCGGCCCCGATCTTAAACCCGTTTCTCTCTCTCTCTCTCTCTCTCCCTCCTCTCTTCGATTTCGAACTTTGCCATCGCGAGGTGTAGCCTAAGTACGGAGCACACGGTCGATAATAATCGCGACGAGTCCATTATGGGCGTCTTCAAGGATTCCTGCGGCAGGATTACATTATAGGCACCAGAAAAACTAGGATGGCGGGCCGCTCTCGGCCTCCTGTCATTTTATTGCTCGGATTATGCTGCCCGATTATGGACCGAAAGAGATAACATTATTTTACTTCAATTGTAATTATTGTAACAACAGCAGAAATGCAAGACATGCTCGTGAGCAAATGTCGAAGGGAATATGCAAAGTAGTATTAATGCAATATTTTTATAAGATACTTATCGTCGCCTTTTCTCTCGCGAGCAAATGCACTTGTTCATCTGTTTCGCGATTTGAAAGCACGCACTTGATGCGTCCACTAAAAAAATTGAGAAATCCGTCACTGATTTCAACCGGCCATTCTCTCTGCCTCGCTCGTCCTTTTCCTTTTGTTACCTGTCTATCCATCTCGTCCTTTGCCCTCTCGACTGCCTCCACCTTGCCCGCGTGATTTACCGCGCGCTCCTCATTTTCCGCCTCCCCCTCCCACCTCGCTCCAATCTCGTTCTGCCGGGTAAAGGATTCCGAAGAAATTGAGAAAGATTTGCCGACGCTACCGAGCGGGAAGCCGATGAAGGAAGGGAAGCCGAAGAATGTGAAAGGCAAGGAAAGAAACCCTGGTACATCCGAGTCGAGAATGCGCCCGTATAAAGAAGAGGAACCGGCACCCTTTCTTTTCTCGCCGATAAAATAACATTAGAGCCACGAGCGAGTCGAGTTAATTACAGCGGCCGCCTCGGCCCCGGCAAAATGACCGTCTAGGGTCACGTAACGGAAGCGCGCGGGGTCCTCTCGTTGTAATCTGCATTATAAAACTGTCGCGGCAAATTCGTCGACGATGCAGCTGCTCGTGAAACACAAGTACGGTTTGCAGCTTATATTTACCGTCCGGGCACTTGGTCCAGTCGCGCTGCTCCAAGGGAATTCGGATTTGGAAAGAGTGGGGCCGCGAAATATAATTCCCAGTGCCGATTCGCCTCGCTGTGTTTCAGCCGAATCGGCGCTTCCACAATCAACGATTGGCGAGATTTCATGGGCGGGAAGACGCCGGAGTTGTGCAACGCGCGTCGCGACACGATGACAGATGTGGTAACTGACGTTTGTTATTCTGGAACTTCTGTTAGAGGATCGCTCTTTGCAAACGAACGGGACGAAGACTTGAAACCACGTAATGCAATATGTTATTAAGGTGGAATAAGAGGTTTTTCCGCCGAAATCTCCTGATGTTACGTGTTTTACGCGTTACGGAAAGCCCACCATGAGATAGGGAAATGGTCGCTATTTGGATCCTTACTCCGTTATTACGTGTCTGCGATTTTAAAGGAAAAGCTCCTTGTAGAAAATTGAATTTTAGGCGGATTACACGAGCGCGTACTTCACAGTTTTTTACGGCTGTAAATGAAGCTTCGCTCTTAAAGTTAGTAACTTATTAACCTTTTTAAAACAGCACCGTAAACCTCCCCTTGCAACAGGTTAACAATTTTGCAGTTCAAACAAGCAAGACGTATTTTTGCGTTTCATCAACGAATGTCGCTCTGTTCAAATATGAACAGTTGACAATTGAAAATAATTGAGCGCTTTGTTTTTTTTTGTTAATTTGTGATTCGGTAGGAAAGCCATCGTACGGATGGGAAATCCGGGTTTCCAGTGGCAAGAGCGCGAGGTGGCGTGGAGATCAGAAACGTGGCAAAAATAATTAGAAAGCGAAAGCGAATTAAAGCGAGCGGCCGTCGCTCGCTCGATACGCGGATAACGAATGGAATAACGCCGCAATCTTTTCCAATCATGGACCAACGATATGGTGCGCGCGCATCGAAAAGTCGATGTTTTCGGGACCATGTACCGCGTTGTCACCTCGATAAATCAGCCGAATTCCCGGCCGTGAGCCGCGCTCGCTCCGCCGTCACGATCGCGGAAATATCAGCGTTTTACGTCTCCATCCTCCTACATCGTAAAAAAGCCCCGGTAGAATCGAGTTTTGCGACGCAACCGAGCGTCGGCTGACTGCAGCATCGAAACATCGTTGTCCGTCACGCGGACAGCGATACGGGAACGATTCGTGTGATATTTCGCGCTCGTATAGTTTGTACAGTCACTGAGCTTCATCAAACCAGCATAGCCGCGATCTCCTTGCGCACAATTAAAGATCTACCCCGAAAAATAATCCCTGGAAATCTCTAACACACATTTGATAATCCTTTCATGACCGAATTAATATTTTTTGTTTATTATTATTTATTTTTAATGAGACAGCAGGCTAGCGTTCCAAGGGATTCGGAGGGCCGAAAAATGTGACTTGTATATTTCAGTGGTCATGAAAAAGCTAAGATATCGCCCAATTGTACGGGATAATTTTTAAGTGTCGTCCAATATTTTGAGGGTTGATTTTGGTCATTTTATAAAATCTAGGACAACACAAGCGCGCGTTAAAAATTTTTCTTAAAGACAACTTACTTTGTACACAGCCTCCTTGGCAGCTATTAAAATTCAATCGTCTCGTCACCGACAGCTCGTTGCACGAGGAATCAATCAGCGTTGCGGAAAAGAGGCAACAATACTTGGAGACGTCAGTGTTTTCTTGACCATATCTGGCATTTTTAATAATACAGAAAATTTATTGCCAAAAATATTACTTCAACCACGTCTCCATCTGAGGCACGTGTCAGTGGTCGAATTGGTGAAACGCCCGCCTAGAGTGTAGAGAAGTCCAGGTTGAAGCCCTGGCTGAGGTAATATTTTTCGCAATAAATTTTCTGTATTATTAAAAATGCCAGATACGGTCAAGTAAACACTGGTGTTGTTAATTACTGCTGGCGACATTGAAGAATATTCTTATTAATACTTGGAGCCTATCGAGTATCGACCTGACACGCCCTTTTTACGAAAATAAAAGTTCATACGAATGCTAGCAAAGGCCCCTCCTGTCCCCATTTCACAGATACAACGTGTAAAAACATTGGGTGGAGATTTTTTTTAAAAAAGTATGTTTTTAGAAGAGTCAAATAATAACGTTTAGCTATTCGACTTACGTCTCTTTTCGAGAGCTATCATCTATCGCATATTTCCCCGAGTATTTTGCGATATCTCGAGAGCTTTATATCACGAGGAAGTCTATTCTTAACCACGCTACCCTCTCCTAAGCAGTCCATTTCTCGTTAGTGTCACTCGTATCATTTTTACAGCTTTTTTTTTATAGAGTTATCCCTTGCGGAGTATTACGCTGGGTCGCTGTCGCCGCCGGGCGTTCCTCTCGTCACGAGGTGGTCCAACGTAGCAATCGCGCGGACCTCTCGAGATGCCCTTCCCGTAGAGAAGAGTGGTACCGCCGTTGCGGAGTCGGACAGATTCCAATTTAGATCCGAGGGAATCGGTGCCGGCGGCAGGTCTCCTCGGCGGTGATGGCGAACAAGCATCGGGCGTCGTTATCGGCGCGGGTCGTCGGAGATGCTCCTCGCTCCCCGGTATAGACCACGAGACCGGGAGTCGTTTGTATACAAATATGCAGAGGCGAAACAGGAAATTAAGGAGCGTGGCCGAAGGGGTTCGCCGGAGAAAGTGACGGACGGGAGGGAGGGGAAATCACGCCGCGGTGTAATTTGTGATACCGCGCCGTTGCGACGATAGTGTCTTCCCCCCTAAGCCGATTAGCGATACTTATTCAGCACTTCGGAGCAGCGGTATTTAGTGGCGAACCGCTAATTGGTAATTGAAGCCCTCGTACTTTTATCGCGATAAAATAGAGAGGGCTGCGCGAACTCTCCGGAATCGAGATTTTTTTCCCCCTCATTTCGGCTGAAACGCAAAGTAGGTCTGTGTCTGCGCTGAAAAAAAATTTTTTGTGACGAAACGTGATTGAATGTCCTTTAACGAGAAACGGCTTGCACGGTCGCTTTGAGAATATTTTCCCCGCGTATTTTCTGTATCGCCAGAATTTTCGTTCCGCGTTTGCGCCCGTATCGTCTTTATAATATGCGGGACGATGCTCGCGCGTCGTCACACGAAGTCGTAACGTTTCCGTTTACAGTAAAAAAGTTATTACGCGGTTCTACTGAACTCTCGTGCTACGCTATTACGTCTGTAACGACGACTACGCAGTATATCTTCCGCCAGTTTAATCCCACGGTTTTCCTGCGTGCGCCCTTTTTTTCTCCGGACTGACTTTACAGGGATTAATTTTTTCTTCTTTTCCCCTTTTTTTTTCAAGCACTTAATGCAGATCCTCGCTCTCACGGCAAGAGACACAGAACTAATCCTTTATTCCGTTGGAGCCCCCGCAGCTAGTCTCGCGTTATTACTTCGGCGCTGGGAGCGAAAACGCGCGGATTGAAACCAATTGTGCAATTGGATTGCACAGATACTAGAAACTAAATTGAGCAGAATGGTGATTATTTAAATGTAGGGCATTAACAATTTCTAATAAAATCGCTTTCCGATGCTGCGATAATTAAATAAATCTACTGAACATGCGTATATAAATAGTTGAATATAAGTGTCGATTAATGTAAAGTGAATCTAAACTGATAAAAGATTAATTCAAGTTTCTATATTTAATATTATATGATTTCGTTTCATTAATTTAATGAAAAATAAATCGAAGGTAATTGCTGAAATTGCTCGAACGCCGCGCAAACGTCGAAAGCCAAATGGAGTAGAATGACGATTACTCGATTGTCAAAATGTTAATAGCCACGAAGATATCTGACATTGAAAAAGTCATTTAACTGAGCGGAGCATTGAATGCGAAAGAAGATAACAAAATTTCCGTCGGTTAATATTTACCTTTACCTTCTGTCGAGCACAAATCTGCAGATCTGTAGCCGTCCTCTTGTGCGCAATACTTTTAAGAATATTACATCTTTTTTCCTTTAGTTTTGAACCTTATCTCTCGATAGGAACTCGAGACTTCGATGACATTTACTAGAGCCGAGGACTATGCGTTATCGCTGCGATGGAGTCATCTCAGGTGGAGACGTGCGGGATCGCAATGGATCGCGGCGGGCGATTGGATCGCGTTCGTTAAAATAATGAAGCGGGTCCGTCGAGAAATATCGCCCCCTTAACGCAAACGCGCCCGCAATCTGATACGATTGCATGCGCGCGCGAAAAGGGGGTGGAGGAGGGAGGGGAAGAAAAAGAAATCGTGGAAAAAAATATTCACGTATCGACGAGCGATATATATACATAGAGAGAGAAAGAGACAGATGACGACCGGTGGGGAGGAGAGAGGAAGGGTGTGCCCCGACACACGATCGTCCCGGAATGAAAGGGGTTGCTGGGAGGGGGCGAGGGGGAGGTTGCGGAAGAATGGACGATAGAACCGGCGGGGGTATGGCGATGTACGCGGTGGAGGCGGACAGATGGGAGTGTGAGGCATGGCCGCGATATATCGTGGCTGAGCCTTTATTAAAACTGCTTTCGGTGTTATTGCTTTCCGGGAACGTCGGGCCTCGAAATACCATTTCCGCGAGATAGGCCGTGGCCCTCCGCGCGCCGCCGAAAATATATATCGCGGCCCCCCCCTCGTGCCATCGTGGCATCGCCGTGGACGTCTTCCCTTCCGCCACCGTGTTCCGGAGATCGTCTCAGGAGTAAGCGGCTGTAACCGGTAATAAATACGCTCGTCACTATGCGCAGGTCGACCGGTTATTGCCCGTTGACAATGGCCGATCTGTAATCTTCGCTGGGAAACGAGAGTTCACACTTCGCGTCTCTCAGAGAGATGTGTCGACCGATCCCTCTCGCAAGGTCGTATCCTCGATTTTACGTAATTTTTTCGGTTTTTCTGCTTAAAATTTAGGATCGGAATGAGCGTTTAAACAGAAAAACCGGAAACTGTGTAAAATCGAGATACGAGCTTGCGGAAGAGATCAGTCGATATGGGGTTTACTTCGATGAATATGCATCTCTAAAATATCGTTACACCCGTGATCTTTCTTATTTGATATTTTACGCAGCTAATTCTAAAAGGCAAATTGAAACGGTAAGCAATACCAATGCAGTTTCAAATACCAATTTTCTCCGTTTATCTATATTCCTTATCTGCATTACTTTCTGTGCATTAGATCAGATGTGATTGATGCTCAAATTTAATCTTATTTAGGCTCTCTCTGATGAAAAGGATACGAGTAACAATTAATAACAGTAAACTCGTAATAAATTGTTTAATGAAAATGTAATACAAATTATAAAAATATACATACACGATGTTAGAATGTTCATTGACAATTCGCTCACTTAAGTGAAAGAAATAAAATATGAGGGAAAGCTATTTCTATTGGAAATATAGAATGGCGCGTGGAGTACCGTGAACGTTCCCGCCGCATTCATTCTAGTTTTGTGACCGTGATCGATAGTCATCAGAGTAGCATTTATTCGAGTACAAAAACATTACGCAACGGTGAGTTGGCGTACGCGCGGCAAACCACTGCGGGCCTCTGTTCAATATCGCGAATTTCTCCGCACACGCGGGAGAGATTGTAAACGCATACCGAAAAGTAGACAATTGGCAGCGGAATGCAATATTTTCTCCGAGATACGTTTCGCCGAACGTCACGCGAGATTCGCCCCCCACCCCCGTGCGGTAGTGTACACGCGTATACCCTCGACAAGCGCGCGATAACTCAGCGGCACGCGGCTCTCGTATACCATGCTCTCAACGCGGCCATCGCCGGGAGCTGAAAAGACGGCCGATAACGTCGACCCAGATCATTTTCGTATGCGCGCGAGAACGTGCGAATACTATACGTAATATACATACACATCGCGCGTCCTCGCCTGCCGTCGCGAAGCCACGAGGATTTTCGCCGACGTACAAGTTCCCGAGGAAAGAAATCTCCCGTCTGTACGGATAGGACACTCGGTGTCCCTTTATCAAGCGAAGCATTCAAATCAAATATATTTTTTCAATATTTAATTCTCCCGTTATACTTAACTAAGCTGCGCCCACATTCAGCCATGCACGTGAAAATTAATTTGAGTTATAAATGAGATCATTAAGAAACAAGATAGATGGATATATATGTTTATTGAACCTTGCGGGGGTACAAACCTCCGCTCCGTTTACAATTTTCCTTCAACTTATCGCTCGCACGAGAGAGAGAGAGAGAGAGAGAGAGAGAGAGAGACTCCTCCACACTCATCCATCCATTCCTCCGGACCTCCGTTTCCGCCGCATTCTCCACTCCTTCCATTTCTTCTTTATCCACCTCTTCCTTTATTTTTTCTACTTCCCTTCCTCCCTCCACTCCGCTCTCTTCTTCAACCACTCCTCCCCATCTTCTCTCTCCCCTAATTTCTTATCTACCATTTCCTGCCACCCCTTCTCCCTCCCCCCAATTCGTGCACTCTCATTAAGAAACAATAGTATTTTAATAATGACGCAGACGATATGTGGGCCACGCAGGGTTACTAGATGTTCACTAGGAAAGAATACTACTATAAACTTAATAGAAGTTTACGGAGGGAATAACTTTCTTTAAGTTTTATTAAAATCTTGTTAAATCTATGATATTAAACGTGGCTCTTAGTTGCTCGTATAGTACGTTCAACCTTCTCTTCATGCAATATCTTT
This sequence comes from Vollenhovia emeryi, assembly GCF_000949405.1. NCBI lineage: Eukaryota > Metazoa > Arthropoda > Insecta > Hymenoptera > Formicidae > Vollenhovia > Vollenhovia emeryi. The sequence goes on along the minus strand of NW_011967237.1, from coordinate 338,435 downwards.
GCACACTTTTTCCTTTGCACAATATAAAGTCTCTTAAACAAATGTGGGGGGTGCAATCTTGACTACTGGATGTAAATTGTTCCGCAGAATCGGAATCCGTAAATTATAGCATGAATTGATATATAATATAATAATTACACCAAGATATAGATGGTTAAAAGCACATTGTGCGCGCTTTGGAGATCTCGGGATCTCAGGAGAAAGAAGCTGCTTTATGTATCACAGACAAGACTTTACCCGTTGTAAAAGCTCGCCTCGATGGGATGGGTGCGAGGGAACGGTGACTGTAATAAAGACGTCACGACAGTAATAGATGTTATTGACAATTTTCTCCGCGGCCAGCATCCGTGCACTCCGGTGCACCTCCGATGCGTCCCCTCGATGAGCAGGTAACAAGCGGTCGAATAGTTTCTCCCGGATCATCATGAATGCAAATTGATGCGGAATCGATATCAAGCTGCCTGGAGTTTCTAATAAGATTCTCTTGCAGTGCAATGCCTCCGCTATAATACAGCTTCGATCGTATTGGCTCCGGATTCTGCAGCATCATGTATTATAGGAAGACAGAGAGAGGGAGAGGAAAAGAGAGAGAGAGAGAGAGAGAGAGAGAGAGAGAGAGAGAGAGAGAGAGAGAGAGAAGGGGGAGGAGAAACTTGAGTGTTATTAAAATTATTTTTTAATGTAATTTTTAATTATTCTTAAATAACTATAATGCGAAGTATAAAATGTTCTTTTTTAAATTTATTTTTGAGGAAATTATTGACATACGATACACATATATATTTTTTTAAATTGTAATTTTTTAACCTGTTAAAAACATGTAAATATTTTAAACGCATAAAATAACGAAATAGTTCATTTGTGCTTTGTATAAAGCAATACAAATTAATTTCTCGAGTAAATTCCTTTCCTATACAGCAAGGTTTCAGCAACACTGCAGCAATAATTCATCGCAAGATTGCAACATTGCCTAAACGCTGCGAAATGTTGCTGCAACACTGCTGCAATCTTGCAGCAACGGTAAAATGACCGCCTTCAGAAATATTACAATGTAATATTACAGCAACATGGCAATATATAATATATATAATAATTGAAGAAAGGAGAGTTTGCTTATATGTATACACATAATAATATATAATAAATCCCTTTCTAAAAAAGTGATGTTAATAGCGCGAATGTCGTTAATATCGAATAGTTGAGACCTCTTTTCCGCGATGCCGATTGGTTTTCTCGAAGCGCGGTGTGCCTCACTTTTAGATTCATCGTAAATGAAGATTTGCAATTTAGAAGTATACATTTGTATACATTAATAGAAGTAAAATCTCTAATCTTGGTAATTAGAATTTAAGTAACAACGATTTTTGTTTCGAAACATAGTCTCGATTGAACAGAATTAATCGTTGATTTAATCAATACCAATAAGTCCGCAGAGTAATACACAAAACGTAGTAACAGTCGCGGAACAAAGTATTGTACAATAAAATCTTAAGTACGGAATTTTCCATTGCGTAGGCAGGCCAACGAATTCTCGACGTTTTTTTGTTGTTTTTCACTCGGCGCGGTATCGTACGACGATTAAGCGGGCCAACGAATTCTTAACGTTTTTTTTGTTGTTTTTCACTCGGCGCGGTGACGTACGATGTTTTTGCGTGCCATCGTGTACCTGAAGGTCGGCTACGCTCCCACTCGCTCGCCGAACGTCGGGCCGGCAGGCAGTGGCGAGAGTCGCTCCGTGCGTGTCATTACTTTTGCGTTATCGTGTGATCTGCTTCATTTTCGGAAAAAGAGAACAATTTGTGCGACTTCGGCGTTCGCGCTGTACCTAACTCGCTCTGTCGTTCTTCGCAACTCGAACGGGCGGGAAGAAAGTCACTTATTGCACGTCGTTACATTATGTAAATGTAATTGAAAATTATCTCTGGAAATTTCGTTCACATAATTTATTTCAAGGATTGAATGGCAAAGATTGTAAAATATCGTTGTGTTGTGGACTAATAACTACTTCTTTGCCGGAGATTATGTTTGCGATGTTCACGTTTGCGTTTTATATCACCAATTCAATAGTGATTTATCCATTATCCTATTCTTCCGAATCAAAAATGCAAGTTGTTAGTTTGAGTAATTTGTATGATAGAAAGTCGTGCAATATCTGTTAATATTATTTCGTGCGTTTCGCGGTATTTCACATCGCGTACGGGAGTGCTCGAAATTTCGCGCGATCGATGATTTTCGCGAGTGAGTGTTGTGTAAGTGCAACAAGGAAATCTGAGAGGAGGAGGAGGCCCCGGGAGGCATCGGGCAACGGCGGAGAAATCGTGAGGTAAGTGTCTTACATCTTTATGTCATTTGCTACTTGTGCAAAATAAAGCATCTGTTCTGTGTGTTTTTTTCATTTATTCAAATGATTCGAACGAGAATTTGAATAAGTGTTAGCGACAAACCATAAAACGTATAAAATTTTGTGAGTTTGTATTTAAAGGGAAGACTTTTTCAGTATTCTTTATATTTATTTTAATAATTACCTATTTTATAAAATATAAAATATAAAAGTATATTGAATACAATAATTTCGATTATACGTAATTGCTCTATAATAATCATATACATATTTGTATTTTTACAGTTATACATACATAGTTAACGATGTACAACTCTGCTGTTGCGAATCGTATCAGTGAGTGATAAATTACTTTTTATTTTAAATTGACTTCGCGTATACAATTACTTCTTTGCGTGTATACAAATTCTTAAAAATGTACAATGCTCAACTACAAACCGCGCGCGAAGCATAATTGTATCAATATTTTAAAATAATATTGCTACAACATTATTGAAGTAATATTGTAAAATAATGTTTCTGCTATATTTATGTAATATTATACTGCAATATTCAATGTTGCAGCATGTTGTTGCAAGCTTTTGTGTTGTACGGGTTGCTGCAAAAATTTTCCCGTTAAAATAGCACGTTTGTTATTTGTTCTGGATAAATAAGCGATATCTTTGACCGTGTTATAAGTGAAGTAAATTGTATACGCGAAGCAATTTCGCGTACCACTTGCATGCTTTTTCGATAATAGCCTTTTATCTCGGGCCATATCAGATTCCGGTAGCCGGATGGCGGGGAATGTGAGATATGTATATAAACGGCATATGCATAAACGTTTTACAACATCCGGCCCGCTCTTGAGAATAGCAGTAAACGTTCGCATCTTACACGGTTACTGTCACTTTCTGCACTCTGAGTAGCTTAGCTTCTCAAAGTTAAACTGCAGCAACATGTTTCCTTTATACTCTCGTTATCATTTTTACATTCGCGTATTATAGCAGTGAAAATTAATCACTGTACGATCTCTCTGCGTTTATATTTATGTAATTGTACGATAAAAATGTCGAAAGATCTAATGATATTTTTGAAATAATGATACAAGCAAACTCGCTACTAATTTATCTATAAGCTTCATCCCTCGTTAGAGCTACGGAGAAAATTCGGGGCAACATACATAGAGGAGAGTCCCCTATTACGAGATATGTTTCTAATACAAGATAGCAGGGTTTCTGTTTAATTTAATAGGCGTCGTTTGGTGTCCCCATGAATTTTTATTGTCCTTGTGGAGTGAAATCTGTTTAGTTGAAAATTTACTCGCTAGACATGCGTGTCATCGTAGCGAAACAAGAATTGTGAAATTGGATATTGAAAACTCGCTATCTCATATTACGAACCTAACTCATAATAGGGAACCTTCCTCTACATACGTGTTACAATTTTGGCTACGCGACGCCTTCTTCTACCGAAGCCGGGCACAAATGTCCTTTTTACTGCTGCGAAACTTTCGCAAGTAGAAAAAGACTTATAACACGTAACGACACTATTCTCGGGTATGCGTTCGCGCATACTTTCTTGCCGTTTGAGGAAAGGAATATGAAAATGCTTTTTACCGTCATCTAAATATTTGACATGCAGTATATCCGTTTCTAAGAGAAATACGCTAAATCATTGTAACTTAACGAAAAGAAACGACCCAAATAGCACTCGCGATAACGGCCGCGATATTATCTCGGTGGCATCACTTCGGGGGTAATTTTTCAGCACGTTTCGCGGTCGATCACGTCCGCGTCCGGCCGTTCGCAATCAGTCGGTTAACTGGGTACCACGCCGGTACCCAGTCGGGAAGTCTCTCTCTGACCGGGCACCACGTAGCGTCCTCATTATCCGTAAATTATTTCGCGGCCGTCACGTCGGGCCAGGTCGGATCGGCCGATCGGAATTGGTCGCGCAACCGTACGACGATCGCGATAATATAGAGCGTTCGTGTTCCATTGGTTGCATTTCCCAATGTACCGAGGGCGGAAAGCTGCGGACAACGCTCGATTGTGTAGATTCAGAAGAGGCTCTCGTGTAAACGCGCGTCGCCTGTTAGGCCGACTAAAGTATCGTTCACATAAAGCTTACGCTGAAACGAATCGGCTGAAGTTTCACTAAAAAAAAAATACATGTAAAGTTATGAGCTGATCTGAAACATATATAAAGAATAAAGCACGGATGCGTATCGCGAATACAAAAGACGACGACAAAATCTTTTGTTTCTGACCGAGGCATCAAATATCACGCAATCTAGTTTTGAAATACCGAAACAATGATGGTTTCGTAACGATGCAACGTTTAAATCGGGAAGAATAGCGTATTTCTCTCTCGCAAACACATAATAGTATTTAAGTATGAATGACGGGGTAGGGTACAGTTTGTACATGGAATGCCTGCAGGCGATAGGAACGTAAATGCGGCGGTGTGCACGACGAGAGATCGATCAAATTATCTCGTTAAATCGAGGGAGAGTTCGTTTCCAACCCCCGCGCACAAACCCCAGCGAATGTCGATCATTCCCGTCGTACGTGGTATTTTTTTAACCCGGCGGCGATCGAATTATTGCGCCGGCCGAGTCTCCCCTCTTTCTCTCTCTCTCTCTCTCTCTCTCCCCCCTCCCTCTCTCTCACCCTCACACCAAGAGCGCGGTACTATTTTGCAAACATTGGAAGAGAACGTAGGCACACGGTGACGCGGCAAAACCGATTGATCATTGGGGGCACTCGAGGGCTCTCTACTTTTTATCGTGCCGCGCTCAAGAAGAATTGCTCTCGCGGAGAAGTTTCGTGGAATTTGGGAAGTGAGTAGCGGCGGACCTTCTTTTCGCTTCGGCTATCGATGCATCGCCCGTCTCGGGAGCTTCCCGGGGAACGATCTAATCCTCTTAATAAAGACTAACGAAAAGAAACTCAAGTTTAAACTCTCCAAAGTCCAAAACTTTTTCGTGGATACTAACTATAAATTACGGTCGCGAATTAAAATTTGCCGTTAAAAAAAAAAGATTATACTCAAAGCAGTTCTGGAATTTGCCTCTCGGCTAATTGAATCGGAATTTAGTATGGAAACTGCCGGTTTCTCAATCGTTCAAGTAAATTCAAGCATCGCCAGGCATAAAAATTTCTCAAAATTAGAGAGGCAGGAACGTCACGCGTTGTATGGCCGGTGACGTTCGAGCAATCTCTTTCTGTATAGAGCGCGGAGGTAATTAGCCAAGCTGCACTCCATCGTCGATTCAAACTACCGAATGGGTATATACGGGTCAGGTCGTTAATTTCCCTGCAGTCAAACACTGTCCACGTTGATCCGTCTCCGTGTGCACTCAGGTCTCCCGCGGTATCGGAACCCGCTTCATTATCTTTATCATTTCTCCATGCGACGCCGCAAATGCGCGAGAATTGATTTCCGATACAGGAAACGCGACCGACGTTAATCCTAAACTCACCAAACTGAGAAAGTAAATTGTATAAACTGCGAAATTGCGTAACACGAATTAACATACGGATACTTGTTTAAAGAAGAAAGAGAAACAAAATGCAAATATACATATGACAAAAAACTTTAATGCTTTACCGCTCTTCCACCATTGCACGTTCATGAAGCGGCAAATAATTACAATTACAAATTAAGGCAGATGTATAAATGTAATTTATACAGTGAATTTGGCATTGCTACATTTGTTTGTAGTTAATTTATAGAATTTGTGGACTGCGAATAGTAAAATCGCTCACGCTCGCCTCTCTCTCTCTCTCTCTCTCTCTCTCTCTCTCGCTCTCCTACGTCTCCGTTAATAAAATACAACGCCACAGCGTAGATATAGATACAATACGACAGGCAATAATCGACGGGCGTTATATTTCAGCCAGTTGAATTGGATTCAACGAGTCATACGCAGTCAAATTTGCACACACAAGCTACACTCTCCCGGTAATTATACCACTTTCGTCGACCGGCCCGAAGTTGCCCGTGCGAACGCGTGCGTGTGCGTGCGTGCGAACGTGTTCATCCGATGCCGAGCAAGCGCGTGCGTGCGTTGATGCGTACGCACGGCTTGCAACCATACGAGTGCACGCAAGCACGCACGCAAGCAAGCGGTCCCATCCGCCAGGCTTATTTCGCGGTCGTCCCTAGTCCCGCGCCGCGGATGATGATAAATGGGTTAATTAAGCGTTTCGAATTTCATGTGTGGCGACCGCGATTCCGAGAGGAAACGCGAAATCTCGTTCTTTCCGGTAGGCGCGATACAAAACCTCCCTCAAGACATTTTAGTGCTCCGAATGAGCGAACTTGAGTCGAATAGAATATAGCTTATCAGGGCTTAAGTGAAACGTGCAAATGAAACTTTGAGCTTTGAGTCGAAGAAATTTTCCATAAAAGTTTTCGGACAGATATACATTTCAATGAAAACGTGTATAATCTTGTAAAATGTTTAAATATCATAACGATGGTTTTTCATCGGCTCTATCATGTTTATCAATTAATTTTTATTCCTAACGATTTTTTAAATATTCTTTTGTTATGAATATTTTGACGATCGCTCATTTTTGAAAAATACTTTCAAGTTACGTTTAACGTCCGTTACCGTAGCTCCGATTGACCGTTTCGTTGGTATGCTTCCTCGTTACAGTGGAAAGATTATCGGCGTTCCCGTGTCCCTTTTGGAGCCGGTAGACGGTCGTGCGATAGACGCCCTGTAATTTAATCGGTAAGGCTGCCTGTAATTAGCCGTCGGCTTGGGATTAAACGAAGGATGTCTAACGCGACGCGGCTCTGATAGCACGTTTTGCATTACGCGGTACGCGCTCGCGCGATTACCGCGCGCGATCATAAATGAGATAATACCGTGAAATTACTCCACTAATTACTGTGGACGATTACGTTGGTGTGTATTCGCGTTTCAATTAGCGTAATTATTTGGCACGTGTCGCATGGCACCCGAATGAATGACAGATGACCCGACTCGGCACGACGGCGTCAGCCAAGTTTTCCGACGTCAGGCGCATTTCTCAGCTTCGCGGGCCTCACGTTTCGCGATTACGCACGTAACATTCTGCTGCTGACCGCAGTTTTGTCATTTGTTAATCTCACGGCAATTAGCGTCCTCGCGAAAGGTCGCCCTCGCATAATTAATAATGGCGTTCGCGAGATGCCTTGGCCGTAACAAAGCGATTCAGTGTCTCGCAATAAAAACGAGCGACGGCGCTCGTGTATAATTAAATCTTTCGACGTCATTAAAAGTGTTGCGCGAGAGAGGACGGTCACTATTCCTTCCATCCGTCCCCTTCTTTGATCAATTTCAAATCAATTTTTATTGTATGTACAGTTTAACTATTATTAAATCACGCTCGCATATAACGTCAAACGTTATTAAATGTTTAATAACTCTGCCGGTTACTCCATATAAATTCCTTTCTGAAATATGTTTCACTCGCGTAGAGTTAATAAACTAATAAACCACCATGCGATCAAATTCCGCACATCGACATTATCTTCATGGTAATTATTTCTACACGCGTGTATTCAGACTTCGGCACGCTCTCCTGTCTAATAAACGTACATCAATTAGTCTGGAACGTGTTCATATTAATTGTTTACTTTAGCGTTTTCATATAGCTCGTCCATTTGTGTTGCACATTTTATTTTATTCGAAGTTATTCGAAGACATGACTTTGAAAAGAAAATATTTCTTCGAGTTATTTCTGCGTACATTGCAGTATCTGAAGTTCAATATATTTTTATCAAATTTTAAACCAATCTTTTATCTTAGAGAAAGCTTGTCGCTTGTTGCGACATCTTTGAATATCGATCACATATCTCGGCAATCAAAAAGAGTTTCGTTTGAAATTCCGCAGTAGTATAGTCGGCATTTTAAGCGGACAATGAAGTTTGCGGAAAACCGTGCGGTTGCAATCGTTCGTAACTCGAAAACTATTGACTTTCGTGTTAATTGTGAAAGAGACAACTCCGGGTTTGTGTCATTAAAACATCAAGTTTGGTGCGAAGAACCCGACTTCCGGTATACCTTGTATATTTATCAACGTAAGCCGCGTGGGCGCGCGCGAACGCGCGGTAGCGCGCTAATTGCCGTCGCCAAGTTTCAGCCTAATTATCATTTCGGGCAGCCACCGGGCGGCTCTGAATTTCTAAGCGCAGATGCTCGGCAGAAAGCGGAAGTGGGTGGGTTTCCCACGTCGGCGAGAGGCGGGCCGGCGCATTCAAAGAGAATTTTGACCGACGTCGTAGTCGGATATAATGTCTCCTCCCTCTTGCGGGGCGCTGGGTCGAAATTAAGACGCTCAGGGCAACCATAATCGCCGCGTCTCGGGATCCCGTTGTCGGGTCACGTACGGAGATCCGGGTAGCTAATTAGCCTTCTACCGCTCCGGGTTCCGCCCTGGTCAATCAGCGGCGGAGATTCGGTCTTGATTCGATCCTCCGAGCCTCGTTAGCACCGCCGTATATTCTCTCCCTCGTTCTCCCTCCCTTCCACCCTCCCCCGCCTCTCTTCTCTTCACTGCGCTTCTCAGTTACACTTGCGAGAGAAGATGTACGCGTACGTGTAACCACTTCAAGTTTCGCACACGATTTCGGTCCGCTCGATTTAATTATATAACGCGAACTTTCCGGCAACCCTGCTCCGCTTGCTACGCTTGTTCCCCGGCAACTCTCTTTCATTCCAGAATAGTGGCCGCCATCTATCGAGGTATCTTTTTTTTCCCCCTCCTACGTGTGTGTGGAGAATACGCGTTTGTGCAGCGTGAGATAATAAAGATCCGAGAATACCGCGCAAAACGTACGGATAATCAATGAATAATGACGCGATTACGCAAACTAATGGACCACCGTTGAAACCGTAGTTGCGCGGCACCGTTATTATGAATCGATTAGAAAATCGTTAAGGTGAAGTTTCGAGGTTTGCATCTACGCTATGAAATATTATACCCTATCGACATTTTTGACAACGTAAAAAAACAGTAAGAATGTAACTGACTTCCTATTTATTTATTGAAATATACACAGCACACGCACGCGGTCCGTCATTAGCCTTTTATCCCACGTTATTTATAAAGAGTACTATATATTGTTTAAATTTGAATCTCTAGGGGGCTTATTGCAATTCAGAAATTGAGGGGGACAAATGACAACCCGTGACAAAGACCGTGCAGCTATACCGTTCATCCAAATGGAGAATGTATGTATAGGCAGCGTATAGAATCCCCTCTCTCAATCTAAGGAGCTCGAAACAAATGAATTTTTTATAAGGCGTATCTATTCAAGCGTGGATACGTGTCCGCGCGCGTACACCGAGGGTTAGTCCCGCGCGTTAACGAGCAATCCATTACTTGAATTAATATCTGGAGCAAATTGCGCTCCTCGCGATAGGCATCTGAGCGCGGCGCGGCCGCGACGCGCGAGGCCACGTCGCCGGGCGTCGCCGCTCGCGAACGGCCGTTGTCAGCGTGCCATTACTAATTCAGGAGGCGGTCGCAATGCCGCAACGTTATACGCCAGACGACGTATTCTGTATGGCGTATTCAGCGGCACAATGGGCCGTGGGGTGCGAGTTTTGAAGTATGAATATGAATACGGGCGGTTGCACGCCTCGCCGAATCGCGCGCCCACCGACGTAGACGGCCCTGCGAGCGGCGATCGATGTCCGCTTGCCACCCTCGTCTTTCACCGTGCGGTATGATTTTCCCGCGGGTCGTCCCGCATCCCGCGGATGAAACTGAAGGCCGACTTTCCCGGCCGAATCTCGACCTGGGGATTGTCGCCGGGAATTGCCGCGTCCGCCGTGAAATGCAGCGAAAGTATTGCGGTCTAACTTACGACTTCGTACAGTTACGGGCGACCTAAAGTTATCGCAATATGTGACTTGGAGCGAAATTATTACGAAAATTCTCTCTGGTGTAAATTATCGTGCACGTGTCTCAGCTAACAATTATTATTGAGTCGAATGAAATTTTTCTGGTCTTATTATAGGTACATTGCAAATTCTATCGTAATTGTGACAGTCATCAATAATAGAAGAGTTAATAGAAGAGAAGTAAATATCTTGTTAAATTTCTAAATTAGTTTTTTAACACAGTAAAAAATTTATAGGTATATACAATATGTATTTTTATTTATTTATAAGATATGTCTGTTGATTAAAATTTTATTTGATTGAAGAATCATTTCATTAAATGCGGATTACCAATTTAGGAATATATAGTTGCGCACATTCCATGAGCAATTTATGGTGAAATCGTGCAAATTTTATCGCGCGTTTGAAAATTATTTTCGCATTCTCTTTTTGCTAATAGCATCCAATGAATATGAATTTGATCGCGAAGCGTTGAAATTTGCTGAAATTTGGAACGGAAAATCGAACCGCGGTCTGTGATCCTGTTTTAGCTAAATCGCGAACCTTAATCGGCTTGATTTGGAAACATATGCATGTTGATAAACCGGGAACTGTTTTCCCGTATTATTTCTCTTCGTTGTGCCAGCCCGGCAAATATTTACACGAGGAAATTGACTAGATATTTCTCTGCGCCTTGCCAGTGCCGTTTACCGTTTGCAACAATTTATTAATGACACCTTGTCGTCAATTCTGTATCTTACACTACAGTGAAAATGTTAAAAGTGAGTAGACTTGTCGCTTTCTAACTATCCCTTTAAAAAAGAGACAAAACCGCTCACTTTTAGCATTTTCACTGTGTCGCAAGATACAGAATTGACCCCCTTCTCATCAAATTTAAACGTATTCCTTTTCTCGCCTTTTTAATAGCAAGACTTTCACGCGGTCGAGCGAGATCGCAGATTATATCTCGAGAGACGGTCCGCTGAAGTACAAGTGCACTTTCGGCTATTCGATTCGGCGCTTTGGCAAACACCTTGCGAGAAAAATTAATTAAACGTCCGATCGCGGTCCTCCTCGCGCTACCGCGATGCAATTCGCCCTCGCTATCGGTAGTTGTACGTTTTTGTAGTGCCGTACGTGTGTGCCTTAGCTTCTATTGTGCGACGTGAACTATCGCCGACACACGTACACTTCCCTTACGAGCGACAGATGTGCGCGACCGATAGAAATCGCAGCTGATCTCAGCGGTGCACAATGTGGCCCTAAAACCGCGTTACCGGCGACGTGACCGGACCGCAGAAAGTGCCTCGCAACGACATTGCGACGTAACGAGGCTCTCCATCTTTATTTCGCTAATAGCGATTTTGATTAAGAGAAATTAAGGGCGTTCCGACAATTTGTATCTTTCGCTCGCGCCCGCGCGAAACCTCCGATATCTCGGACGGAAGAATAGAATTTCTAATACCTCTCATTACTGATCGCGCGCAGTGATTCCGAGCCTCAATTATAGTTCTCGATACCCTTCGTTTCCTCTCCCCCTCCCTCCATTCGATTCGCTTAACTTACCGACAGCAAACAACGGAAGAAGATAAACGCTCCTCCGTCGCGCAACGTAAAGTTTATATCGCAATTGCGAAGTTTTTATTAATAGTTACGCAGCGACGTCTTCTGGCTCCTCGAGCCAGTTATCGCTGGGAAACGGCTAGAATTTTCCGCACGTTGACATTCTCGAGAGGTGGACGGCGGGGACGCGGGGACGGGGACGACGGGCGAGGGTGCAGTTCGCGGCGTAGTTTTCTCCCGGTTATTTGAGAATTTACGGTCGCCCCCGTAAGTTTTCTACCAAGTTTCGATATTTCTCGCCGGGGCCGCGGTATCTATTAACATCCATCTCCCGACAAATAGCGAACCGCGCGCTGAGAAATATCATCGCGGTACATCGCGGTCGCGCGACGCATCAACCCCCCTCGCGCAACCCCCATCGACCCGTTGTTTACAACGCTTAATCGTTTTTGTCAGAAAGTTCGGAAAACGGCTTCCATTCCGTTCGAGTTTCAGCGCGACGCTTTTTGACTTCCGCCGGCGATCGGCAAACTTCCCCCGTATCGACGAGCGAACTTCGCGGGCGCGCTATCGCAGAAGCACCAGCGCGCCCGGGAAAAAATCGGTGACTCTTTGTCGCCCGCAGTTCTAGACGATCCTCGCTGACGCGATAGAAAAGCACGCGAGAGCTCTAAGTTGAACAAAACCGATATCGAAATCTCATTTACGAAGCGTCAAACTTGCCCGACGAATGCAACAATACCGAAATACGACGGCGATCAATAATGCCGTTACTCTGACCGGTTGAATCCACATTTGATTTGATTTCTTGAAACACGTGTCCTAAATTCTAATTTCCGAAATACTTTCGTACACTTTCTCAGGAGAACAGATTCTTTATTACGTCTACTACGATATGTACAGGGTGTTACGGATAAGGTGTCCATCCGCTCGCATACAGGTAGAGCGGGTTAAACTGAGACGGAAAGTTATGTGCCATTTTGTAAAATTCGCAATAGCTTTCGAGTGATAAATAAAAACATCTGGGCGAATGAACGAACGAGAAGCAGTAGGCCGGACTCGGGTCAAGCACGTTAAGGGGATGCCGGAGTGATTCTGCACTTTTGGCACCTTTTGCTTCTACGATCGTAACGATCATGGAAGAGTGAGATAGCCTAAGTTTCTCTCTCACTCGCAGGAATTTGACCAACTCTTATGGCCGGTCTCTGATTACAGGGTCTCTAGACTAAACAAATAAGCCATTTAATATCAGCTGAGTCCGGCCTACCGCTTTCCTCGCGCTCATTCGCTCAGACGTTTCAATTAATTACTCGATAACTATTGGGAATTTTACAAAATGGCACGTAACTTTTCTTTTAACCCGCTCTACTTGTATACGAGCGCATGAACGTCTTATCAGTAACACCCTGTATATACAAATAAACGATACGATCGATACGGGAAAAAATACGGACGCGCACTCGGCACTCGCCAGAAGAATAAAATGAAGATCCGGTTCTATCGGCATTCAAATGCGCGCGTTCCCACTCTATCCTCGACCAGAAGGCGCCGTTATATGCCATCGATGCTCATCGGCCGGGTGGATTTAATGCCGAGGGGGAGAGGGGTTGGGGTTAACAATGTCGAGATCGTTGCCAATTCGGCTCTCGTGACCCCCGGACGATTTATCGATCGAGAGGGAACGGCGATCGCTCTCTCGACCGAAAGATTTCCCCGTTCCGCTCAATCTCCCCCGGCCGGTCGTGCCGAAAGTCGCGCGGTTAATTTCGCACACGCGTCCCCCGGCCGCGAAATCGACGCGATATCGAGATCGCGACTGGCTGCGTGCATTACCATCCCCGGGTACCCTCGCCCGCCGTCCGATCCCCGCGGCACCGACCGGCCGGGCGTTCTCGAGAGAGGGTTGCTCTCGGCAAGATGCTGCCGCCGGCAATAACCGGTAACGTATTACCTCTTCTGGTCGGTTGAGCGCATTTAGATCGCCTATTTGGCAAGGCGGCGGAATAACTTTGCGTTTTACTCTCGCGTCACCCCGCGCCGCGCCGCGCCGCGCCGCGGCCGGCACGAATCAAGCGCGAGAGAGCCGCGCCAACCGGCAAGTTACGACGCGCGGTTCGGGTTTAGTGCGGACTCAGATTTAAGGGTTGAGGTGGTTTATCTCAAAACGGGGCCTCTCTACGTCTAAAAACAGTCATTCTATTCTCGGCGAGCTTATTCGAAAGCACCGTAAAACTCAAAATGATAATATTTTGCTCTCCCCAAGTACGTATAATTTTGAACGTAAACTTCTAAACTTTTAATGCGTATTTTCTCTTTCCTTCTTTTCTATTCCTTTTCTCTCTTCTCTTTCAGCCCCGATTCCCTCTCTGTCGCACTATTGAATTTCTAATGCGCGATGGTAAAAAGAACTCGTGTCACCTTAGCCTGATGGTGCCTGTAAAATTTATGTGAAAATGTTTGCTGTCTTTACAATTTTTTAATACAATATCGATTTCACGAATTCCACTATGATGAATCTCGAATTTAACGGACCGGACAAAAATAATAATACATTAATAATAATTTTAAAGAATTAAAAATTAAAAAGATAACGAATCTCTTTAACTTGATAAAAAAGAAGAGCAAGCGTGCGAACTTAAATGTTTCACAGAAATTAGAGCTAGTCGAGAAATTAGCGAAATACTGTTTAACTACACTGATAAAACGGTGAGTGAGTATTACATATTCCTTGTTATACACTGAGAAAAATGTCCGATTAAATATAATCGGATAATCCAATTTATACATAATACCAAGCGGATATATCCAATTAAATTGTATATTCAATGAAAAATATGGTCGGTTTTTCAATATAATTTCATCGGTAATTGCATTTCATCGGATAATTTTCATCGGATGTTTCCACAATTTAATCGGAAAAATTAACCATTATTTAATTGGTTTATCCGATGGAAATTTTTCTCACTGTATGATTTAAAAATGTGATACAAACTGTATACTGTATTAAAGCTTCTTTATGTTAAAGAACAATAAAAATGGTAAAAATACCCTCCTAGGTTGCTTTCGACTTAATCTTCGGCATTAATAAATACCTGTTACTCTTTTTAGTCCGTTAAATCGAGCGAGGTTTTACTGTATTGCGAAAATCTAGAGCAGCTTTTACAGTTTAAAGGCTGTAAATTTGATATTATACTGCACCGTCGGAAATCGAAGATAAAAACTCAACGTGCTGCTTGATCCGTTAGGTAGCAGACTGCTAAAAATTTCACCAATTCGTTAAAAGTACTTGGTATTATTACTTCATGTCACAACTCGTCAAGAATGAGACCCCGTGACCGCGTTGGGCGACACGTTAAACCAAGTCTGGTCTATTATTGTGGACGACGCGGGGTGTCGAAGGACGCGGCGGGAGGACTCGGTCGACCCGACCGGGATAAAACTTGACCCGTTCGCGCGTGAATTATTCCCCGTGCCGCCCGTTGCGGCCGCGAACCGCAATTACGCGAATTACGCGAGCTGGCAATTCTGATGATCGTTCAGATACGGCCTGCCGCTCGCCGATCCGATAGGGCGCTTCGTCTGTGACGCGACGATGCGTAGCGGTGATAAGCGGAGCCGTGGATCCGCGCGAGCCGCGATAATGGCGCGAAAAATATCGATCGCTGCTTTGATCGTGACGGATAAATAGAAAAATTCATTTTGCGCGAATCCCGCGCAGCGGAACGGAAGTCACGCTTGCTACGGATCCAAGTGCTAAATTATATCAAGCAAATTATCAAATTAACATGAAATAATTGAATTAATTCGCCGCCGGCGATTGCGGGATTTTTTCGCCATCTAGTTACCAGCGAAAAATAAATAGCTATCTACTGTGAAAAATAATTGCAAAACATTTCAAAGCAGTCTGTTTTTAAAGGTTCTTTTCAAAACCACGCATACCGGCGATGTTGAATTAATATTGCGGATTTCGCGTTTATCCGGTGTATCTCAAAGTAGGTAAATTTTCAGCGCTTAGTCAAACAATACAGAAACATCAATCAATCGCCGAGATATTCGCGTTTGATATTACTCGAATCGATGCGTGCACAGTATGTCATATTTGTTTTATCGCATACGTACTTCCAAACGGCACTTGTTTCTGAGTAAACAATGTCGCATCGCCAAAACCGCGGTCTCTCGCAGCGACGTATCAGCGTTAATTATACCGGTCCAAATACGGATTCTTTGTAATCGAACACGTGTAATTTGCTCAGGACGTACGTTACACGGTCAAAGGTATGTCAATCGGACCGATCGTCATCAGAAATTAATTGCTCGACCGCACATCGCGTATTTGGGCGTTCGCAATGTCAACCGTGGATTCACTTCTAACCTTCCACCACCTCCTGTCCTCTTATTCCTCCTTCATTATTACTATAATACAATTGTACCGCAAACATATTTTTCACTCCCTCTCGCCCCAGTTTTCGCTCTGCGATGTTTTTTACGTTAATTTCCCAAAATTTCAACGGAAGTATTTCCATTGAAATTAAAAGGGTTATAAAATTATCGTCTCTCGTTTCACGGATGCGATATTCGATAAAAAGGAAAGACTGTATCAGATGCTGGCAAAGGCCAATTGATTGAATAATAAGATTGCGAAACTACCGATGTCAACAGAAGATTGATACAACTATTGATATATACATATGTATACATATATACATATATATATATATATATATATATGTATGTCTCGAGAAAATTCCAATCATGTCATGCGGTCGACGAGCTCTCAGTTCATCCAATCCGCATTATATTCCCATTTTCCGCGTACGTGCCGACGACACAGTCGTCGTCGCTATCGACGTTGTCGTCGTACGAAGAGAAAGAGAGAGAGAGAAAGAGAGAGAGAGAGAGTGAGAGGGGCGGGGGGTCTAGCCAACCTTTCTCTCGTTCTTCGTGGACGGAAAAATCCCATTTCAATATTTCACGGCTTACGCCCTATCGCTCTTGGCCGGGCGTGCGTCGTTAATACGAAACACCCCCGCAAGTGAGGGAGCGTCGCGACGCGTCGCGATGCCGCCGCCGCTGTGCCCGCCCCGGCCTAGCCTCTGCTGCAGAATGACGTATAGATTGCTCCCCTATCTTGCTCTCGACGAGAAGCTCCTCCGGAAGCTGCGCGAGGATCGAGCCTCCCGCCTCTTCCGATCCCGAGACCCGCGGCGAATTACACGGCGGCGCCATGCCTCATCGCATGCCAAAAGTCCGTGTACCCGGGGATATCGTCGGGGCCAATTATCTCCGCCGTCCTATAATGGAGTAATTATAGAGCCGCCGCACATTACACGTAGACACGTCCGATTAGAATTATTAACAGTTCCTTCTCGCTCGGCGTGCGTTTAAGAGAGGAACACCGATGATATATTAGCTCGGAGTGTAATTTTCTCGACGGAAGGGTCCGCCGCCTTCGTACAGACGTTACCTCCTGCACCGATACCCCTGGGGATTATCGGCGTAACGAAGTCGGTGTCATGTTACGCCGCGCGAAGAGGATTCTCGGTGGCTTCCCACCTGTCGCAAGAGCTGCGCGCACGCCCTCGAAACTTTTAAATTTAAAGATAGATTTTGATCCAAATATAAAATACACCAGCTCGCTGTCTCGAGGTTCTCTCCGCTCAAAAATGATACAAAATATTTAAAGGAAATTCACGCTTACGTAAAGTTAAATATATATGAAATTAATGAAATTAAAGTTAATAAAAGGAAGAAAGGCAATAAGAACCAATGCCAGATGTTAGGTGCGTTTTCTTCCTGATTTCTGGTCAAAATGACCAGACTGTATGGCCAGGAGCAACGAAGGGTACGTCCAATCTGGCCCAACGAAGGAAGACTAGATACAACGAGATAAGTGGTCAATATTAACCACTCTGATGGAAGTAAGTAAGGCGTTGTACGGAATATACATTTGATTTCTTTTCATTTGTTACAATTCGGGTGGGTTATGCATCTATATACATATATTCTCGCATATGTGCGAGAGTGAAACCTCTATTAAATCTCGCGGGCGCGTTAAACTCCAAGTCAGACCCCTAGAAAATCGCATCGCGGTTAATTAAAGATTTGTAGGTTCATTATGTTGAAACACGGTTAGGTAGAAAATGGATCGGTATAGATCTATAGATTGGAATACGGGTAGGTAGGGATTTGGGTAGGCAGGGATAGGGGGACACATAATTCGATAGTTTAAAAGATTAGGTAACATAAATTAATGAAGTAAGAAAACTTCAATGTAATAAGTACCTAAAAAGAATTTCGTGTTATTGTATGCATACAGATATTAAATTTTTAATTTTATAATGTAATTATTTCTTTTATAATATTGTATGCATTGTAAAGTAAATTGTAAGAAAAATGAAATAAGTAATAAAAATATAAGAAACCAAATTGTAAAGAAAAGAGGACCGTCGATTAAATGCGGCGGGGATGGTGGAGGGCCTCTGTATAAGTCGATTTAATTCTGTCGAATAAAATTTTAGTTCAATTGGGTTCACATATTCTTTTAATTGATAGATTTTTGTTTGCCATTGTTCAATAAATTTGCCTTTACAAATGGATTTTTCGTTTGTACATTAATAAGAATAATGTTATACAATAGGCACAGCTACATGTGTAGCATTGTGTAACATTATCTATTAATGTAAGAGTAATATATGTCATAAAAAATATGTCATAATGGAATAGTCTACATATTTTTATTGTATATCACGGTTTTAGTTTCACTATGTAATGTATATATTATTATATACATATAATATCACACATGTCCGTATGAAATTTTATTTCATAATGGAATATTGTACATAATTTTATTGTATATCACTGTTTTAGTTTCACCATGTAACTTTTTCCCTCTTTTTTGTATATATTTCAAAATAAATTATCAAAAAAATTAATTAGTTATAAAAATGTAAAAACGCAATTTAATTGCAAACAAAAGAGGACCGCCGATAAGAATTCGGCGGGGGTGGTGGAGGGCCTCTACAAGTTGGTCTGTTTTTATCGGATAAAAATTTAATTCAAATCTAAAAGAGAGGCGTCATTCTATTTAAAACTAGCAAAACGCAAATTTACAATAAAATATATAGACAACCAAGTTTATCGAGAACAATCTATTATAAATTTTGTCGGCAAAAATGGCACATTTGATTATACCAAAGTACTAGTAGTAGACATAAAGCATGTCAATAAAATATGATGATTAATGATAAAAATCAAACTTTAATGTATTTACTATACAGTCTAACATAGCTTGTGAGCAAAATTTTATATTTAGCAGTAATACGTATATAATTTATATTTCACCATTTTACTTTTTATTCCATTGCCGTATGTAAGTTTTATGATAAGAACATACATACTCAACGTAGACGTCTGCGGGATGCGAAATGAAGAAGATCGGTTTTTGTCTCGTGTCGCTACGTCGATTTTTCGCCGAGTTATAGCCTTTTAAAAATCTGGCGCGCGCGCACCGTTCATGAAAGAAAATCGCGCGCGAGTTTTACGCGAATGGTACGCGAGTGGTATGCGAGCGTACTACGTCCCCAAAAAACTAGCACAAAAAACACACGAGACGCACGTGTTCGGTAGTAAACATCGCCGCGCGAGACGACGCATATACGCGTCGTCTGCTGCTTCTGAATGAAGATTAAGATCGCGAGTCGATATAATCGTTAATAACTTCGCACAGAAAAATCGTAGGAAGATGATCCTGGTCTCGTTGGAAAGCTAAGATTTCAG
>NW_011967237.1:280815-317212 GCF_000949405.1 Vollenhovia emeryi | reverse complement strand
CGCTTCTAACGAGATAAGAATCGCTTATCTCGGATCATTAGTTTATGAGGCATTATTTATTATTTCCGAAAATAAAATTGATTTTATCCCGATATCGAGATTATAAATATCTTCTGACTGGAAGTGGCGGGGAGAGATGGTGGAAGGCTTCTACAAGGTTAATTTGTTTTTATCGGATAACATTTTAAGTGAAACTATTTATTTAAAAAATGCAAAATTTATTTTTACGAGAATGCGATCGTAATAATCATCCGATGTAAAAACGGAGCAATTTTGTACAATCTATTTTATGTTATTTGTTATATTGCTATACATGCCAACTTTTTATTATATACTTTATGTCATTGAAGAGGATCACATAAGATGATCGAAACGTTTGACACTTTTAAATTTGTTACGCATTAAATTTTTTATTATTTCCCCCCCCCCCTAACATCTGGCGTTGGCTCATAGTGCCTTTCTTCTTTTTATTAATTTTAACATTTTATTAGTAGAGCCCTTAGAATACATTTATTAGGTAATGAAATTAAATATAAATGTAAAGATTGCCCTAATGAGTCTTTACACAGGATGGTGCAGAATCTCCCAGAATTCGCGAATTTAATTTTAATTATAAAAGAATGGTTTTGTAATGATCACAGAATTTGCAATTGAAAAAAAATCGAGAACTCAATGCCCGAAACTTATTTTACTCAAGGTTTAAAATATTTCACATTGTTCTGCGCCGTTGCGAGTGAAATATAAAGCAGTGCAGCATAATAAGGGCGGCAGAGGCAGAAAAAAGGCAGCGATTTATCTATATTATTCGATATTTCAAGCAAACCGTCTTGAAGCCGTTTACATTGCCTATGATCGATTGTGTCTGCCACTTCTAAAATTACGTAGATCAAAGTTTCATAAATGCGAGGGCGCAGTAATGCCGTCGCGTCGATATCTGTCAGTTAATTCCGATATGCATACGCTGTCTTTTGCCGTATCGATAGCGGCGGAATTCAGCAGGAAAATTGTTGCCCCGGGGCACGTTTTAGTGCACGCCGAAAAGTTACGTCTACAACAGCGCAAAATTGAATTAGCTCCGAAGCTCCGGGCTGCAAGCTTCAGGAGCAGATAACCTTTGAATTATGCAGTCGTTGTTGTTCTCGTGTTATTCGATCAAAATTACAACCTCACATTCTGCCGTATCAGTTATTTAAACTCTCTCGAAAGGTACATTATTCACAACTCTACAGTATACAGAAACTTTGAACTTTCATGTCGAATCGGTATCTAATGCTTCATGTGCAAAGTCTCACTTTGAGTTGTGTCCGATTGAAACATAGTTTTCAATCAGCAACGTTACGTTTTGCAGGAATTTTATATTTTCTAAAACAACTAATATTGATGTATAATGAAATTTTTATGGATCGATCTAATATAAAAAAAATTACACATAGGATATCGTGTACATATAACCTGCTGCTCTTTGTCTACTATTGCCTTAAAAAAAAACTACACACCTAAAATCCATGCGATTCTCCTTAAAATATATTGTTAAGTGTAAAAATCTTAGAGGCATCTGTTTTATTTATACGTGCCCATTTTGAAGTTTAAAGAATATAACAATCCCTCCGAGCCACCAGTTATATTTGATTCTGAGTTATTATATCGTCAAAACAACCAAACTTTTATGGCTTTTATATAATGTATAACTATGCAATTAGATTTTTCAGAAATTTTATATTTTTCAAAACATACTACCATCCTATTATTATTTTTGTAAAAGTATTTTTCTATAAATAACAGACAATTTTATGCGAAATTCCTCCATATATGATAAAGTGTTATTTTTAAAAAATACCGTCTCTCCGATTTTTCTGTTTAACGACATATTTCAGAGAGAATCAAGTCGGTTCCGGACAGTTGTGACGTACACCATCGTTGGTGTTTAATCAGCACAAATTTTGTGAGACGCTCCTTTCTTACGTATGACTGGGACTGCTTTACTTAAAGCAAAATTTAGCACTACTGAGAAATTTTTCATGTTAAAATTACGTTTGGGGGAGGGAGGCTAATATTATGAAAGAGGAGCATCCGCACGCGAGAGCGACGACGACCGCGACGACAGCATATCCGATTTCCCCCAAGCCATGTGCCGTCCCGAGCCATCTCGCAAGAATGACGAAACGTCCGGGAGGAATCTGCGTATCCTTATAAAAGGACGCGATTTTTCACGCACCGGCTGGTCGGGATGTCACGTTTTCCCTCACGCTGTCTCTTTCTCTCTCCCTTGCTGTCCCCTTCCTCCCTCCGAATCTCGTATCTCGCCGAACGTAGCAAATGACTCGTGCACGTTGTAGCCGACTCGGAAAACCCAAGGGAGAAAATCACCCCCGGCTTTAGACCTGTCAGCGCCCCGAATAAGACCCACCGGTGACAATGATTGTCGAAAAATTTGCGTCAACGCGCTACTAATTTCACTGTGACTTACGAAACACTTAGATCGTTGAAACGCCCGAGTCTCTCAATTTCAAATCATAGGTATATTTACACTTATCAATATTAATTGCCTAGGCCTTGCGTACTTATCGACCAAGCAGTTTTTCTCGCATTAACGCTTTCGCTTGCGTCTCGCGATTAAACATCCATTAATTAAATACTTTTAATAACACAACGAACCCTCTCGATTCTACCCCTAAAGCCAGTACTGGACGAGAGGGGACGGCGAGGATACGCGCATCACGTACACCGTACGTGCGTCGGATACGTTAGTCGTAAACGGTCGGGGAATCGCATTCCGGGACGCGGGGGACGCGTGGTGCCCCCTCGCGATCCGATCTAGCGACGTGCACGGCCGTCATACGGCACGGACCGAACGCTACTTAAAGCGTACTCCGCCGCATCCGGGCTTTCGATGGAGCGGCCCGGCCGTAAGGTCGAAGAATGCACACGGATGGCTGACGCGTACGTAGTACGTACATGCAGCCCGCGAACCAAATATGCCCGCCGATACGATCTCCGCGGATGAACTCCGTGGGCTTTTACGACGCGGCCGACTGCAGTTACGACTCTCATTTTCTTCTTTGGATACGAATGAAGGGGAGGATAGGAAAACACACGAGGCAGAAATAGCGGGGTGCAAGTATATTTGGTAGTATTTGTCTCGTGTAGGAAGTACTCGTACGTGTCAAGTTGAATAATTATGGAAAGTTGAACTATTTAACAGTTTGAAACGAGGCAGTAACAGGTGGCACCCGCTTTTCAGGGAATCCCACATTTGTAAGCAGGAAGAAAGGATTCGTACGACGATGCCTTATTTTCAAGCATCTCTCGTTAATTGTACCGTACCTTTTTTTCATCCCTTTAAAATATTTGTAGGATTATCCGTTTGCCCCGAAACGATACATAACGCTTATTAGGCTATTACAAGCTGTAGCTCTAGGAGAAAAATATTTGCAGAGTACAAGCGAGCGAGTGTTCTATCCCAATAACTACCGTACTATGATATGCCTTCGTTTGATGCAGCTTGTTCAGAAACAGTTCGCGAAGTTTTAATGGATTCACGGGACGTGCCGTGTACGGGTTCGGATGTGTGTAGGTAAATTCGCGGTTTCGCCTCGTATCGATTAACGGGCTCGATATTCGCCGCCGTTACCGTGGATAAAGTCACGTTAATGAACAAAGGACCCTCCGTCCGCCGCGTACTTTGCGGCTTGCATCTTCTGTCCCGCTCGGTCATCGAAGGCGAGAGTGTAACCAGGGTGTAATCCCTTAGAGTAATTGCGTACAACGTGCGTTGCCCCGGGTGTATCTATAATCTTCTTTCGTAACGTTGCGGAAACGCAAGATACTACGGAGGGCAAACGGTGAACACGTGGTCCCGGTGATGCAGGGGTCTGAGGGTTGCAGCCGCGTGCTCACCCGGCATGATCTATCGCGACAGGACGAATATTGCGCCGCGTATTATCCGGAACACGACAGGCTCATTTGCGGGGCCGAGTGGCTCTGTACGGTGGCACTCGATCCCCGGATCGGTATGCATGGACACTAATGGGTCGAAGGATCCTATAGTCCCTGACACGTACTCGTTGGTGGGGCGCCTGCCAGGTTCAGATAAACGGACAGGCAAAGAGGGCGAGTAGGGGGGGGGGAGCGAGGGGCGGCCGGAGGAAGGAGGCATTGAGCGTAGTCGAGTGGATGCGGTTAGGGGTACCCTTGACGTCAGTCACGTGCGTGGACGCGCCGTAGCCGACGGTGGAAAGGGAAACATCCACTAATTAAGCTTGATATTAGAGAATTTCGGATGACGTGGCCCGGCCCGCTCGCTCGAGATCTCCGCAGCGCACGCCGGTTTGCGGTTGTTTATGCATGCTCCCAGTAAGTAAATACGCAAACGGATAAACGAAGGGTAGCCGAATGCTGATTCGGGGATCGTCCCTGAGTAACAATACAAGCGTACTCGTCGTGCGGGATTGGCAGAAATAATTTTATTTGACCCCGAGAGAACTTGGAGCGCTCTCCGCTTCGCGAAATTAGTCTTTTCGTTCTTTGGATCTACATTATATCCCAGGGCTTCGTATCGATATCACGTACGATCCGCGCGTTCTTTCCTTCCTCCGAGGGAAACCGCGTTACTATTCTACCCGAGTCGTCCCACGCGAAACTTATATTCGTCGGCGCGAGACACGCGTAAGTGTAAGTCGGCGCGCGGGCGCGTCTCGCCGGAAAGAGCAACTAGTTAACGAGAGAACTCGCGGGCGGGCAAGGTAAGGCGAGCCCCGGCGTAATCGAATAGCGGATTGAAATGACATCCGCCACTCACGGGTAACTCGACGAGACCTCAAGTGCCGTCAGGCTGAGTGGCTGACGGGCTACACTCTATCTAGAGCGCGTAGTAGCGTGCGCGTACGCTCTAGACGGCCGCGCGCACGTTGACCATTATCGGCGCGCACGTTGCACGTAAGAAATGACTTTAGTGCGCGGGGCCATATCGAATCTCCGCCGAGTAAAAGGAGAGCCCTCGTATATATCTCCTATCTACGTACGTGGGTAGACTTCCCCCGCACTTTTGTTAGTTTAACTTGCTTCTTATTTTCCCTATTATGGCGAAATGGCTTCCCTCCCATTATACTTAAGACAGCTGCATCGATCAACGAGCATTTACGGCGGAAGCTCACGGTATACACATTTCTGCATTCATGTGTAAAATAATGTTGATGTAGTTTTCACTTTTTTTAGCAACGTGTGCATAAATTCTGTTGAACTATAGGCGTGTAAAACTAAAAAAACTTGTGCCAACTTCGTAAGATCGACTCTTAATATTCGGAAACTAGACAGA
Organism: Vollenhovia emeryi; assembly: GCF_000949405.1. Classification (NCBI taxonomy): domain Eukaryota; kingdom Metazoa; phylum Arthropoda; class Insecta; order Hymenoptera; family Formicidae; genus Vollenhovia; species Vollenhovia emeryi. Next base: position 311,898 of record NW_011967237.1, on the reverse strand, counting down.
TGGCGTGTATCAACAGTCGCACATTTGTATTCTCTAAGTAATAAATTTTTTTTGTTTGGAAATCTCGTGCTTTACGATACTTGGAAATAATCCAACAAATTCATTATTTAGAATAGATATTACTAACTTTTAATTGTTACGAGGCTGTAATTCAATTCAAATCGAGGACTTTGTGTTTAATTAGCGACGATGTAAAGTGAATGATAGTCTGTAACATGATGATTCATTCGTTCTGTATAAGCTATCAACCTGCTAGCGTATTGCGGAAAGTATCCGCGCTGTCTAAGCAATAATATATTACCGCGGATGTTGCGGCCGACTGCGTTGCGCTTTATCTCGCGGCTATCACGGCTGTCTCTGAATAGTTTATAAATTGTTCATCCTGGCATTAGAGAGAGCCACTGGCAGCATGAAACGAAGCGACGTCGGTAAATCCAGCTCATCCGATTCTCGAACGAAATCGATTTTTCTGATACAGCTAGAAATTTGTAATATAGCGTCATATTTCGTAATGTCGTTCTGCCTATCGTTTCAATCAAGACCAGCGTGTAATTTCTGCATAGATAATGTGACGAAAATTTCAGGAGAAAAAATTAGCTACTTGAAATTAATCATGAAATAGATAACGAAATATTTTTAAACAACATTTCTCAACATTATTAAGAGGCAGAGACAGAGAGCGCAAATGAATTTTTTTATAGAGCGAACTGCTAATACGAGTATATACGTGTACTCTCTAAAAATCAATCAATGAATATTTACTGTTTTCAGTGACAATCCACTGATTGACTTTTAGAGGGTATTTATATGCAATGTCCAATTGAACATTTTACAAATTAATTGTCATATATCATATGTCACAAAGAATAATAATGTTATAAAGAGTTCGCGAAGCCACGATATTCTTTTTGCGTCCCCCAAGAATAATAAGTTCGAGTAGATCCTGTAAACGGCATTTTTGCCCTAAAGTTTCGCGCGCTAATGACATTCAAACGTGCTACACAAAGTGGCAGCGCACGATGTGCAAACACAGCCATGATACTTGAGCGTGTAACAACCGTTTCTACCTCGCGTAACATTACGCGGCAGGATAGAAGCCAGGATGGAACAAGGTGGTCAGTAGTTAAGGCCAACGCGCGACGGCCAGTTCTGCCCCTTATCCATATTCCGAGCAGCTGCTATCAAAAGCGCTACTGGAACTGAAAATAGCTCCGAGCACATTTCACTCGGATTATCTCCGCCGGCTGGTCTATCGCGTCGGAAACACTCATTCGTCCGGGAAAGGAATGAGAAACAAAGCCGCGGATAATGGAAAAGGACGTTAAGACGCGGTGACGAATCGTACGGAGATCATGCCGTTCTATTTGTTACTTGCAATATACTCGGAAGAATGAGAGCTTTGCCATGGATTCATCTCGTTGGAATCTTGCTCGAGACACGTGGCGCCGATGAAAAATGAAAGGGCAGAATAGTATATATGTAAAAATACACGCGCGTCTGTAATTCTTTCCTGAGCTTTTACTACTAACGTTCGTAAGAACAATTATAAACTACGTGTACCGTACGGATCATATTCGATCGACTTTCCCCATTTTTCGAAACTTGCATACGAAACTAAATCATTTGTGCAAATATGTGAATAGATATTTTTTTTATTGTTACACAATATCATTGCGCGCATTTTTCCAATTTAATCTGACTATTCGGAAAATATAATCCAACCGACTGCGCTCCGTTGTACGAATGCATTTCTCCCTAATGATATTTTTTAACAAAACACAAGTTTATTTAGCAGCCCTTTAACTTTAGCCAATAAAAATATTGCTGTCGATTCCGGCAACAATATTGACATTTTCCATCCCGTGTCATCCCTTTGAGGAATACCGCTATGAAAAATTTCCGCCGTTTTATCGGCAAACAAAACCGATGCTCAATGTTTAAATTTTACCACGTTCCACGGCCAAATAATGTTGATCTATCTTCGCAGCGCACTGTTAAATAATAGAATACATTTCAATTATTAAATAATAATGAACACGTAATAATAATAATGATAACAATAATAATGAATCTTCCTCGTTGTGTCACAGATCGGTTACAGCGTTTGGATGCTGTTGAACGTATATCGTTGCTTCACGCCTCATTTATATTCCTCAGCACGCCATGCATGTTGTCAAGAGATAACAAAATCTTGGGCGCCACGTGGCAACGTGCTTCCACGCGGACTCGATGCGCCAATTCGTTAACGATAATAACGCGGTAGGAACCGATGACGGCGGGGCGTGTCATAAAAAAAAAATAAAAAGACGAAACGCATCTCCCGACTGAGACTCGTGTGCGGGTGAACGCGCTTTATCCCTTTTTGCCGCTCAGCTATTTCAGTTCTGCAGCACGTTTTATCGCAGCATCTTCGTTGACTGCTGCTACGTTGACGCGGCGCGCTGCAAGTACGTCAGAGTGGAAGATACGGGTTTTTACGGGTGGTAACGAAAGAGAGAGAGAAAGAGAGAGAGAGAGAGAGAAAGAGAGAGAGAGAGAGAGAGAGAGGGGGAGGGCGGAAGGGAGGAGACACGGCGACAGATAGTGCTCAACAAGTCGCGCCATTGCCCCGGGCTTTTCTCTCCCCGGGCTTACCCTGGTCTCTTCTCTCCCTCTTTTCGTTGCACTCGTCGTTCTTCCCCCTCATCTTCTCCTCGTTTAACCCTTCGATGCAGCTCTCGCCCCCGCCGGCTTTCTCCACCTTCGTTAACGTCGTCGTCTTTTCTTCCGACCCTCTTGTCGCTCGCATTTCCAAGCGCCTAATAACGCGGTACTTAACTGCCGTCGTAATTTACAATTTTCGCTATATAATTCGCCGTTTCGCCAAATTAATCGCCCCGCTGAAATCGCGATCATGATTCGATGTGAATAACTTCGTATCCTGCGCAGTTTTACTCGTTGAGCTTAATCGCGACATGCAGGAACGTGTGATGGAGAGAAATAATTGGTGGAATTTCATTTTGTACACTTCCAAATCTTTCCAATATCCTTGCCCTCGAAATTATTTACCCTTTTTATATTTCTGGTGTTTTATGCACTTTGATAATTTTCTCTTTTTATAATTCCCGCTCCTTAATTAATTTTATTAATTTCTCGTAAATGCCGGACAAAACTCCATTTAAGTGGACGATCATATTTTTCATTATTACTGTTAAATTATCTTTATAAGCGACAAGTCATAACGCTTCATAGTTTCTGCATATTACAGTAAAATAGAATAGGCACTTATATTATACATAGGTACCTAATCCTTAAATGTAGTCGTTGTCATTTTCATCATTCTCCATTAAGAATTACTGTCTACCATGTACTCAAAGAGAAGATTTATTACGGTAATATAATCAAAATTTTATTGACTTAAACCCATATTCTTCTCGTGTATTCACACTTAACGCCAACGGCAGTACGTGAAATTTATAAACTTGCTTAATGAGGAGAGCTAAATTGCGATATCCTATTATTACAATATGAACGGCACGAGATCTAGCTCGACTTGCAGTTTAAGCGATCGATTATTCACGCGATCGATTTAGCGCTAATTCCAGGATTTTGACGAAACGATCGAAATAACGTCTAGGAAATTTCGCGAGAGTCGTATGGAGCCAATTGTACGCTGTTATGGACGGAAAACAGACGGGAGTCATCGAGAATGGCGAGGTTCTTCGCGGTAAATACATGGAAAAATAAGAGAACTCGTTTGCATCGAGAATACGTTTCCTCCGGGTATTTGCATGCAATTTGGTTGCTGATTGCGCAACCGTGACAACACAGGCTAAACGAAGAGACGTGCAAGTGAATTATAAAATTTATCGAATTTCCTCTTCCAGTTACTTTAAACGCGCCCTCTCTTAATTTATGTCATTCTTAGCATATTATTGAACTGTCCAACGTGCTTAATCACGCCTCGCGTTTATTGTGTTTCGCGCGAACTCCTGCAACACGGAATCAATTCCGTTCTACTTTGCTGGAAATCTTGTTTTTCCCTCTCTCTCTCTCTCTCTCTCCCCCTCTCAATCTCTCGCCAGTTTCCCCGTCTATCCGCAACAGCGCGGCCACAGCTTCCCTCCCGCTGTTGGAGCTTCACTTTCCCGTTGGAGTTTCGGCGGACCGGCTGTTACGAAGCCGCGGATGCTGCGGATGAGAAAGCGGGGAAAGAGGGACCCTCGTGGCCTTGCGCGGAATTTTCGACCGCACGGTTAACGGAACGGAGCCTCGGAGCGTTCTTCTCGTTAAGGAAATCGCCGTCGCGCGAAATCGTGCCCTCCCGCGGGACGTTCCACCATTGTCTTCTCATTATCGTCCGCGATCGGACGAGCGTCCCGGGACTCCGGCGACGCGACCAGTCGACGCGATACTTTAATTGCTGTAGACCCACGCCGCGTCCTTCCGCCGAGCAATTCCCCCGGCTTCGGGCGTGGTGTCGCTTTAAATCTAATAAGGCGTTTAGGTCGCCGAACTAACCGACCGATCCAATAACGGCGGCGTTTCGTGGCCGCGGCGAGCGGCAAATAAATTTCGGTCGTTCGATTAATTAAATTTCGGCAGGAAATTAATTAACCCTTTAACCGTAATGAGTGCTATACCGCCCGCTGCGCGCGGTGCGCGCATGGCGCGCCGGACGATAACCGAATTAATTTTGAGACACATTATTCTCTCGCACCTTCGGGCGCGAAAATCGTGCGTAAGGCATATATCGTGCCGACACCTCGCAAACGCTGTCGAAAACGCGTGAAATAACGCCGTTATTTAGTTCGCGCGCCACCATTTCTCGACCGTGGAGTAAAATGACGCATTAATTATTACCACGTCGTTATTTTTACAACCAAACCGTTATTTATAATTGTGTAGCGCGCTGTAAAATGTATCGATTCGATGAAATGGATTTACAATGCAAGAGAACATTCAATGATTTATACGAGAACCTGGCGAGCGGAAAGAGGGCAACGTCTTAAGTTTGATTCTTCGGAGAAAAGAAACGACAAATTATTTAATATTCCCTTACACGTATAAACTGTTTGATACGTCACATAACTTTGGCGGAGCGATAGCGCTCGGAGAACGTCAAACGTATCGCTGTAGCGCGGCTCTCATGAATTAATTTTCAACTATCGAGTATCAGCCGTCCGCAAGGTTACGCGCGAGTGCGCGCGTGCCTTCAACTGTCGTGCGTTTTGACACACGGTAGCACCTGCGAATGAATTTTCCATCGGCGAATGTCAATTTTAGAAGAATTTCAAAAATAGCCTCGCGGCGAGATTTCTCGTCCGTCCGCTGACAGTTCCAGCATTAACGATATAGAGCGCGCGTCTCTCTTTTTTTTTTACAGGGAGATAGATTGATCGATTTATTTATTGTAATAGATGCGCTCGCGAGGCAACAGCGACCGAATTGCGAATCCATTTATAACGGGATTTTATTTGCGGCGCGCTGTGAGTATTACACTCAAGTTTTTAATTCGGGGATGACATTATTTTCACTTAATTAATATTTTTGCCGCTTTCGCGCGTCAACGGAGTTGAGGATCTCCCCGCTCCCGCCTATGCGATTGCGCTGGAAAAGTCTGCGTCATACAGCGTTATAGCGGGTGAAACTATGGCCGAACTCCGTCAAATTCTCACGGTGACGGCCCCCGGTGTTTCCCGTCGCCGCGGGCACAAATTCGTCTCGCCTTAGGGCGAGCGAATAATTGCCCAACTATCTCCGGAGTTTCGTCCGTCTCGCGGAAAGTTGTCACTTCCGCGTTGCGAGCGCCCATACCTCGTGGTCTCATGCACCGTCTAATTTCTCGTAAAGTATCGAAGGTCGCGAACTGTCACGACCTGCGAAGCGCGCTACCTGTTGGTCCACGTAGGACACGAGGTAGCCGAGCGATATTAATGACGCGACGTATTTAGGTACGATTAATATTAATTAACCTAGTTGTATCTTCTTTCAAGTATTCATAGAAGGAAAGTTATTTATGGAAGAAAGAAAAGAGCACCATATCTGAAGCAGTGCAAAGATATTCAGAGGATTGAATTAACGTATATTTAGCGTTCGTACATCTATTTTCTCCTCTGTACCTGATTTTGACGGTTATAGAATTATCTACTATTCTATAAAAAAAACAAAAAAAAAGGCAGCCAGTCAGCCAGCCAAGCGCATGTAGAAATAGATACAAATATATTACCTATATGTATACTAGATAGAGGAAAGTCTTCTATTACACAGTAAAAAATCAAATGTTAATGTTAACATTTTTTACATGTTCCAAAAAGTCGACTCTAAATTTTAAGTTAAAATAACATTTATCGCGCGTGTTACTTTTTGACAAATTATAAATGTTATTTAAATAACAACTTCAGTATTCACTCCATATCTGGCATTTTTAATAATACAGAAAATTTATCGCGAAAAATATTACCTCAGCCAGGGTTTGAACCTGGACCTCAGTACATTCTAGGCGGGCGTCTCACCAATTCGACCACTGAGGCATGCCAGATACGGTCAAGAAAACACTGAAGATGTTAATTACTGCTGGCGACTTGAAGAATATTCTTATTAGTTAATTAATTAACACTATACATTTACGTTTCTTCTTTTAATGTTATTTTAACCATAAGTGTGGTGTAATAAAAACAGACAGGATAAGTAAACTGTACGAATAGTTACAAATTAGAATAGTTGAAATAATTTTGAAGCAATGTCGATATTGCATGTTTCGATTGATTTTGCGAAACAGTTGTGTTAAAAGAACTCAAGGTAATATTCAATTTTTTAATGGCGTACATAAAGTGTCAAGTTATTATGTTAACATAAATATAACACATAAAAATGTTACGAAAATAATAATATATCTGTCTTAATTTTACATAAAAATAATAATTAAGTCTTGGTAACACAAGAAAATTTTAACATTTCAACACACGATTTTTGACTGTGTATGAGATGGGATTCTAATATGAGATAGTATTCAAGATTCAAATTTAATCACGTGAATTCACTGACGATAATGATTCCACATGACGAAAAACCTACGTTATATGTCCGGAAGTAACGGCGCGCAAGACAGGTTGGAAAAAATACGGTATATGGATTCACATAGTAATTTAATTGGCTACCTCCAGCTGTGCCAGGTTCTAAAAAAATAGGGTTTACATTCGTAATTGATGCATATCTTAAACAGGACCTCACAAATCTTTTTTCGCAACGATTACACGATCTAACAATCAATTTTCCACTAAGCAGATTTCACTCCAAGGGCAATAAATTCAGGGTGGAATCAACAGATGATGCCTATTAATTTAGCAAAAACTCTGCTATATTAGGAGATTAAAAGCACTCAAAAGTTTGTAATAATTTTCAAACGTGAGAATATTATTCTTGTGTAAATCTGTGTTTCCTAAAAGAAGTAACGATATCACAAATTTGTGCCAATTACATAACTGAAAAAATTCATGCAACTTTTTCGTTGCTACACTTTGATATTAATTTTCTCCTTTGAAGATAAAATATCTTTTACGTCACTGAGCCAAGCTTGCACGTGCGTCCTACTGCGGTTCTTCACGTTTCTTAGCGTTGCGGTGTATGCGGTCGGCATATCGTCGTCCGTGCGGCGCGTCCATCCGTCAAGGTAATCGCGCAGGCACGAGACGCGCGAACGCAAATTGGAAACGTGAGGTGAAAGTGCCCGGGAGTCGCCTCGTTTACGGCGATTTGCACCGACTTCGAGTGCTCGTTCGTTCGTTCGTTCATTCGCGTCAGCCCTACATACCCGACGGCGTCGACGTCGACGTCGACGTCGCCGAGTCACGATCGACGCCGTAACACCGCGCCGGAAGAATGACGGAAGGTGTTCGTTCAAAGAATGTCGCAGGACGACGACCCTGGCCGGTGAGTGCGCGGAAAGTCGCGATGAATTGTCGGGGCGGAACGGAAACCGGGGGATGCTAGTATCTTTATGTATGTTAATGCGACTCTTAACGCTTTAATGCTCGATTGCGTTCGTTGCTCGCTCGAAAGCTGGGTTGTCGACAGGGAATGATCAATCCCGAGGTAATACCCTACGATATTTGCTAAAAGTTCTCGCGTAAACCTTTCGGAAATAAAATAACGATCGAAAAAAAATATATTTTAATCTTCAAGTATCGTATAATACATGTGATGTTTAATGCTCTTTCGATGTGCGTTTCTACGGGGTTTTTTTTTCACGTGAAAGTACACGAGCACGATATGTTACATTTTAATAATAACAGTTTTTAACTTTCGAGCAAAAAATGACACACACACACACTTTGCGTTGCTGAACCTGCTGTTTAATGTTTATGTTAAAAAAATTTGCATTCTTCAGTAAAAGGAAGAAAGAAATTTAATAGTTTTTCTACGTGCTTTTTAAAGGTTTACATAAAATAACGGAGCAACGATCAACTAGAGCAGCACGATACAATACAGAGGGAATAATGCTCTTTCCCGTTCATTCTTCCTACCAATTCTGCCCGTCGGCGCAATTTAGGAAATCCCCGGAAGCGTCCCATTCGGAAGCCACCGTCGCTCGAGAATTCCGCGCGACCGCTCGTTTCGCGACACGCATTCTCAAAACCAGTGTGCCGCTAAACCAGAAATCGTATTTGCTTATCGATTCGATTGCAGAGCAGACTACAATCGCCACAAATCACTCTTGCGAAACACTCGCCACCGCGCGTCAATAACAAAAAAAAAACCCCCCGTGCAGACAGACTAATGCGTTGAATCTGCTCGCGATACCGATTGTTAACCCGCGAGTGTCGCGCGTCATGAAACATCGCCACGTTGCGCACGTCTGAGGGCAGCGGCACAATGTTTCCGGAGATAACCGTGACGTTTCCAAACTGCGTCATGAAAAAAAAAAACGAGAAATGCAGGGCGATGAATATAGTACACGCCACTCCGTGATAATCGTCGCTTTAAATTAAAGCGGAAAATAGGAGGCGTTAAAACAGCCGCGAACTGTTTGTTTGTTTCGTCATTTTAAATAAAAAAATTGTCCCATCGTCGCTTGCAAAAACTGCGCATACACGTGGCTCTCGATGTATCGTACGTGCTCGAGAAATAGCAGAAATTATTGGATGCTCCCGTTGTATCAAGGACCTGCGTTGAGTGGGAAAGAGGGAAGAAAGAGGGGCGGGGGGAGGAAGGGAGGGAGTGAGAGAGACAGCGACAGGAGTGCTGTTAGTTGCAGCGATACGCGCAGCTTGTGCACACACCGGCCGGCGGTATCAGGCGGACTCCTGGTCCCGGATAACGCGGTAGTTTCGATGGCGACGAACGAGCCACGAAGCGTTCTCGCTACGGTCGTTTTCCACGGCGAAAATACGCGGATGGAGCCCCGACAATCAGCGGGCTCTTCGCGCCAGTTACGAGCCAATCTTTTTCGTTTGTCGGGGCAATTCGATGATTAAAACGTATTCGAGCCAAAGGTGAAGGGCTCGGGGTGCTGTTACAGGGGTATAATAGCCCCAACACAGAACGTCAAACGCGCGGATTTGATTGGCGTTTCAGGTTGCCCCGCGTTCGACGTTTACGTCGAAAATGAAAAGTTCGCGCCGGCGGACTCGCGTGTCATAGTGTTAGCTTATCAATTGCAGCGCGATTCATCTTCGTTTATCCAACATCCTCAGGAAAATTGACGATCCGCCAGCCCTCCGCGCTTCCCGTCATCGATAAGTCCTTTTCTTTTTATCGAATCAACAGCTAATCTCCCCCTAACGAAAATTTCACCGAGCGGCGTTTCCTTCTTCTAGCCGCAATAAAATTCCGCAATAAAAGATTTCGCCCGCGACGGACGTTTCGCTCGCGTCCTCTGTTCTCTCAAGAGATCGCGCGGCGTACGAGTATCGTTATTGCGCTACCGTTACGATGTAATCCAGTTGTAACACGATGTCTCATCTCGCGTAACATCTCGCGCAGCGGCCGCCACCGCCGCCGCCGCCGCCGCCGCCGCTGCGTTTTGGATTTAAATTCACTGCAACTCTATCTCAGCACGTATTTTCGGAGACAATAGCTCGGGCTCGAGTGCGTGGAACGTACGCCGAGCGCGATACGTTGTGTCCACGAATTAACGACTTTCTGACTGCGCTCACGTGGCCTGAGTGCGAATTCTCGTGACGGACGTCGCACGTTCGTCGTTTCATCTACGAGTAATTTCACTTGCGCGACACGTCAAACTCACAATTTCTTACGTAACGCTAAAATGCGCTTTTTGCTTTCTTTTCTCGCAGAAATTTACACCCAATTATATTTACTTGCGCCTTTATATCATTTTTTATCGTAACTTATCACCCTCGGGGGAAAAAAAAGACAGTTAGCAACCCATTTTGGGGCCCACAATTAGTAGTCGAATTATTTGGATGGTTCGTAACTCTACTCTGGGAAAAATTTTGACCGTTTTATTGTAGTTAAACAACTTAACATTTCGGTTAGTACCTTTTAAGTGAAAATTATCTTTGCGTTACTGAATATCGACAGAACTAATTGAGAGAACTGATTAGTATTACTTAAAAATCTTGGATATAGATAGAATTGCTAATTGCGATATTCAGTTACGCGAGGTAAAATTCGTAAAAGATTAGAGTTACGATCAATAATTCGATTACTAATTGTAGGCCCCAATTGGTGGCTAACTGTCTTTTTTCCCCCAAAGCACTTTCCGTTTCGAAAACGATAAAATTAAACTGAACTGGAAAATAAGGACTATGTGATTTTTTAACAATTGGTTCTAACAGTTTTTAGCTACGGCAGGTACGTTTTTCTTTCCGCGTGGGTAAATTTTACGTACTTTCTCCAACTCAATAAACCGCGCGCCTATTATTTGTTGACCTTAAAACAGTTTTTTGTTGGAGCAAATCCTCATACTCTAAATCGATTAAACTCTTTATGATAATACGCATCTTATTTAAATCACTGTAAAAAAAATTGATTCCATAATCTTATCTAGGGTTTGAACCTTCCTCCAATCTGTGACGGGTGTCTTTATTCGATCACTGAGGCGTGCATGAGATTTTCGCTCTATTTGCCTATTAATTTCTTTAACTATTAACTGACTTTCTCCGCCCTGATTAATTTATTGTCGTTACATAAGGTTTATTATTTCGCCATGTTAGCGGATTGTATGTACACCACACGCTATTTCATGCCAAATTAACATTATTAAATTAATTATTTAAGCTAATACTGCTTGCGCTAATAACGTTGAAGTGATGCAACATAATTAACATAATGTTATGAAACAGCAGATGGATCAAAATTTCGTAATGTGCTCCGCGGGCGAATCAGTACGAATGAAGATCCCCCGCGGTGCATCCGCCGCGCGCGTTCAGATTGTCTTTCCTGACAATAATGCGCGCGAAATATAATGAGCAGTTGTTGCAGAGCGACATTAATAACCGAAGAAATTTCATTAGGATGCGAATCGAGTCAGGCCGCGGAATATTCCCAGGAAGCGCGATCGAACCCACGTTGTTAAAGCGCGATAAACCGGCGGAGCGGAAGCGCCGACCTCTCCTGGTACGTTGCTCGCAACGAGTTCGAGAGGATAATAGTGGGCACACGTCACCATGCGCAGAAATGATTACGAGTAAACTGCGAGCTCGCACGTACATACAGCACGGTATATACGTATGTACATACTATATATATTTCAACGGCGGACCTCAGGAACGCCGGGCCCCCCGCGGCGCAAGAAAAGTGATAGCTCGGGAAATCGAATTAAATTCTGCTTTCCAATCTTTTAGGGAGGACCAATGTAATTGGTAACAACGATATTTATATGACGTAAATGTTCCGTGCAGATAAAGCGCGGACGAATTATCGCGAAAAGTGGAAAAGCTCGCAGGGAGTTTCTTTTTTTTAATTACTTTTTTGTTTTTAAAAAAAAACGTTCATTTATCCACTCTTTCGCGCAGTTTCACGCGTCGATGGAGATGTTCGTTGTGCCTCGCGACATATGGTGCACGCGTCATCCCGTCACGGAACGAGATGATTGCTGGCGCATGCCCGACGATAGGTTCGCACGATAATTCTCACATCGAGCCTCCCGCATAAGCCTCCCCGCGGCTCGTCCGGCGGGATCGCATGGTCGCCGGTCATTGTATCTGTATACCCTCCGGACCCTCGCCCCTCCTAGACCGCCTTTCCCGGACCGGCAATCGGCGCGGCATGGTGCAGCGCCTGACGGCTTCGTGTTAGCTCATTATCTTAATCTGCCAGCGGGACAAATAACAGGGTATCGCTCTTCCCGCCTTGGCAGCTGGCAATGCCGTGATATCCGCTACTATCGACGCTTCGATATTTAGATGCTTTAATACGGAAATTATCCGATTATTGCTTTAAAAATGCTATTATTAATCGACACCGCGGCATCAGAATAGAAACGCTAGAAAATTGATGAGTTGATTAAGGTAATAATTAACGGAGACAACCAAGCGGGAGATAAACAAGGAATTAAAAGTGCCGATCGCGAAACAAATCGTAATCTAAAGGTAGCGTACACGGTGTCGAAATTTTGCTAACATTTCCGATGTAAAATATCGACGCCTGACGGCGGAAAATGGCGTCTCGCGTGGAAGAAGAGGGGTAGGATCACGCTCTACAATCGCAGGGCACAAGAGAGTTTGCTTGTCCCTCGAAGTCAACCCTACGCGATCGACTTTGCTCCCCTTTTCGTGGGCGATATTGTTTATCGTCAACCCCATTTCGGGGGGGGGGGGGGACCGCGATGCCGCTACCCCGCGCCACGACCGGTCCCTCGGTCGATCCGACGGATCCATATGACCGGCTTTAGGGGAGTTAAGCGCCGGGACGGTAATTGCGGAGTGTTACGAGCGCGATTAATTTGTATTTTCTATGGCGTCGTTACTCGTAGATGAATCGCTATCTGGCTGGACAGCCCGGGCTTTATTGCGTCCGACGTCAATTGCAATCCTTAATTCTTACTTCCTTCGGTAGAAATGAGATTCGTCGGTCATGCGGCGCCGTTTAAATCGAGGATTTTATGGGCCCCGGGAGGTGAAACAGTTATGCGACGTCTAACGGTAGAAAATAATAAATTCTAACGTTTGCAAATAAAACAATTAGCTGAAAACGGGCGCGACATCGGACATTATGGTGGCAGGCACAAAAACGTGCGCTCATAAAGTTAATTAGAGACGCTGACATCACGCGTTCATACGTTACCTCTCGACTCGGCGTTGCCGTCGGCCGTTTCGCCTCGTTTTGTACAACGCGCTAACTGGCGTTGCAGTTTGCGTAGGAGTGAGTTAAGCGTTTAAATGCTTAATTACCGCATTAGGAGTAGCCCGCGATATCGCGCGGGATCTTTAATCGCGGCTCATCGGAGCGCGAATTACTTTTGTTTTGCACGCGCGAGGAATAATTGAGGGCGTTTACGGGCGGCGCGGCGCACAGCCCCCGTTACAATGGCGGCCCAGAAACGTCTAAGTCCAGCGTTAAACACAATAACGAAAGCCTCCCCCGACGCCCGCCCCCCGCGTGCCGTAATACGCGTGATAAATGCACGCGCGTTTCACGGCGCCGGTTCCGGCGATTAATTACGCGTAGGTACTCAGTGACGAATCGCCGTTACACCCGCGGGATTAGACCACCGGGGAGCGACGATATTCTCGACGAGCGCGTCGCACGCGCGATTCGTATTTGCGCGGGCGCGCCGTCGTACGTTTATGAGCGCTGCAACGAGAATAAATTTTGCATTAGCGCGCGAAGACTGCGGGGCGGGGGCGGGGGGGGGGGGTGAAGGAGGGAGGAGGGGGAAAGGCGCGAGTTTGCACGGCGGTATTACGAGGCTTACCCTCCCCGTATGATACCGCGGAATCTGGGTATATGGGCGCCTTGTTTAAAAGTAACGTAACTCAAATTTAGAAAATTTTCCTTAAAGCGGCAACATCAAACGCGCATCTTATTACCTAACTTTTCTTCGTTTCTGGATTTTGCTTGCCCTACTTGCGAAATGAGCGGCCCCGAGTGAGTCCGCGTCTCCCTGAAAAGTGCACTCCGCGATTTGACACTCCCAGACCGGAATAAATAACTTAACGCGCCGACTCGTGCCCTCGCGGGCTCTCGATTCTTTTTTCCGAAGATTACCGATTCCCCCTTTAATACGGCTGTTAAAATAAACGTTTCTCCCCACACGACGACACTGCCATTGTTCCGCGATTGTTCCTCGCGGTATCATGGACGGGGCTTAATCGCCACTCGGGTGGGAGACGACAATCGCCGTCGGATGCACCCGGCTACGTTCCCAAGCTAAACGCTTCCTCGACCACACGAACTCCGTTTTCTCCGTTGACGATCCCGCGGAAAATGGAGAACGGACACAAATTCCCTCACGGTCCGTCTGCCCGGCGTAAAATGTCTCAAGTCCCCGAATTCGTACTCGAATTCGCCGGATCCTCTCGGTACACCGCCGAATGCCACGTGCATTCTGCGCCGCGGTGCGGTGCGGTGCGGCCCTTACGGTGTGTCATTTTCTAAAAGGACGTCCATCGGTCAGCATTGTCCCCGGGGTTGCGGTTAATCCGGTCCGTTGGCCGCGGTCGCGGTCGTGGTCGTTGCGAGCGGTCGCGGATGCGTTGCACGCGGGAGGACGAGAACAGAGGAGGTGGAGGAGGAGGAGGAAGAGGAGGAGGAGGAGGTGGAGGAGGCGAAGGAGGGTCGGGAGGCAGCAACGTCGACGGGGGATGAGGAGGACGCGGAGGATGGGGGCGGAGGTGGAGAAGGAGGACCAGGAGAGCGGGCGAGCGCAAGCGCCTGTCCGATCGATGCCCGTCTCCCGCGTATAAAGCTCTCGTCCTCGGGGGGCGCGCGACAGTTGGCGTTCCGTATCCGGAACATGCATCGCGCCGCGTGCCGATCGCGCCGGGCACATCTCGTCGTCGTCGTCGTCGCCGTTGTCGCCGTTGGTGCGACCCGCGTCAACAGCGTTATCCGTCGCGAGTACATCCGCCGTCGTTCGACTCCGATCGAACTTGAGTCGAGCGCGCTGATCTCGAGGTTCGGCTCCAAAGGGCGACGCGTTCCTCACGAACTCGTTCTCGATCGCCGGATCGTCGCAGGACACTCGTGGCAACGCGAATTCCTCGTCCCTTGACCGATAAGGAAGAGACGACGAACGCAGCAGCAGCAGCAGCAGCAGCGTCGGAGATCGGCAACGCCGTTTCGTCCCACGGCAAGGACTTGGTGTCCCGAAGTCATCCTCTCGATCCCGGAGCGGAGTATGCAGTCCGACGTAACGTGCGTCAGTGAATGACTGCCAGGAATCTGGCAGAAGCGACGTCGCCGTCGGCGGAGAGAGATCTCTCGAGATTCATCATCGCGTGGACCAATACTCAGTCTCGAGCCGAGATCTCGGCCGCGCTACCCCGAAGCTGTCCTCGACCTCGTGACGTCGCTCGGACTCGCGCGATGCCTCTCGCGAACGACCGATGTGAGAGCCCGCGGTGAAGTCTCGCGGTCGCGGCCGGGAGAGATCGGGGAGGCCGCTTCGTTGCTGGATCGTATCTGGGGTCGCGTCACCGACATTCATCCCGCGCGGGACCCGTCATCCGGGCAGGCGGCGTCAGATCGGCGGCCGTTCGATCGTCCGGCGAACGTCTCTGCCGCCGCGCGAAGAACCGGCGGCGTCAGGCGGAGACGTAGGGGCGGCGGAGGAGGAAGAGGAGGAGGAGGAGGAGGAGGAGGAGGAGGAGGAAGAGGAGGAGGAGGAGGAGGAGGAGGAGGAGGTGGTGGTGGTGCTGGTGCTGCTGGTGGTGGCGGCGGTGGTGCAGGAGGAAGGCCCGCGGACGTGCAACAAGTTAAGAGGCCGCCGCCGTCGACGTCGCTGTCGCCGCCAGCCTCCTCGGCACGATGTGACATGGATATCCTCGCCGTAGCCTGCGCCCTCGTCGCGACGGCACTCTACTGCAACACCCTGCAAGCGGGTTTCGTCTACGATGACCGGTGAGTGAGGCGACCCACCTCTCTTTTTCGCCGGCATTGAGATCCTGAATGCGAGCAGGAATGAATGCCTGGCACTTTCAGACTCGCAACGCTGTCCGTAAGGGCTGGGCTTGAAATTGATGTAAGTTCAGCTCGGCGAGCTGAAACCCCCGAAACGCCGCTGCAGGAGCGCGCGGAAATGACATTTATATTCCGCGACGATGGAAACGTCCGCGATCAGCGCGTGATTCGTCTTCCTTTTCTGCCGCGTGTCTGTATCGTCGCAAATTGCACTCATTGAAATTACATCATTTCCAACGGTCCCGATGTATCGGCTCCGAAGTTGGAGAGAGCTTCCGGGAAGTCTCGATCCAGGGCTTTTCCTGACAGGAGTCGCTTTAAGACTAGGTCGTAAGGCAGCCGGTGACACACTTGGTGAGGTCGCGTGACGAGATTCGCCAGGATTAGAACACGGTGCCGCGAAAGTTTCGAGGGCGATACTCGTGAACGATAATTCGCCGTCGCGTAGTGATAGCGGGAGAGCTTTGATTTGACTCGGGGGAAGCTTGGTCAGCGCGATACCCGGAGTTGTTGATAGCTTATCAAGGCTTATCGTCTTGCGTCGGACAAATGCGACTTAAGGCACAAGTGGATTCAATTCGTTCTCACATGACACGATCTGTCGCTCGATTTCGTTTAATCTCTAAGAGATCGGAAAACTTTGTGCTGTCTGTAAGGGCATTTCTCTTAATTAATTAAAACAAATTGGAATCTAACTGACACTTTCTCTCCCTCTCTCTCTGTCTCTATTTATTTATCTCTATCTCTATCTCCATCGTCTTCGAAAGACAATCTAGACAATATCTGGACAAGAGACAAGATCAATTAAACTCCACTTAACTCGAGCCAACGTTCGCAATCCGAAGCGATAGATTTCGAGGCGAGAGACGCATTGCAACAGCTTGAAATTATTCCTCGACAATTTTTCGGGCGTTGCAAATGTATATACGCCTCGAATCTTAAAAAGTCAGCACTGATTCGGGGCAAAGCTGCTCGATCGAATATCGTTAATTATGCCGACGCGGGACGCCCGTCATCCGTCATCCGGGGACGAGGAAAAATTCTTGTCGGCGCGCGTTTTCGAAGGGCGATGAATGTCGCTCGTAAGGACTCGAGTTTCCCCGTGAATATTACTCATACCCGGGGTGATATACGATAGATGACATTCCTCGCGATATTTCAGCCGTCACTCCCGCGCCGCGCGAAATTGTTTCTGCGCTGCCACCGGCTCGATACCTACCGCACCGCTATGGGAAACAAATAGCCACGAGCCCGGAGTAATCGCAACAAACTGCGCGCCGTATCGTTCGTTCGTTATTTCGCCTCTCCTCCCGGATCAATAAGACTGCGTCAGGATTTGTACGGCGCTCTCTCGCCAATCGGCTCGAAATTCTCGCGATCGCCAGCCCGACGGGTTTAATCTCCCCGGCCAGGCCAGAGCGTCATACGCTCCTTGAACAGATGTTTCGCAGTTTTGCCCAATATCGGGCATTACGGCGCGAGCTCATTTTACCACTCGCCTATCGGTGGTTCAAAGATCGCCAAAGAGCGCCGAATGGAAACTGATATTGCCGAGCACTTTGCGCAATAAGCGCCGCGAAATGACAAATTTTAATTTTACGGCGAATTGTTTAACTTATCGGGAAAAAATGTGCCGTTGTTCGCGTATATAAAATAACGTTGCGTATATAAGAGAATTTAATTTCGTGCACGGCAGTAAGAATTAATTAATCTTCAGACGGTGAAAATGCCGCTTTCTCCCGTTGTACGCACTTAATCACTTTCTGCTCGATAAAGGGCGAACTTATTGAGCAAAATAATTGTTACAGCTGCAAACGGACCGTGTACGCGGCCGGATTTACGAAATTTAGCACGCGCGCAGTCGGTAGCTTCCGAGCGCAAAGGACGATCCCCCTCGTCGACGTCGCCAACGATTCGCGACATCTTTCCAAGTCGTTTGCGAGCCGTATCTCGCTGATAACGCGCCCGAAATACTCGGAGCGCGGAATTGGTGCGCGCGGCCGTATAATCCAAAGTTACTCGCCCGATAAGAGCTCTTGATCCGGGGCTCTCGAATTCTATGACGCCGAATCCCCTAATTGAGTATCTCGTAATCTCCCGAACATCGCGGCCAGAACTCGATCGCGCCGCGTCCCGCGCTCCGATATCGGCGGAGGCTCGCGTCGAGATACCGTAAGACGGGGTCGAATTGCACCGGAAGGGATAATTATGCTCAATGCCGAGCGAACATCGATGCCGTCAGTCTCTCGTGTCACCCTAAAGCATGAAGCCTGAAGAACTTGAGTGTCTTCTTGACCGTATCTGGCATTTTTAATAATACAGAAAATGTATTGCGACAAATATTACCTCAGCCACTCTGGGGGGGAAAAGACAGCAGCCATTTTGGGGCCCACAATTAGTAATCGAATTTGAATTGTTCGTAACTCGAATCTTTGACGAATTTTACCCCGCGTAACTAAAAATCGCAATTAACTATTCTATCTATATCCAAGATTTTTAAGTAAGACTAATCCGAGGACTAATCAATTCTCTCAATTAGCTCTGTCGATATTCAGTAACGCAGAGATAATTTTCACTTAAGAGGCACTAACCGAAACGTTAAGTTGCTTAACTAAAAAAGAAATGGTCAAAATTTTTCCCAGAGTAGAGTTACGATCAATCCAAATAATTCGACTACTAATTGTGGGCCCCAAAATGGGGTTGCTGTCTTTTTTTTGCCAGAGCAGGGTTTGAACCTGGACTTTCTTACACACTAGGCGAGCGTCTCACCAGTTCGACCACCGCGGCAATAAAAAGCCTTAAAGTTTTCATTTTAATACAGAAAAGTGAGAGAGCGACACGTAATTTAAGTGATTCGTTTGAAAACGTGATGAATTTTTCTTTTACCTTCTATTTAGTTTAATATTTCCCTTTCCCGTTATATATCGGCAATATTTATACACGCGATTCAGCTGGATTGTATTTTATAATCATATTTTCAAGCGTGCAGCTCCATTTCTATTTTGCCTTTATGTTTACTTTGCACTTCGATAGCTCGTAATTGGCGACCCCTACTGTTATTAGAAAGCGATATACGCTGCATGCGAGAGCCGCTCGATGAATTGAAAACAAGTCGACGTTATTTACACGACTGATGTTTGAAAAACCCGGCTACGCTTCCGCTGATCACTTCCGCCGCGCGCCCGCGCGATTCGTTCACGGTTATTGGAAGCGCTGCGCAAATAATCACGTTTGTTTCTCAGACAGGATACAGTGGGCTCTCTCTCTCTCTCTCTCTCTCTCTCTCTCTCTCTCTCTCTCTCTCTCTCTCTCTCTCTCTCTCTCTCTCTCTCCCTCTCCCTCTCTGTCGCAACTCGTGCCGTTAAAGGCACCCGTCCGACACGTATAGCACTTACAAAAGTTACCTATCGCCGAATTATTTGCTGCCGCAAAACTTTTGCGGTCTCTCGCGCAGCGGCGTAAGTTTCTGGTGTAACTAGCTATAAAGGATTAGTCGCGTTACCGGGTGTAATCTTGCCCGTTGCACGTGTCTCTCCCGCGGGATCGTGAGTGCTAGTCCGAAACACCTCTCCTGAGTTCGATAGTTTGCAAGGAGCGTTACACCTTCGTATAGGCTCGCGGGGACATTTATTCTTCGTAACCAATTAACGCGACACGTTCGCGATTTTTCCCTAATTTTCCGGGGACAACTGCAGTTCAAGTTTATTTACGAATGGGCTCGAGCCGGTTATTTCAGAAAGGAGACAATCTCTCCCTCGTTTTTAATTTTGTCTATTAGAAAAATGTCCGTCTATTTCTTGTCAATTTCGTTTAGATACCTATATTCTCATTCGACATTAAAAAAATGACATCTTAATTGCGTCCAGTGAGTAAATGGAAATGCGAAATAGTTGTATTCTGCATGAGAGAAAAGAGAACGTTTTTTAATCGTTTGGAAACTATTATCTGCGATATCCTTTTACTCGCGCAAGTTATGAAATTACATCCAGAAAAAAGATTCAGTTAGGTTAAACAAATGAGATACGTTGAAATCATATTTCTTTGAATCTACCAAATGTATATTTGCTTCTACTAAAACGTTTGCCAGATGTGAAGAAATGGATGTGAATTTTGGTTAAGTCAAAGAAATAATTTCTTTGAAATTAAATGAAAATCTAGTAAGGTCAAAATTTGTTTGATTTCAAACAAACTTTTTCTGGACGATAGTGTAGCGAAAAATGTTCCGCCCGATATTTTGTCCGTCAATTTTACATGAAATAATTTAGAGGTGCACAATGGTCTACGGTGTAGAAATTACATTTACATAGATGCAAAATACTTGTGTTCTGCATGAGAGAAAAGAGAACATTTTTTTTTAATCGTTTGGAAACTATTATCTGCGATGTCCTTTGATTCGCGCGAGTTATGAAATTACATCCAGAAAAAAGATTTAGCTAGGTTAAACAAATGAGATACGTTGAAATCACATTTCTTTGAATCTACAAAACTTCTATTTACTTCTACTAAAATATTTGCCATATTTGAAGAAATGGACGTTCTCTTAGAAATTCCAGTCTCAATTAAATAAAATTCTGGTGAAGGTAAAGAAATCATTTCTTTGAAATTAAATGAAAATCTAGGAAGGTCCAAATTCAAAGAAAATTCGTTTGATTTCAAACAAATTTGTTTCTGAACGACAGTACAGCGAAAAATGTTTCGCCCGTTATTTTGTCCGCCAATTTTACATGAAATAATTTAGACGTGCCCAACGGTCTACGGCGTAGAAATTACATTTACATAGAAATTAAATTAAAATGAGACGCCTGTCTAAAGCGATGCAATGAGTTTTGGGGCGATAATATCGAAATCTCGCGTGACCGTCGCGCTTCCTTCGCGTAAGGAGCATCCGCGCGACCACCGATTCGGCACGGTTAATCAATCATTCTGTTTACCTTATCGGCCGCACGAGCCAACGTCAGGCCGTTATAAACATTTAGGCGCGGAACGGCACGTGGTGGGGAGCGGCGCGGGGAAGAGTGCTCGCCATAAATTAAATTATTCCGGTTCGGGCGTCGGAAATCAACTGTGCCGGCCGTTCCGTTGGAAACGCCCAGTACGATTAGTCCGATAATCAAGCGCTTAATTATGGAACGAATTTGGACGGTCGGAGAGACGGATAAATAGAAAGGTGGAGCAGAGGGGCGGAAGGAGGACGAAAGGAGAAGAGAGCCCCGAAGACAAGGGCGCGGGTATCGCGCTGGTACCCCCGGCGGAGCCTTAAAGCTCGCGTAATAACGAAAAACGGTCGGGCGCTCGCGCGGGCGTGCGCATTAAGCCGAGATAATTTTTCATCCATATCCGGCCCATTAGCGGCCACCTCGTTCGATGCGACCGCCGAGGCTAAAGCGGCCGATGCGCTCACCGGTGTGGCGCGACCATAATCAAGTCGAGTCCGGTTATTAACGAGAGCCCCGACTGGCCGACTCTTCTCCACCCTCGTCCTTTTTGCCCGCCATTCTCTTTCTCGTTTCCCTTTGCTCCCTCTCTCTTTCTCACTTATACCTCTTTTCTCTTCCCTTTGACGTGACCTAGCAAAATACTCGCCACGGTGGCAACCCTATTCTTGGTTCATTTCTGGGTCTTTTATGACTCGCTCGTTTTTATTCGATCATCAAGTATCGATTTCTAACAGTTATTCCAGTACAATGATAACTTGAACGGTTTATTACGTGTCAATTTAAAAATCACACTCTCACACGCAACTCTATAGTGCAATGATATGCTGATACATTTCCCTTTGCCTCAATACAAGGCAATTCTGCACTTTCACATTCGCACCTACCAGCAGTGTTGATCGTTATAGTATTTGTTTAATTTGTAACTTTTTGGTTTTGTCTAATGCACCAGCGACTTTTAAATACACGACGCTGGTTGACGGGAAACAGAAAAGCCCGACGCGGACACGCGCGAAAGAAGCGTCTTCTGGAAGACTCCGGCTATATTATTCTGACCGTGGGTCTCGCGCGGAGTTTACCGTTGTCGTGAGTTTATTCCGGTCGCGCCGCCGCGCCCGAGACTCATAGGATAATAAAGGCCCCGTATTTTATCGCGACGCCTCGACCACAATGGCCCTGCAAAGAATACGCGACATATTTATTCGGCTAGTTTTTTACTGGCGGCGCCAGAGACCAGAGTCGGAAGCAAACGAGAGAAAGGAGGACGGACCGGGGGGGTAGACAGAGCCAAGGCGAGGGAAGAAAAGCCGAGACGCGACGAAGTTGGATGCCGTCCTTTGGCATCTTGTCGCTCCAACAAATCGCGAAGGGAAAATATTTTACATTGCAGTTATTATATGCATGTGCGAGTCCACATATTATTATTCGCGCGTTTTGCTCTCGTCTCCCCTGTTCATCATCTGTGATCTACGACGCTTATTTCATACGCGGTTCCACGCGCCGTTAATTTTTTTAATTACGTTCTCGGGAATATCCGATTTCCAAGTGTGTACGTGCTGGCTAGAAAATCTTGTTACATAGTTTACGAGCAAACGGAATCTTTTACTACCGAGATGCAAATTAGAGACTTTCAAAGACATATTTCGGTATGCAGATGAGGAAATTTCGAATACACTACCGTTATGCATTGGAAACCTTCGCATCTCCATAACCTGCTTTTGATGGAAATATTAGGTAGCAATTTTCCGTTACCCAGTGCTTTATTCAAGCATAATGATCCGCGATGTTTCGGAACTGTTTATTAATTATTGCGCCCCGTTACTTGTTATCATTCGAATCTGATTGTTCCACTGGATTATTATTTATTGCGCACAACTATCTTATCCGTAGTTTTGCACTTACCGCTCATTTGCACTCAATTTATTTCTATTCCCTTTCCGAGCATTTTTCTTATTTCCTTCATACTTCCCGAAAATACAATTTCCCAAAACAGGATAGACATCCTTCTCTGCCTGTTTTCGCACGTTAGGCAGCTAATCTCGCACGTGTATGCTCGCACGTAGACGCAGTGTAGCGCCGATGCAGTTGCATCGAGGACGAGTTCGGAATAAGAAAAGTTGGCGGTCGAGGCTTAGCTTGTTCCGTTTCCGCCGGTGAATAATACCGCGGTATTCGTCGGAGGCGCGCCTTCGGTCGCATGAAATGTAAAGCACGGCATTACTATTTCAGCCGGTGCGGTGCATTCGGACTTACTACGATGCACCGTTTCTCAGAGCGTGCGTAAATAATGGACGCGCTCCGGAACACGGGCTGCGATGATAAAAGAAAAATTGTGCCAACCCTGAGAGAAACGTGCGAGACTACGTTGCGCATCTTCATTATGGAAACTAGCGCGGAGCCAAGTGATCGATCAACGCAAACATCGAGTGATTGATCTGACGAACGTTTGGCGAACTTACGCGGTGACTTATTAACGTTATAATTATTATGTGTATCCCGGGAATTTCGCCCGCCTTCCTCCCCTCGCTTTTTACTTTTTAAACCTGCCTTTATAAATCTGCCTCTTTGGCGTTAATTAATGACGACGTTCTAGCGTGCGTATATAACGTATGTCTACCCCATTTTTTTACATTTATTTTACTATTATGCATTTTTTATTTCATTTACGTATTCTTGGTGGATATTGTAATTACGATATTATTATGTCAATAAAAGTACAATTAAGAGTACAATTAATTAATGACGCAGTTCTGGACGTGCGTATATGCAACGTGTGTTTGCCTCTTTTTTAAATTTATTTTACTACTGTGCAGTTTTTATTTCATTTACGTATTCTTGGTAGATATTGCAATTACGATATTATAATGTCAACAAGAGTACAATTAAGAGAAAATATCTCTACTACGTTTGACAGCGAAATTCCCGCAGGGTTAATAATATCACTTCCGGTCAATCGCCATCGGCGGTAAGAAATTTCGCATCGTTTGCATATGAAGAAGCTTGACAGACATCATATTAATCCGTGCATCAATTTTGTATATTTATTACGTATCTCGCAACCAGAATGTGCAATCGTGCCAAACACAATTCGGAGCGGCATCCAAACGCATCGCAAAAAATTTATATTCCGCCGGAACTACCATCGACGTATTCGTTTTACGCAATAAATCTATTCCCCAGATATAATTTACAGAACAAATGCGGTTAGTGAGACAATAATTTATGATTATTGTCACGTAAAACAGCCGAACGTAAAACGGGTTAATATGATTGAAATGGGCCCGGCGGCGCGGAGAGATTTTATTAAAGCCAGCTCTCCTCCCCCCCCCCCTCTCTCTCTCTCTCGCTCTCTCGCTGCCGGCGCGATTCGCAACGAATCAAAATAAAAGTTTTCTCTAAATTTATTTCGTTTCTGTTTTATTCAAATCTCTCTCTTTTTTTTTACACCTCCGCGCGTCTATCTCTCGTATCTTCACCGTTCGCGAATCCATCGATATCTGCATACATTTCAAATTGTATTTCTCAATAAATTGTATCGGAAGAGCCGCGGTCGACTTTTAAGCGCGTTTCACGCGTAAGCTCGTCCGGGAGGTACGGTTTTTATTTCAGGAGGGAGAGAGAGAGTCGATGGAAATGTCCGCCAACAATTCCAGCGCGCTCTGTCCCTCGGACTCGCACGCATTTTAATTTAAACAGAACAAACCTTTCGCACGTGGAAATTCCCCTCGTTCGCGCGCTGTCAGCTGCGACTGACTACGCTTCTCCCAGGACAGATTCGTGACGAACGGGTTGCGACAGGCGCTCAGGCAAGAGGTTTTGGATTAGAGGTGGAATTAAACCGTTGCCAGGTAGATTCTAAACGGATAGAACCGTAGAAAATGCTACAACTTCCAAGGATCGCTCTCGCGGAACTGACAATTGAGAAAAGATGGTAATAAGGATGGATCGATGAGAAACGATAGGTTTTTTACGGAATCTCCCGAAGGGAAGTGGCAACCACGAAGAGTATCTCGCCACCCATACCCCTTTAGGGGTATAGCCTTCCTGATGGGAGGTTTTCTTCGGCAAGTTTAGCAGCCGACCGAAGACGAAGTAAAACCAAATGCTCAAAGTACCAGAACGGACTCGATAAAACAGGCTCTAAGCCTAATACACGAGGAAGAAGAAGTAGATGAGGAACGCCACTATTGTTCTTGAACGTCGATACCTCACTTTGACACTTCGCGTCGCGCTCTCGTCGACAAAAGCGCGAGACCGCTAACTTGAAAACGGCGCGACTGTCGCATATTTGCTCACTCGTTAATTTCGCCGCGGTTCACGTGTCGTTCGCAATTGAAATCTCTAATCGGGAGAACTCGATGAACTCCAAATTGACGAACACGTATGTATCGACCCGACGCCACCCCCCTCGACGTGGAAAGACATCGCGGAAGGAGGGTGGAACATAATAAATCCGGCGTACGCGTCAGTCACGGGACCGTACGGCCAGCCAGCGGAATAAAAATGACGAGCAGGCATCGTCCTTTCCTGAATGGCGGGAGGGATCGAACAAAGGGATCGACGCCGCCCGGGGGGGCGAGGCGCCCCGTACCCCGGGCTTCGCCGGGGCGCCCGCGTGCGAAACGCTTCACCCCGCCGTGGAAAATTCTTGCAATCTCACTGCAACCGGGATATTTCTGCGCACGTGACGTGGACGCGCGCACGCATGTGTGCGCGCACCGGGACACGGCGCGTCGCACCGTCCGCGATGGTGCACGCGAAATTCGGGGATGCCCGGCCGCGCCGAGCATTTATTCTGCGTGGGATCGATGCACTTTATCGCGCCGGGAAGACTGCAACTGCGCGAGGAGGATAGAGAGCCGGGGGATGCGGAAAGGATCGAGAGAGGGAGAGGACAGCGGGAGATAATTTACGGCTAGGCTCTCTCGGTCTTGATGGGACTTTGCCGCAGAAACGAGATACAATACGCGACTGACACCGCGCCGCTGTAAAGATCGGAAAACGGTTAAAAACGAGAGCGACGTACCAACGAGCGCGCCCCGCTCGAGGTATGGTTAAAGGGGGTAGTATATCACCGCTTCTGCAGACGGGGCCGGAGGGGGGGGGGGAGGGGGCGCGCGACGCCCGGCCGTCGGTGAATAAGGGGCGCACTGTAATGGCGACACGATGCAGTAAATATCGTCGGATAGCGCGAATATATACCGGACGGCGGGCGAGAAGCTGAGGCTTTGCGAGCGGGCGTGTACGTGGCGCGAGAATTAATTGGTGATTTTTATTAGCGACGTGTAAGACAAAGCAGAAGGGTGGAAGGGAGCCACAATGCGCGCGGAGCGATAGAAGTGTCTTTAATCGCGTCTTTATCCCACTGTGTTCGTCGCCGCCCGATTCGGCGCGCGAGATGAAAAAAATATACGACGTCGGTATTTTCTTGACCGTATCTGGCATTTTTCATAATACAGAAAATTTATTGCGACAAATATTACCTCAGCCAGGGTTTGAAACTGCGACTTCGCTACACTCTAGACGGGCGTCTCACCAATTCGATCACTGAGCCTCAATACTGACGTTGTTAATTGCACAGCTGGAAAATTTGTGTTTTCTTGTTAAAGAAAATGCCGGTTAAAATTTTTGTGTTAAATGTTTAACGCATTCGTGTGTTAATTTAACATATTGCTCTTGTGTTGATTGACCTTAAATGTAAAATTATTAAAATACTTGAAAAGATTAAAACAACACAATGTGTACTTATTAAAATATTTAATAAGTATTAATAATTAATAATTAATAAATTATTAAAACACTTGAAAATGTTAAAACAACACGAGGTGTACTTATTTTTTAATCTTACACAATACATACGTTCTATATTATTAGTAACTAGATTTATCTGTTAAAATTTACAGAATAAAATGCTGATTTTATTCTATATAACGTAAGTGAGAGTGATTTCGAACCGTCGTTTGACTTATTACATCTGTAAAATATAAAAATTACATTTAAAAAATTTATTTTGTCATTAAAGATATGTTATTTTTACGCAAAATTTATTTCAAATTATTTTGAGATTTGCATTTATTTTGTGTTAAAATATTAACGGAGTATTAGTGTGATTATTTAACAGATCCATATTATGTTAAATTAACACAAAAATTTGTGTGGACCGTTTTGAACATGTGATATCCCCCTATATAAAAAAAAGGCGTGTTAAGTCGACAGCCGAAAGTCTCGAAGTATTGTTGTCGCTTTTCCGAAATGCTGATTGGCTGTCTCGCTTGTGCGATACGACATGCTGCAGTCGTGTTATTTGCAGCTATCAAACCATGCGAATTTTCAGAGAGACCAAATGGCGCGCGCAAAGCGCGCGCTTGTGTTGTCTAGTCTGTTAAATTTAACACAAACTTTTCAACTGCGTACTGCTGACGACATTAAAGAATACTCTTATTAGTTGAAAAAAATTAACGTTTTCGGCCCCGGCCCCTCTATTACGCGAATTGTGTTTCGCGGTTTTCAACCGGGCGTGTGCGGTAATATTTTTCAGAAACAAAACCCATCTTTCCGCCGAGATAAACGAACCTGCTAATTTTTGTCACGCAGCATTTTCCGACTGCTCGGAGGTAACGGGCGAAAGAATATACCGAAATGGAGAATTTGTTTCGTTTGAGACGAATATGTGTCAGGTCTTCTCATGCATCGCGAAGGTAAAGGGGGGGGAGGGGGGACATTCGCAAGCTCGGGTTTTAGCGAGGCGAGCTTCCTCGTGTGTATTGTCGAGTTTCACGAGTGAGTGGCACGCGCGGCATATACTGCGTTTATATGCATTAAAAAGGAGCTCGAATATTTTCAAACGTTACTTGAGAGAAACGGGATTTTTTAAAAGGACCCTCGTTACATTTCGTTCGCTTCAAACAACGGCGCGACGCGCGAATGTAAGCGGACAAAATTAAAATATTAACATATTAATGACTCGAGATTAGCAAAGAGAAGCTCTCGACATAAGCGTGAAAATTATTCCGCGTACAATTAATAACGTCTGCCCGCGATGAAATAGAAGCGGCTCGCGGAAGATTCAGATTTTTTTCCTCGAGAGACAGAGGATATTGCGAGCATTCAATTCAAATTGTATCCGACGCTACGTCGATCGATCATATCAAAAGAATCCTCGGAACGTAATACGGCTCTCTGTCTCTTTCTCTTCGGCGGAAAACAAAGTATGAATAACACAGCTTTTACAGAGAACACGGCAAACGACTATAACGATTATTAAAGCCCCGTGCGTTTCTATTGAAGACAGAGTTCGTCGTGTTCGAGTGCTACACGAAATGCGCTGTAATCCATTACAAAGGCGCGGAGAATCCGCGAGGAGAGGAGGAGGGAAGAGAGAGAGAGAGAGGGGGGGGGATGGAGGGAGGCTGGGACGAGGGTGAAAAGGGAGGAAATGTTTGCGGAGGGGTGTGTACTTGTACGTTTAATCGGCTCATTACCTGCATCCCGAAGTCAGGTAAACCACGACGGCACGCCGCTCGCGCGAGTGCAAAATTCTAACTACGCGATTATTGTTGCACGCTGCACGTGTGTGCACGTCGTACGCCGCCGCCGACGCCGCCGTCGATGCGCCTCGAATTAGCCCGCCAGCGAACAAGCGTTGTTGTATGCTCGCAACGCGACGGCATCGACCGCGCAAAAGTACGTTTAATTGTCCGCACGGAGTTACGCAGTTGTAATCGCCGGGCGTATATCCGCGCACGGTCATAATACTTTCGCGTCACACACGGGGTGCGCGCGAACGGGTTGTAACATTAATGTTAACACCGTGGCCGCCAGGTGTTGAAAAAGGACCCGGTCGTCCCTTTCCGGTGGATGTAATTAGAAAAGTTTCGCTCGTCCAGAGCGCCACGCTTGAAAAGTCGCGAAGTTCCCCGAGTCGATTCTTGTCCGTCGATTTATACGCCGTCAATTAATTTTTACAATCTTCGGCCGGCGATAAAATTGCACGTGGGCGGACGAGAGGACAAGGGGACGATCTGGCGAACCGGTCGACGGCAGCTTTTGAATATTCGATATAATTCAACGGTACTACTGCAAATTTATTCTGAAAATCTCGACAACTATTAACGTCCATAAAAATATTATTGTCCCCGGTTACTTTGGAGAAACCCGGCGAAAGTGGAGCGCGCTGAATGTTCCAGTTAAGATCCCCGTTTTTATCGTCAAATATCTTTCGTCATTCCGCATAATTCCACGTCATGTTCTATATTCATAAGAAGCTTACGCGACGCAGCTCCAATGGCTCGATCGAAATATCCGATTGTAGCGAAAAAGCCCGATGAAAAATATCGTATCGCCGAGGTGATTTGCAAATGAACGCGATATTTGGCGCGATTCTGCGCGAGGCTACCGATAATAATCGCGGCGATGATTCGACGCCAGGTGGTATCTGCATCTAGCTTTTTCTACTCCTTTTTTTCCCCGCGGCATCGGCGCTCATCTGCGAATTGGAGCGAATCAACGAGTGGCACGCACGGCCATTTTTCTGCTCGTTTGCCGAATCGTCCGCGGCATCGTCGCAAAAAGTGACGCGAGATGAAACGGATTTCTGGCGCGGGGCTCTATAGGTCG
The DNA here is from genome assembly GCF_000949405.1 of Vollenhovia emeryi. Lineage (NCBI taxonomy): Eukaryota > Metazoa > Arthropoda > Insecta > Hymenoptera > Formicidae > Vollenhovia > Vollenhovia emeryi. The sequence continues at coordinate 282,283 of NW_011967237.1, read as the reverse complement.
CGATAACGCGCGCGACGATTTGCGCATTCCGCGAATATTTTACATGATAAGCGCGTATTAATGCGGAGAAATCTGCTTTACGCTCTCGTTGCGGCAGCTTCGTCTCTCAAACCGGCGCAAACATTAAAATGGGGACATTAAGGGGATGCACGAGTGATTCTGCACCTTTGCACCTTTCTAACCTAGAAGCTATCAGTTCGCGAAAATACTTGTGTAATATACAAATTAAGTGGCTTATGTGTACAGATCGAGTACAGCTTGCTATTCCGGCTAAATGAAAGAACATTATGGCATCGCTGAAACTAACAATAAGTTTGTAAGTCTAATAAAAAATAATAGTGAGCCACACACATACACACACATACAGATATTCACACGGGTTTGCGAACGATAGCGTGCGGTTGTTAGAATAAAATTTCCGAAGGGGTACGATCCGACCGAGTTTAAGCAGGCAATATGGATTCGACGGCAAGAAGAGGCTCGGCTCGCCGTGCCCAAGTTTACGGTTAGGCAAAAACCAACTGCAAATTGCTCAAAGAATCTATTATTAAAATTAAGGTCGGGTGTACCGAATAAAAGTTCTTGCGCCGGTCCTTCGATTAAAAACTGGGAGAAGCTGGGCGGAAGTCTGTGCTTTGAAATTAATTCAAAGAGATACATTCAACGTTTCCTCGAGACAGTATTTATCTTCACAGCTGTGCTCACTCTATCCAAAGGAGCTCATGCTAATCACTCGTCGCTCGACGTTTCTCGCTCTCTCCCGCGCGCGTTTTACACTGTGCAAACACTCTTCGTTCCTATCCACGATGAACCACGCTTCTCGCTATGATGGCGGCCGTAGTGCCAGCGGCAACTAGCGCAGATAAACAGCGGATTCTTTCTTATCGCCTCGTGGCAGAGGGACCCTTTGCACGAGACAACAATGTTCAGCCGGTGGAGAAACGTCAGTCTTTCCACCCTTCCTCTCTCTCTCTCTCTTCCACCCCCGCCCGTTCGCCCGCTCTTCCGCCGCTTTTCCGTCATTTCCCCTCCCGGATTTCCCTCCGTTTCCCTTTGTCTCTTCGCCTCGCTGCCAAAGTCTCGCGAACTCCCTGACGTAGTTCTCTCCAGAAACTGGTTGCCTCGTCGAGCTATCGCGGTAGTCGCGATAGTCGGAAAGAGATAGGGAATTCGCGGATAGGACGGAAGCGACGCGTCGAGGAGCGGTGGCAAGGGAGCTCGAGGAGAGTCAAGCGGAATGGCAAATCCCGAAACAAACGGCGCGCAGTCTTTGCGAATCGAGCGAGCTTAGCAGTGGATTATCTTCGGCGTGTGTATATAAAGCTCGGCGTTCAGAAACGGAGAAAGACGGGGAGAGGGAGAGAGAGAGAGAGGAGAGAGAGGAGAGAGAGAAGAAGAGAGAGAGAGAGAGAGAGAGAGAGAGAGAGAGAGAGAGAGAGAGAGAGAGAGAGAGAGAGAGAGAGAGAGA
>NW_011967237.1:273040-279188 GCF_000949405.1 Vollenhovia emeryi | reverse complement strand
GAGAGAGAGAGAGAGAGAGAGAGAGAGAGAGAGAGAGAGAGAGAGGGGGGGGGTGAACTTTACCCGGATGCTGGATAGCGTACCCGTAAGAGCCCAAAACCGTGTTTCCTGACGGTTTATACGACGCTATTCTCTTCGCCAGGAGTGACGCCGCTGCGATCGACGCCGAGTCGTATTCCTGGTTTGCCATGGGAAAGTCGAAGCGAATCGACTGTTACGCTTTTAAGCGGATTTAAAGCGCGCCTGAAAATGTTCCTAAATAATTTGCGCAAGTAAAGCGACAGCCTCGGTCGTTATTGACCATCGAGAAGTCGCATTTCCCGACATTTGACTCGATCGCGCAATTGGACAAAGAATTAAGGTGGCGCATTTTTAAGGTGCGTCGAGGAGAGTCAAGATTGCGAGATAACGATTTGTTAATTCACGGAGTCGCTTATGTAGCGGGCGATTTTTTTACTTAAATTTCGCGAACGGTCACCTATCGAGAGTGAAATGCCCTGTTTACAGGATCGATATCCATAAATAGAGAAGAGAAATGCAACCCACGGCCTTGTGTACTGGCCGACTCTGTTGTCCGTGATGGTCCGTCGTTGTCGTAATCAAATTAATCCCGTTGAATCATTGAATCGGGACAAGTTGCGAAGCGGAGCATCCGAAAATTACGACAGCGCGCTATGGAAATGCATTGTCTGAACGCGATATCGCCTACAACGGTGAATGATTTGTTTTACACGAGTCTCTCGCAGCGCAATCGATTGCACACCGACGATTGCGAATAATGTCGTTTTGTTCGAACAAACGGCATCTTTTCCACGGTCGCGCGATTTTTGTTCCGTTTTTATGTCGACGCGAAACGTCCGAGTTATTGTTAAAATCCGATAAACGCACAACGCACGCGGCGATTCCATTCCCCCCCCCCCCCCCCCCCGCCGGTTAATTACTGTCGAACGTGAAATTCGACAGAGGAAAACTCAAACTGTACGGCGACAATGTCGCTCTGGCAAATTGCTAATAATGCAGTGACACCGGTCCGAATGTTATTCGCGAAATTATGATGCACGTCGTAAAAATAACGTTAAACGCAAAATATTAAAGCGATACAGAATGCAGAAAATGCAACGGGAGAAAGACATTTCATCGATGACACGCGAAAGGTATTGCGCGATTAATTATCATACGAAATTCAATTCGAAATTAAATTGTTCGCTAGACGACGAAACACCGCCATGATGAATAATAACGTGAGCCGTCCTAATTGAACATACAAGAATACTAATAATTCATCCCCGTCGTGATGCTAAATCTCGCGCAAACTGTCATACAAGATGTTAATGCAGTAGCGAAATAATTTGCCTCGAAATTAATGATTCGGCCAGATTTACCAGATTTATCTCCTCGTGCAGGGCGCACTGAGCGGGGTGTGTGTGTGTGTGTGTATGTGCGCGCGCGCGTTTACGTTCCTCGAAAAGTGGAGTTTTTCTAAGCGGCTCGTATTAAACCGTTTACGGCGCGAATTTCAGTACCTCCACCCGGCGCAGCCGGCAGCGAGGCGCGGGGCGGGAGATAAATGTATACAGCCTCTCGATTATATCGCGCGGGCCATCCAATAATTTCCCGCGGCACACGGGAAGAACTCCCGGAAAGCTCTGCCCGGAGATTTTTAAGATGCCTCCCCGGGCGGGACGGGGGGGGGGCGCGGAATGTTTGCGGTAAAATTAGAGTGCCGTTCATGCCACGGCGGGAGTACAACGGGGAACAAGCGCTCTTGGAATTCCTTGGATTAGAAAACGACTAGAGTAAAGGTAGAGAATGGCACACGTGAACGGCGTTACGTGGTGATTTCATGGCATTAGGAGTCGCTACTCACACGGCGCGCCCGCGCGGCACCGGCGCGGCGCGGCGTCCCTGCAAAACCATGGGACAAAAGTGGGACGCCCGATAATGGAGGTCCTTTTCTGCCTTCGCACCCTGAGCCTCGACCCCGTCCCTCACCCCCGCTCCCTCCCCCCCCCCTTTCCGCGCGAAATCCTTTCATGACCGAGACACCCGGTAGATGCGAAATCGATGCCGGTGCCGGGACGTGTCCGTGCAAAAAACGTTCCCAGGCCACGTTATAACCCGGGACTCCCGGTGTCGTCCAAGTGAGACTGCAGTCGGGAAGAACATTACAGGCGACATAGCAGGTGTTTGTGGAGCAGTGGTTCGCAAACCCGGAAGGACGCGCCGGTCGATCGAACGTTAATACGTGGATAATCGAGCGTCGATCGAACGTTCCTCCGGCAGTCATTTTTAAGAGCGGTCAAGTGTCCGAGGGAGAACTTGATGCCGGCACGAGTATTACTTTTACACAGTCACTCTGGACGGAAATAATTGTCTATTTAGATCGAGTACAGATTAAAATAGCAGCTCGCGCTTGCGGGCTGTCGCTAATGCACGTTGGTAGGATGTTTAATACAGGCTATTAGAGGCAACGGGACGTCTGGGAACGCGAAAGCCCTCATTCGACCGCTAAGCGACGATCTTCAGGGATTACCAAAAAAAGAGATATATACGGGATGACGCGGGCGAGCTGCTTCTTATCGACAGATAAGATCCCTGCCCGAGACCTTCATTACTCTTACTGGCGCGTATCACGCGCTTATATTCCCACGTTCGCAAATTATCCATATGAGCCAAGGGACGCGTCTCTTCGTATATAAATAAACGGTTCGCGAGCCACCGTTGGCGGAAATATTAAAATAAGAGTCGAGCAATTTGCGCGATTTGAACGATGTAACCAAATTAAATAATAAATAGGATTTTAAAGTCCTGTCTGCTTGTACGCGAGATGTCACGTTTTCGAAAATTAAATTAGATTACAAATTAATTAATTTCATTGTTAATTTTTTACTTCATTGCACTTACAGGCGCGTATCACGCGCTCATATTCCCACGTTCGCGAATTATTCATATGAGCCAAGGGATGCGTTTTTTCGCATATAAATAAACATCTCGCGAGCTATCATTGGCGGAAATATTAAAATACGAGTCGAGCAATTTGCGCGATTTGGACGATGTAAACAAATTAAAGTCCTGTCTTCTTGTACGCGAGTTGTCACATTTTCAAAAATTACATTAGATTACAAATTTATTAATTTTCAAATTAATTCATTTTGTTGTTAATTTTTTACTTCATTGCACTTACTGGCGCGTATCACGCGCTTATATTCCCACGTTTGCGAATTATTCATATGAGCCAAGGGATGCGTTTTTTCGCATATAAATAAACATCTCGCGAGTCACCATTGGCGAAAATACTAAAATAAGAGTCGAGCAATTTGCGCGATTTGAACGATGTAATCAAATTAAATAATAAATATGATTTTAAAGTCCTGTCTTCTTGTACGCGAGCTGTCACATTTTCAAAAATTAAATTAGATTACAAATTAATTAATTTCATTGTTAATTTTTTACTTCATTACACTTACTGGCGCGTATCACGCGCTCATATTCCCACGTTCGCGAATTATTCATATGAGCCAAGGGATGCGTTTTTTCGCATATAAATAAACATCTCGCGAGTCACCATTGGTAGAAATATTAAAATAAGAGTCGAGCAATTCGCGCGATTTGGACGATGTGATCAAATTGAATAATAAATCGGATTTTAAAGTCCTGTCTTCTCGTACGCGAGCGTGTCACATTTTCGAAAATTAAATTAGATTACAAATTAATTAATTTCATTGTTAATTTTTTACTTCATTACACTTGCTGGCGCGTATCACGCGCTTATATATTCCCACGTTCGCGAATTATTCATATGAGCCAAGGGACGCGTTTCTTCGCGTATAAATAAACGTCTCGCGAGTTAGCATTTGCGGAAATATGAAAATAAGAGTTGAGGAATTCGCGCGATTTGGACGATGTAACCGAGTTAAATAATAAACATGGTTTTTAAGTTCTGTCTTCTCGCACGCGAGCGTATCACATCCACGAAAATTAAATTGGATTATTAAAATTAATAAATTCCATTATTTATTTTTTAAAAATTAAATTAAATTTCTAATTTTTCAAATTAATTCTATATTTTCTTAAAACTCTACGGGCTCGCTACCGCGCCACGAAAACTTGCGTGATGCGTTAATGTCAAATGCGTTCTCGACTTGTTCCGCTATAAATAGGATCGTATGTTCGTTTAGGTGCTAATTTCTTATTCCTCAATCTTATATTTCACCATCACGATTTGCTTGTTTCATTTCATTGTACTCTAATCGCGCCCGCAAGTTAAACCAACTTCCTCGTTATATGATCGGCAGAATACTACGTTAACAATCTCTCGCCGGGGTTTACCATCCCAAACTTCGTAAAGGGTAATGATCTAAGAGATCTTCCCCATGCTCATTAATCCCTCCTTTAATACGTTGTTCCCCGCTGCGCGGAGTCGTCTTTGAAGGAAATTCCCATTGTGATAAACTTAATCAATTAATAGTCGATCGCATTAGCTAGCTCTGCGATTATCATAAATAATTAATACGTCGGATTGATATTATCATAATGCAAATATTGGGTAACGATATAATGATACATTTATTAGAGCATACCGGCGGATAAGATACGTGGATCTAAACTGCAGAACTTTGGTTTCGCGGGGAAGTAATGAGGTTTGAAAACTTTTTAAAAGCTTCCCTCGAATAACAGTAACTTACTCCACGTTATTGATAGTAATATCATGTATGGGAAAATTATACGGTTCGGCGCAACAACGAGGGCGGGCAAAAATGCGCCGCTGAATATTACTGTGCTAATACACTTTTACCCGTTACACGCTTAGATTTGTATGATTTTCTGTTACGCAAGTTTCAACCTGGGAAGTATCAAGTGCTCGGCAAAGTTTGCGTTAAGGCGCACGGCGCCGCACCTCGTTTCTCCCATAGCTTTTTCCGTAGTTTTGTTTATGAGGGGCAAAAGCGTGCCTCGTACGGAATCCGCGGAGATCTGGAATTATCTTGTTTTATGTACGCGTGTGTACACGTCGCGTGTTCTCGCGGGGGAGGAAGGGGGGGAGCGGCGGCGGGACTTCGCGGGAGTATCGAGTTTTCCAATAAATCCGCGGCGCTGCCACGGGTCTCGTTTCGTATAATATTTGCATGCTATCATTGTTTACGGCCACGGCACGCGTTATCCGTGCGCAATTCGCACGCAATTTCACGCGCCACTTACGCGAAACACCGCGCGCTGCTTTTCATTGTCGCTGCGGATTGCGGCTCGCGCGGGGAGGGGCCGGGGGAGGAAGGGGGAGGGAGGAAAAAAAAAGGGAAAATCTCCTTGAAAATATATCCGGATTTTCAGCGATTGTGTCGCCGGACGCGTGAAAATGTCCCGATTTGCGATAATTAAGGCGGCGGGTGTGAGGGGGGCGGGTGTTGAAATTAAAAAACAGAAAAAAAACACACAAAAACCTCGCGCCGGAGCGGATGCGGCGCGGTGGACGCACTTAAGCGATTACGCGCGTTGATTGGGCCAAAGGGAGACGTCGGGGATTAAAAAACTTATTCCCGCGTACGTGCGTCGCGCGCGGCCGCGCCCGTCCGCGCTAATTTCACAGAATTCAACGGTCATTATCAACCGGCGAAGTCGCTTAATCGCACTGCGGCAAGAGCGACCGTTCCACGCCTGTGTCAATCTGGATACGGGCGCGTCTTACGTATCGCCCTTTAAAGTACACGATTAAAGGCTGTGCATCCCCCGCGGCCACACACGCAGAAGCAATACCGCGCCCGCGACACTTTGAGCGTACGCGCGGGCGCGTTTATAGCATGACAAGCGGGAAATTACACGGAATTAACACAGAGGATTGTTTGTAATAAAGATTAATAGTGGGCTTTGTAACGACCGCGTTTGATACCCGCGGCTCCCATATCGCCTTTGTCTCTCTTTCTCTCGCGCCCCCGCCCCCCCTTCCGTCCTCTCGTTCGCTTGCTTGCTCTATCAGTATACGCGTCCCCCAACTCCCCCCCTTCTCCGCCGCTCTATCTTTCTCTCTCAGCCTCGTTGCGACGAATGTTGTTTGTGTAATCAACGGAACGAACAGAGTCCCTCTGCCACACCGCGCGAGGGTGGGTGGGACCTCACCTACCGTTCCAGTAGCGTGTAATTTGTAATTCCGCAC
>NW_011967237.1:241892-271510 GCF_000949405.1 Vollenhovia emeryi | reverse complement strand
GCCTGCCCCCCGCCGCGCGCGCGCGCGCTGTCAACCCGCTCGCTCTATCAGCCGCGCGGCTCTCTTTCGCTCGTGCCGATGCCTCCCCCTCCCCTACCCCCCCCCCCGCGCTTTCCTCGTCGAGCGCGTTAAATTACGGCTTCATTCGCGTTTCGCATGACAATCCGCCAGGCTACTGCGGAAATTGTGGAAATCAGATCAGTCGAGCGTGTGCGGCGTGTTACGGCGGTTACTTCGCGAATGCTGCTTATTACCGCTTATAGAAAACGCCGGGCACGCTGGGAACGTGGCGAAAACGTTTCCAAAGGAAGAAACAGACGTACGCCGGGCAATCTGTGCGAAGGATGCCGCTGATAGCGTTCGAAAGGAGAAATACCGAAGAGTGCTTAATTTCGCACGGATTACAAAATCCCCTTCCCAATTCTTTGAAGAATCCACTGTACACCCGCAGAAAGGATTTCTGTTAGCGAGACAAAAAGTATTCCTGACGCGTTTATATTTCTCGCAACCTCGCTTACAATTAGTATAAAAATAAGACAATATCAAAGTAAAATCAATAATTCTTATCCTCCTCTGTCGAGTTAAAAATGATTGACTTACTGTATTGAGACAAGAGCAACTTGTATAAATGTAATAAATTTATCCTCCATCTGACAACGCACGAAGTTGACACCGCGATATTCGACGAAAGGCGATCGTTTTATTCTAGATTTTAGAATTTTTCATTTAAGATTAAAATATTCCTTTCTGATTGGCGCTATATCGATCCTATTTTACGATACATTGAAGTGTAATAGCATTGGATCCGGACATTTTTTCTGTGGGTGTATGTTACATTTCTTATCTGCGGAAAAAAAAAGATTTATTTGAACAAATGAGGCACGTTGAAATCATGTTTCTTTGAGTCTACTAAATTTTTATTTACTTCTACTGAAACGTTTGCTAGATTTGAAGAAGTAGATATGAAGTCTCTCAGAATTTCCAGTCTCGATCAAAGAAAGTTTTGGTTAGGGTAAAGAGATCATTTCTTTGGAATTAAAAGTCCAGTAAGGTCAAAGTGGAAACAGAATCGCTAGGTTTCAAACAAACTTTTTTCTGCGTGTGTCGTTGAAAAAACTAACAGAAGTTACTTTACGTTATGCGAAACGCGAACTATCACAACTGCCCTGCCGGAGATAATTCTACAAAATTCTACAAAGCTATAAAATATAACTGCCAGAATCTAAGAGATTCTACGTAAATGTAAAAAGTGTTATAAAAATCAACATAAAAATGCTAGAATTGAAACACTTTTGTTAATTTTTGTAATATTCTACAAGCAAAGCAGATGTTTTGATTCTTTAAGATTTTGTTGTTTCTCAAATTTTTAAAGCTAAAGTTTTGTACTAATTTTTACAAAATTGTACATTTTCATGAAATACTACTTGCAATAATTGATTCGAGAACATTGTAATTTGTGGTACTCTTTCGTAGATATTTCTACAAAAAAGTAAACGTTTTAACGAAGGTATAAAAATTTCTACAAATTTCTATCTCAAGTCAATTTTTGTACAATAATTATTTATAGAAATTTTTCCCGCTAGGGTGTACGCACGTGCGTGTAAACATAGACGTGATTATTCCCGGATGTGCGTCCAGATTGATATTCATTGATACGATCAAAGGACAGTCCGAGGGTGTCCGGTATACGCAGCTGCGGTATGTGGGGCAGTTACGTGTCGATCTCGATCTCGTGAGACGAGCGGAATCGTGACGCAATCGCGCGAATCTGGAATTCTCGTGGCGCAGGGAAATAAATGGAAACGTCCGTCCGCACGATCGCCAGGGCCCGCTAATAACACGGCTGATTCCGGGCTCTGGCCGGGCGCGTCCCCGCATCCATATGTATGCCCGCCCCCGGCAATCTTGGGCAAAAACTTCTCGCCCCGAGACGCCGCGCCGGCGTCGCGCGTCGGCTTGCTCTGGCGTTGGTATTAATAATGTAATCGGCGGGGGTTGAGAATTAGGAACGATGTCACGTCGTCGCAGGGTAGGTAGGGTAGGGCACCGCAGACCGGTAAGTCGGCGCCCCGTCGACCCATGGAGGCAAAGATAATTAAACCACGACCCCACAACGTACCTTGCGACGAGGGTGCCGTCGCCGTCGCCGCCGCCGCCGCCACCGTCGTCGTCGTCGTCGTCGTCCTTGTCGTCGTCTCGGTTACCTGAGCGTTATCGTGCCCGGAATGAGAATCTTAAATGGAAAGGGGGGTTGTTGCGAGTTGCGAGCATGAGGACCGAAGCTGCGACGGCGTTAATAACGCCGAAGGCGTTTGCATTGCGAGCGCAGTACCCGAGACAACGTCGGGGGCAATATAATCGATACACTGTCGCGGAAGTTTCTCGCCGGAGACTGCATTTGACGTGCACAATTGCGCGATCGGATCTACCGCCGCGCGCTGGAATTTATCCCGGGCGGCGATTAACTGTCCCTAATAAATCGGCGGGCCGGCGCGGCGTGGGGATATAATATAAAAGGGATGAAAATAATTGGATTTTAATACAGCCGGGTTCAAATCGATTTCTTCACGGGGCTGTTTTATAGAATCACGAGTAGAGAGAGGGGACTGCTCTTTCTTCATCGAATCTCGTCTTACGTTTCGAACTGCACGTACGCGGAAGGAAAAATGTAGCTGCCGTAGCTAAAAACTGCACGTGGCGACTAAATTTCAGTTGTAAAATACGGACAGCTAATATTTAGTCGCGATGGCAAATATTTCGCTACTGTGTCTATTTTATTAGGTGCGGCGGCAAATCGTTTGCTATGGTTTAGGAGTTTATGGTTTTGGCAGGAAAATATTTTTGCAAACCATGATTAACTGCGGTAGCAAAAGTGTTTTTTCAGTGTATGTGTGCTCTTTTTAATTACGAAAAGTGAAACACGAGAGGGTGATATTTAATTCCCAAAAGTTTGCAAAACTATTAATCTCTCCCTCTTCCCCTTCTCTCTCTCTCTCTCTCTCTCTTCTCTTAAAATTCTCTCCGTGTACTGAGACATGGGAAAATCTCAGACGGTTTTCACGTTGCGTGCGTTGATTTAATCACATTATATAAATGATCCTTTATGCAAAATATACACGACCGTAACGTAAGTTTTATGAAGTAAATCGGCATTAAGTTTTATGTTGTATATAATACGTCGCGGCGCGCAGTAATTTTGAGAAAGTGGTACCATTATCATTAACATTTTACCGCGATTACCGGCGTTCGTCGCAAAGTGCTCATTTATGTAACAATTATTATCATCTCGTTTTACGACGACTTGTGTACACGGCGTTATCAAAGAGGGACGTCGTAACTCCGGGGACGGCGAGACAATATGTCGGAATTTCACAGCACATTTCTGACGACGTTAATAATATCGCGGCGAAAAAAGAAACACGCCGCCGTTTATTAGCGTAACAAAATTTAAATTTATCGGGCGGACACTTTCGAAATACTAAACTCTTAAACGCCCCGCCTGGATTTTGTATCCAGGACGTTGTAATGGAACACCTGTGCGCGGAACACAGGCGTACTTTCCCGAGCGTTTTCTTATGAAATTTAGCCCCCTTCCCCCCCCACCCTCGCATTTTTAACACTCGTACATTTGTTACGGTACGGTACGCTGCGACGGTAAATTTCTTCGAGTCCCGCGGCTGCATTATGGGGTATAATTTCCAGATATACCAAGCGGGCGCGCGGGAAAGTACACTTTCATATACATACCGCGCACCACCGCTCGCTACAGGGATACGACTCTGTGACTTACGAGTTGGAAACTTCCAACTTGCATCTATGCCGGGCCCGATAATTCACAATAATCGACATTTACGACTCACGTAGCGCACAGCGCCGGGTAATCAAAAACGGCTCCTCCGAAACTGTTTCGTCGAACGGTTAAACGAAGTTAGCGTGTCTTCTATATTTTTCGACAAGGATCTTTTCTGTAAAGGATACTTCCTGGCGTAAAAGACAATGGATCGGACAGGGTGCCTTGCGGTCGATCCGACGTCTATTAAGCTATTTTTCAGGTGCAATTTTCCTCGGAGAAGGGGAATTTTTTAAAAAATCGACCAAACTGGCAAAATTGATGTTTATTTTAGTCACGACGTTTCAATCCCTTTATCGGGTCCTTTTCAAGTACAATCTGGAAACATTATAAGTGCTCAAACCGCAATATAGAAAAAGATTTCTTAAGTACTATATGTATATGGACGAAAAAAATACCTAAAGTTGACTGAACATTTTTATTTATGCCGAAACAGAATGGATTCGTGAGTCTGTGGTAGCAAATTCATAATATCATATTTGAAATTCTTACAGGTGAATAATTGGATATTTTTGTAGTTAGATAAATTAATAAATTAATAAATAAGAGTAGAAGTTAAGAAAACAGTCCAAGGAATAAGATAATAAGTTAAGTAAATTACTTAATTAGCTAATAAGTTAAGTGTAAGAAATTAATAAATTAAGAGCAGAAGTCAAAAAAACAGTCAGAGGAATAAGATAATGAGTTAAATAAATAAATTAATTGGCTAATAAGTTAAGTCAAAAGATTTCCTCAGAGACAATGTTATGGAACGTGAACCTGAATTTAAATGCGCCTTCTTAAACTCATTAAAAAAACCGTGTCGCAACCATTCTGTTCATCACTGCGCATCTACTTATATCTATTTTTTGTTTTTTGATATCGCGTCTCAATTATCGTGTAATCTCTCCTCTTTTTTTTTACAAAGATGCTGCGTTTGGAGAATTCGACGCACATAAAGTATACGGTGGATATCGACGTCTCACTCGCGAATGTTCGGAACGCGTGTAGCTTAAATTGCACACGGTGTCACCTCGGCAAGCAGCGACGTTGCCTTCTCCGACGTAAGGCGGCTTGTAAGAACCGTCGTCGGGCATTATTAACACCGCCCACTGCCGCGCATCTGTCTCGCGAGCTGCCTTTTACACGCGGCATTCGCGTCCCCGGTGTATATCTGCGCGCGCTGTAAAACAGGGCGGTTTAGGCGGATGTCACGCGAAAACGCATCCGCGTGCACGTGTGTGCATACGCACGAGCGGCCGCGATAATGGCAGCTCCGCCGGCGATGCGACTGCCACAATTCAGTATTCTCATCTCCGCGGATTCGTTTTGTCTTCCATTGTTTGCCCGGCTTTGGCATTCATCCGCGCCGTATAATTATAACGACAGTTACCAAACTGTGTCACGTTACACTTGCATTATTGCACGAAATTCCGCGGCACTCGAGTCGCGTAGGTAAATACGTTCTTCATCGCTGAAGATTAGAGACACTCGAACTTGAATTAAAATCACATTTAATTTATAAGACTGTTTACTGTGTTGAAACACACGATAAACTACTCCGATTCTAACTGCTTATTTTAATTCGTGTAAAAGCTTAAAAAGATACTCTGAAAAAAGAACAGACAGTTAGCAACCCATTTTGGGTTGCCCACAATTGACAATCGAATTATTTGGATTGTCCGTAACTCTGCTCTGGGAAAAATTTTGACCGTTTTTTTTTTAGTTAAGCAACTCAACATTTCGATTAGTGTCTCTCAAGCGAAAATTATCTTTGCGTTACTGAATATCGACAGCATCGACAAGCACCAGAACGAGAACTAGATAAAACAGACTTTAAGCCTAATACACGCGGAAAAGAATTTATTAGTTCTCCATCTTCTTCTTCTTCCTCGTGTATTAGGCTTAAAGTCTGTTTTATCCAGTTCTCGTTCTGGTGCTTTGAGCATTTGGTTTTACTTCATCTTCGGTAGGCTGCTAACCTTGCCGAAGGAAACCTCCCATCTGGTAAGGCTGTGCCCTTAAAGGGGTTTATGTGGCAAGATACTCTCGGTGGTTGCTACTTTCCTTCGGCAGATTCCGAAAAACACCAGCGGTGTCCGTGGATTTAAACTCCGATCTTTCCGTTCATTTGTTTATTAAGCAGCGCACGTTTCTCTGCGCCACACTCGCCGCGCGAATTGCTTAGCGTTACTTAACAATTTTGGATATAGATAGAATAGCTAATTGCGATTTGCAGTTACGCCAGGGTAAAATTCGTAAAAGATTAGAGTTACGAACAATTCAAGTAATTCGATTACTAATTGTGGGCCCCAAAATGGGTTGCGTAACTGTCTTTTTTTTCCCCCAAAGTAAATGGTCCGACTTTCACCCACACGAAGCAATTTGATTTAACGATTTTGAATCATTTTGAGCGAGTTTACAAACGTGACGAAGAAAACACACGGCGCATAATATGCGCCGTGCATGCGCGCGCGATGACTATGAATACACGCCCGGCAACGATATAAATACTATCCGGGATGATAGCCCAGACATTCCCATGATGAATATGCTCAGTAATTACCTAACGCTAATTACGCTAAAATGATAATGACGCCGCTTATGCGGAAATACGTCTGTGTTCCCTCGCCAAACTGTTCTATAATTTTACATAACGGAGAGTCCACCTAATATCCCGTTATCGCCGCAACGACGAGCACTAAAGTCATTAATAATAACAACGCGGCGGGCGCGGGGATATCGATTTATTTGCGCCTCGAATTACCGCGCGGGACTATCCCGCGACTCAATCTTCGCCGATATAACGCTCGTCCTTATTATCGCTGGATAGATTTTCAGTTTCTTTTAATCCGCTTTCCTCCCGGAAGATTTATTTCGTTTTAGATACGGCGCCGCGCCTAGATATAGATATACCGCTGGGATACGCGGCTGGCGAATGGAGCCGATAGATTTTGATTACGGGTACCTTGTCGCATATAAAGAGGTTCGAGGCTCTCCATCTATTTCTTGATCGCGTAATCTGAACGCTATTTCCACGAGGATATTTCTGTCATATTTAGTTTGCGCGACTCGGCCGTCTTATCGATAGATATTATAATACTTGGTGGTCGTCATCGTATTTTATCAACCGCAATATTAATAAAGTATGAAAGCCACTAGGTATACTATATATTATTTTCTTTCTACCTACCCCTTTCTCTCTTTTTAAACTCTATCATTTCTCGTCTCAATATAAATTTTTCAAAGCTTAGGAAATTGGAACGTTATGAAAAAAGGTCAAATAAAATGTATGGAAAATGTTTTTTTTAATTGACTAATAATTCCCCAATGAGGATTATTGTGAATTGCATCCGCAGTTACACGCCAAAGCTTAAAAGGAGTAAATTACAGGGAACGTAATATACAAATCGTCTCCTAGTCGCGCGTCGTTCATTAATTACAAGCACTTTCCAAAGCTGGAAAAATGTGCAGACAACAAATGCCTTGTTGCGCTCGTCATCTCGTCATTGAGTAATTGGCTGCGACCGGGCTCGAGCTTGCGTATCGTCAAACGTCGTAAACTTTACAAAGTCAGCGTGTGAAACGGAGGCATTTAGTATTCGAGCGTATTATTAATTAATTTTTTCATCTTCTCTGCGCTCAGCGGCGAATTTAATATTTAAGTGGCGGTGGAAGAGAGGGGAGGGTGCTTTTGTTCCGCCGACGGTGGCGGCGCGCAACTTCAGCCCGCAATCTTCCCTCTCGGGCGGGTAAAAGACGGCAACGAAATTCCCGGTAAGCTGCTTTGGCACGCGTGCTCGAGAGAACTACGGCCACGAAAGTGAAATACACCTGCCGTGCCGCGCGGGCTTTCGCAGATTCGCCCTCAAAAGTGGAGCGAAAGGAACGCGCGATGAGAAAGAGAAGGTCGGCGGGAGGGTCGGCGTTGCGGCGCGCGGAAGGGCGGCGCGATTTATGGCGTCTTAAGACTGCCGGTACTTTATGACGACCTTAATGTTTGCACCGTAAATTGGGTGGCTTAGGACAGCGAGGCAGGACGAAAACAGTAAAATGAAGATCCTCCCGTCGCATCGAGCCGTGACCGGCATTTCGGGAATAATGATGCCGTTCGAGCGGCGAAAAGAATTTTCCCTCCGGAGTCGGAGCGACTCTTGCAATTAGTCTGTTATTACCTCGCAAGTAATCACATTTTCCGGGGCGATTATCTCCGTGATTTATTGTTATAAACATTGTCTGGTTTCGAGTGTGGATAATAAACGTTACGTAATAAACTTATTTAAATAACTGATTTATATAAATAACGGATAATACACGGAACTTTTTCTCCTCCATTCTTTTCTCTCTCTTGATATTTTTTTTATGTACATTTTGCGGTGTTGTGATCGAAGTTGTGCAATTCGGAAGTGTTTAGCAGACAAATATTTTTAACAAACATGTTTAATAGTTGGAAAAATATATCCCTATTATCTTTCCTTATCTCTCGCGTTGTTTCTGCGTGCTTCAAAGAAAACAATGTTATGTACAACGCACGCTACATTTTCCGCTGTAGCGGACTATCTGCAATATGCAAGTATCTCGTTGCAAGGGGCCACGCGTGGTACATAAAGGCTATTACTGTCGAAGCCCGAGATACGAAAACTTGTTTGACGAAACCTCGCCGCAGCGAAATCGGCTGTGATCGAAATGTGATCAACAGATTCCTCGATTCATGCGAATCGAAGAACCGCAAACTTCGGACTACAAGCCACAAAGGAGGAAATTATCGATGCCTTAGTGAAACACATTTATGGCAGTTAGGAAAAAATAGACTCGCAAACCTCGCGGGATCTCTCACGTGAAATTAGGATCGGGATTTCCAGGACAGTCGTGCATCATTCTCGGCGCCTCAATTATATAATCGCGTTACCATCAACTTTTCATTAAGGAAATTCCGTAACCTGCATCCGACACTCCGACGTTTTGCATTTAATGGCCGGTTTGGTGCACCACGCAGCCGCTCGTATTTAAATTCGCGATTTGACACGGTCACGGTGCTGCGTGGCGCACGTGTAATTTCTCACGACCGAAAGTGCCGCGTATCACGAAGAGTTTAAAACAGATACTCGATACGAAACATAATTTCCAGGTGTCACGCGCGATTGCCGCGCCATACCGGGTCACCGAATACCGGAATAAGTAATCGATACGTAAGGTTTATCCGTGCGGCTCTCGAGCCGTACCAAAATTCGGGGAAAATATCTGGAATCCTTACATTGCAGTGGCTTCCGCTACAAAGAAAATATAGCACCGTATCTTATAATTGACGCGAAAAAGTCTGTTAAAGAGTGAGAACAAGATCGGCCCCATTTTTTCCGCATTCGATTTGGATCACAAAGTAGGTGCCAAACGAAAGGTCTCGTCAAGATGGTCGCAGATATGTCAGTCTCAGAGTGTACCTATTTAACGTCCCAGAGATATCGGGCTACAAAAATGATCAAGTGATCAACGTGATGAAGAAAGCCACAAGAATGGAGCTACCTTTCCGAACAAAAAGACATTTTCTTCTGTCACTGACATGTTCAGAATGGAATCGCTGTACAAAAATGATCTACAACCCGGTACCAAAGGCTCTTGGCCAAGTGGATGCCTTTGGTACCTGGTTGTAGATCATTTTGGTAAAGTGGGAACCTTTGGAGCCCGATGTATATCTCTGGAACGTTAAATAGGTGCACTCTGAGACTGGCACATCTGTAATCAGACGAGACCTTTCGTTTGGTATCTACTTTGTGATGAAAATCGAATGCGAAAAAATGAGGTCATTTGCCTATAGCCTTGTTCTCACTCTTTTCCGAAAATATTGCTTTCATCTTATCTTCCATTTATTGTATACACAGGTCGCTCGAAAGTGCGCTTTTTACATGTTCAGATTTTAAGAAAACAGTAATTAATACTGCAATATTGAAATATACGTCCTCTATTACTGCCATGTATGAATCGATGATACGTACGAACATGGGTAACATAGGCGCGTGAACGGTGTACCGACAAAGAAACCGGAAGAAAACACATACGCGAGGCGAGGCGAGTGGCTCTCGTGGTTCAACGAGCACGCTCTCGTTCGGGTTCCACGTAATTGAGACAATGAGTGCCGCTCGATATCCGAGGGTCGCGCTTGGTAGCGCGTTACTTAGCGGCGTTCGCTCAAAAGCGACTTCGCCCTCTTTATGGCGCTCCTAAACTCAAGTGAGGAAACCCTCTCTCAAGGGGGCTGTCGACTTATTATTTTCATCCCTTAACGCGCGCGGCAAATATTTACGCAGCGTCGCCGGGAGGGGGGGGGAGGGGAGGGGCGCGGAGAGAGGGCCGAAGAGATACTGTGATGATGTCTGCCAGCGGGATGGAAGAAGCAGAAGACGCGTCGGTTTACGAGGCAGAGATTAGTGTTAACGACGATGCAGCGCGCCGTAAGATAGCCGCGCAGCGAGAGAATTTCATTTTCGGGTATAATAATGCGGCGCGATATTCCGGGGCTTATCGGCTTTGTTAGACTTGGGAATTAATTTTGGAAATTATTGATAATGAACTAGCCGGCGCGATTGATTGCAATGGAATTTTACGAAAGTCAGCAATTCGGCGGAAACACGGAATTTTCACTGTGTGCCATTAATTGCGCGCTGTGCGCGCGTGCAGATTCAATATTTAGATTAAGAAAAATTATACGATTAAAAATACGTTTAAAATGATAGATAGCTGAAAATTAAAGTGACAGTAATGTTTAATTGAGACAAATAGAATTACTTTCCAGCCTGTTAACATAAATTTACATCATTTGTTTACCGCGAGCGAACTGGCCGCATTAGGTATAATAGTTATGTAGCCCAATTTAACCACATTTAACCATATTAGCTGAGGGGACTAATTACTACCTGCAGGAATAGGAAATAATATGTGTTATAACAGTAGTATAATAGCTCTTAATTAAAAAATACTGCATAATTTTATGTAAAAACGCGTATTATTTTTCATTTCAGGTTTCAAGTCGATTGTCAACTTGAAGTCGCTAATTACAATTTCACGTTACACGTAGAAAAAAGATTTAATTAGATTAAGCAAATGAGATACGTTGAAATCATATTTCTTCGAATCTACCAAATTTGCACTTATACTTCTACTAAAACGTTTGCTAGAGTTGAAGAAATAGACATGAATTCTCTTCGAAATTCCAGTCTCAAAGAGAATTTTGGTTAAGGTAAAGGGATCGTTTCTTTGAAAGGAAATTAAAGTCTAGTCAGATCAAAATTCAAACAAATTCGTTTGGTTTCAACTTTTTTCTAGGCGTAGGTCAACGTCTAACGTGAAATTGTAATCAGCGTTTTCAAGTTGACAGTCGAGTTGAAACCATATAAAAGGGAATCGCGCCGTCGCGAGAAGACTCGACTTATTGGCCCATTCGTTCGGATCTCGCTGGGTTCAGAGACGTCTAATTCTCCCGTATTAACCCCGGCAACCGCGGCGCCGTGTGCGCGCGGATACATACATATCATCAAACATTAAGTAAACAACGGTCTCGAGCGCGGGGGCTGCGCAAATCGTTCCTGCAGCGCGCGCCGTAAGGGTGGTACAATGGCGGCCCGCGTTGCCCGTTTGCGGGCGCGTCGGAATTATTTAACGCGGCCGCGCCCGATGTTCTCACGCTGCGTGTTTCCCTTCGTTACCGTAACTCAGCCGAGTCGGCGAGAAGCGGCGAGGGTGTTCCGAATTCCATAATCCATAATCTTGAGGAATTTATGCCGCGTCTCTCTCCGCGAGCGGCGGCAACCGGTCGCTATGCACCAGGCGTCCCGCCGCCCCCGCGGAGGCGGGTATTAGCGGATCGGGATCGCGGCGCGCGGCGATAACGACTCGCCAGTAACGGAAGATCGCCCGTGCGATGCGATCCTCGGAAAAATGGAAAATCTAACGCGATATCGGTTTAATGCCCGTACCAAATGGCGTCTCGTCCGTCGTTACTCTCCGCCGCCATGGAGGAACGTCCTAAGAGTATAGCACGGGGTTGAAACGTTATGGCACGGCGGCGCCCGTACACTACCCGGCGGGGACTTACGCCGGCGCTGCAAAGTGGTAATTACGTATCGGTGGGTGCCGGGGAACGATGCGATAAACGCGTATGCACGGGGGTGAAACCTCGGAAATCTCTAGACTGATATGTGCTGGCTGGTTATGTCCTATCATTATGTCGCCCTCGCGATTACGGATGCTCCGCGGCGCGGATCTTATTTCAGCGTGATGCGACTCGAATCGATATCGTTACCTTTTCCAATAACGTGTTATTTCGCTACTCTTTTTCATTTTTTTAAAATCCAGGAGCTCATAGTTATTTCGACGTACGTAAAATTTTATACCAGGGACCGATATTTATAAATTTTTCTAGTATTATAAATCTTTTGGTCTCCCGACGCCGTCAACGTTAGCTTAAATTTACTCAAACGTACATACTTCGTTTTCGGGATTTTACACGAGAGATTATTTTCATCGCTCTAGTCTACAAAAATTTTATGTCGCACGGTTTGCATCGATTAAATGATAAAATTAGAGCGACGATAAGTGTTGGTCTACAACCTTGCTGTAAGCCTTAAGCCGTAAGAAATTAACCAGTCGCAGGCATTCATTCCCCTGACTCTCACCTGTGATTCGTTAATTTCGTACGGCTTAAGACTTACAGCTTGCCTTAAAGCGAGGTTGTAGACCAACGCTAATGCAGCTAGGCCAAGTTATATCGTGGGTATTTCAAGGATCGCGTTTTAGATTTACAAAAGTGTGGCATTAAATAAAACACGTCGACGAGTTGAGCGATTCACAAAGATGTATCGGGATGGATTTTATCGGGAGCGCAAACAGTGGAACTGAAGATGTTATAAGCACCGACAGCGCGGGGATCTAATAAGCGGAAGAACTCGAATGGACGTGAAGACATCCTTAAAGGAATATCGCCGTGGAGCGTATTTCAAAGAACGGCGATGAATTTACCTTTACGAACGGGAGGAGGCGTGCTCGAGCTATTTGCAGCGATATAGAAATTTACTATGGCGCGCACACGTCCCGAAGGTTTGATGCGTGCTCGTTTACGGAACCTGTTATTCTGAAAACGCGTTTAGTCGCATAAATTTATTTATCCCGCGTACGCGCAAAACTGTTTGCTCGACTTGGCACAATAGGCACGACGTGAATGATGAAACACCTCCGACAAAATAACATCCGCGACGCGTAAACACCAATATCGGTTTACTAAAAATAGGTCGGGCCGAGTCGAAAAGCGACCAAGTAAACCACCCCCGTCGCGAGTACGTTCATCATCCGATCGATGCCACCGCTCCGCCGCCGCACTCGAAATCTGAAGAGAACTAATCGCGAAGAATCGACAGCGCGGCAGATCGACTCTCCCCTCCCGGCAAAATGGACCCCGGGACGAGAAGTGAACGTATGGGTCCAGCGGGCCACGGGGAAGTCGACGTTAGCGTAGAAACGAGTTAATTTCCACCCTCTTTCTCAAATTATGTGTTGTACGTTACACTCGGCGCGGATACGCCGTTAATGGATTTATATTTAAACTCGTGCAGTTATAAAGAGAGGATGTTTTCTCTTTCATAAGCTAGATCGCAGATATACCACTCTTGTTCGTATGTACGCGCGCGTGAGTGCACGCCGTACGATTACGAGTACAAACTTAGACCTACTTTATTGATATCGAGCTAAATTTAATCTCACAATGAGCGCCTACGTTTAAAACGTTTCAGTCTAACTATAATCTCGCTTATAGATATATTACTAATTATACCCGCGATAGCCTGCACTTGGAAAAAAAACATTCTACGCTCGTCTTCTTCTTCTTCTTTTTCCTCTTAAATTAGACTTGAAGCTTGTTTTTCCCGATTAATTCGTCTCTTGTGATCCGGATGTCCAACTGCCCATCCATCTCTTTGGGGGTCTTCCTGGGGGTCTTCTGGACGTTGGTTTCCTATCTCTTCGTGTGTCTGTGAAAAGAAGACTTGTGCGAGCGCCACATTTATGGAAAACGTTTATAAGCTTCAAAGTGAATTTGTAAAAAGACACGCGGGCGGAGTGCATTATGCCGTCGTATTTAGAAAAACAGCGTTCCTGAGAGCTTCATTTTTAGCACTCGCAGGCCCTTTTTGCGTCAAGCCCGCGCTCGAGCCCGCCGCCAGTACTCGAGACGAGGGGTCGAGGGGTATTTTTAAAGGGATATCGGCGTCGCGCGGAAGCGGGGCGGCCCGTGCGATGTTTAGTCGGAGAATGGGGCGGTCGGGAATGGATGATGGCGAGGAATCCAGGCGAGGAGAGGGCCGCTTGTGCACACACGGGGCTCCGTCTGTGTGGCGCGCCACTTGTGGGTCGCTCGTGCAAACCCTGGCCCCTCGAACCTACGTATGTACCGGTCGCCCCTCGCCGACTAGATCTACTCTATATTCCGCGCGACTCGAGCGTTACCGTTACCCCCTACCTCGTGCAAGCTCTCGCACCTCGGCACCTGTAACACACCGCTGCTCGAACAACCCCCTTGCCCCCCCCCGTCGTTTCGCCGTTGCGTCGCCCTCCTCGTCGAGCACATCTCCTTCGATCCTCCTCTCCTCCATCCATTCCCGCGATCCTCTCCGATCGTAAGGCGAGCCTTCTTTGCATACCCATTCGGCGCATACGTTACGGAACAGATAGGCGACGGGGAGTCTTATGGAGGGACCGTACTTGCGTTTATCCCGACCGATGTAGCGAGATGGAGGAGAGGAGGCTGCTCACGCTCGCGTCGCTTCCGAATGGATCGGCGTCGCGCCGGAGGAAAGCTTGTTTGCGAAATTGATCCTTGAACAAAGGCGAGCCTGCAGCGGTCCCCGAGCGCTCCATTTTTGGGGCGTTGCGCGCGGTATGTTGAGGGATTAGTTAGACGCGGTCGATCGGACGCGGTCTTGGAGATTCATTAATCTTGGCTCGTTAAACGTCTCGTTTTTCATGGTAAATTAACGTCGATGAAGGGTTGTTTTATTTCAAGACGACGCCCGATAGATATACAGTTCGTTACGTTGCATGCAGTATCAACGTATCAAGTTTCGAGATCGGTAGAAGGGGCGTATGTATATATATATATATATATATTCCTCCGATCTAGGTACCTCTGATCGAGGCGCCGACACGTTCTCAGACGTCAATCGACCCGCTTTACACCCCAGCGACACCGCTGTATCACTTAAGGGTTAATACCCATTTATGCGCCGCACTCGCACATGCCTCTTCCGCAGCACTTCCAACGGTAACATGTGATCTCGCCACTCTGCATCCATAGCGCCCGGGTTGCTTTCGTCGGACTGTCGAAATGTGTTTTGGAAATCCATTAGGGAGTACGTTACACTGAATAAATTATGCAATTGAGCGGGGCGTTGCCGATGGCGCTGTTTCCTCGCGTTAATGCAATTTGTGCATTAAGCACTTAAAGGCATCGAATTGTGCGCACTGTAAACTTATATTGCCTCATATCTGGAGGTAAGAATAAATTCGGCTGCGGATGAACTTAATAACGGACGTTATTCTTAGTTATCGTAAATGAACAAATGAATCAATCACAAATCTCTCTCTCTCTCTCTCTCTCTCTCTCTCTCTCTCTCTCGCGGAAACCGCAACCATAATTTATCTCCGGTATATAAATACCTGCATTTATTTTCAGGGTAATCAAATAAACGTGCCGTGTTTGATGAATCACGAAATTAGCCTCTATTATTTACAGCTATGTCGTTGGAAATGACGTTATTTAATTGTAAAACACCTAAACACTCATCGCGCATTTGTATACGAATACCGATGCGATTTTATAGCTAATGCATTATACGAATGGTTAATGCGCTGCGTATATCATTATGGCATTCCAAATGAAAAGAAGTTATTTAATTTGAAACTGATCGATTGGTTATTTTCGCGCGTACTTTGTGGATTATATAAATTTGCATATGCGCCGGTTAAATTCACATTTTTCAAAGCAACAATAGACGTAATGCCACTACCATGTCTCTTTTCACTCGTAATGTTTTCTGTCTAGTTGTTGTCAGGGGGAAGGTATTGATTATTTATCGATATAAAACCACAAATGCGCCGTACTAAGACCGACTCGAAAATTAATCACCACAGATACGGCTCGCCTCGGGCGATTATCAAAATTTATTTCGGAAATCCATTAGCGCGCGGTTCACTGCGTCCACGATAAATTATGCAATTACACGGCATTGCCGGAGGCTGCATCAGCGGCGAGCCTAAGGCTCTTAAGGGCTAAGACACACGAAATTTATTCATGACCCTTGATTTACCGGCGCGTGGTATTCCATTTTGCAATGATCGATCTCACGAATTCTAGCCAGACCTGTATCATACGCGAAATCGAAGATTGCAATATTACACGATCCCTCGGCTGATTTATCATGCAGCCGAGCGCATCTCCCGATTGTTAATTATTCTCCGCACTGACGCATTTCAGTCGCGTAATAAAAAAAAGTACAATAATATATACAAGACCAAGGATTGCAAAATACTGTAGCCCGTAAATGGATGAGCAGCAAGTAGCATAGAACTCTTAAGAGCATGTCTGAATAATTTATCCGGTGAAATAGCGGCACATTTGCGATACGCAGCGAGGAAAGATTATCTCGACGGTGAAATTCAATGACTGGCGAATCCGCCGGATTACCGTTCATAACGCCCCGATGGGGTCGGTCCCTAACTGACCTCGAAAGAAGGGATGTCACGAGAGCAGTAACGAAGCAGCGCGTCATCCTATTCTGTATGTATCCGGCGTGCTGGTGTTAACACCGGGCGGAACCGCCGCCGCACGATTCCGGAATTCGGCGAGGGTCTAATCCCCGCGGGAACAAAGTTCCCTCTTAGTCAGGACCGAAGCGTAATTAACGTCCGTACTACGTGACCAGCCAATCGGCGACTCTCGCGAGTCATAGTTGTCACTGGAATGATCACGCGCGCGTCGGCCAAGTCGATATCGATCGTCGTAACGCGACGCTCGCCGAGGCTTCGCCGTAAATTTACATTGCAAATCGATCGTTAATAAATTGTCGCCCGCGCCCTGAGATCGTCGTTGAATTTAGATCGATCATTATAATCGTTGATTGCGGTCCGACCTGAATGAGACCCATGAGGAAAGGAGATACAAATCATTCCTACGATCGCGAATCGGTGAAGCCGTGCGGTAGCACGCGCTACCTTGCGCGCAATCGGAATTAGATTTTCTAAAGGACGATCTATTTGGATTTTTTCCGTAGGAAGAAAATGCTCTCCCCCTCTCTCTCTCTCTCTCCGCAACGAGGTTCGAGAAATGTAATACGGTAGAAATTACATTCACGAGATTATTCGATACTAAATCAAATTGGAGAACAGAAAATACTGTGCTGAGAACATTCTGAAACATATAGAATTACTTTGAACTCTCTTATTATTTTAATAGCAATAACGTATTCGTTTTCAGGATTTCCAAATATGATCCCGAGAAATCTTTCAACGAGTTTCTCGTTACGTAAGCGAAATTTATAAAGATGTAAATTTGGTTTCGTTATTTAACCGGAATCCACCTTTCTAATTCTTGCAGAAGGTATGAAATGCTGCGACAGATATTCGCGAGCAGACGTTTCTACTACGATTAAATGTTTCACTTGTCAGTCTCGCTTATCATTTTCCCCGTTTCGCGATAGATACTGTCGATCAGTGCCGAAATCGCATTAATACCAGCCAAAGAGAGGAGAATGCAGCTTCGTTCTTCGCAAGCTATATTTTTCCGGTTGGCTCGCACAAACCCACACGGACCTGTCAACCGCATCTCGGGGAGTCAGATAGAGATCGACCGGTGCACCTGGATACTATTCGGTCGTACAGTGGTATAACATGATCGCGTGCACGTATGTAGATAGACACGTACTTAGAGTAAGAGAGAGAGAGAGAGAGAGAGGAAAAGAGAAGGACGGGATGTGGCGGGGACGGGGAAATGCGGGGAAGAGAATGAGACTCGAGAACACACAGCCGCATCTTCCAGCTCCGTGCGACCCGGTTTGCCATCCGCCCTCCAGCTAAATCCAACTCCATTGCGGCCATCCGGAGCCCTCCGCCTTCATTCGTTCTCTTCGGGAATATCATTGAACGGCTCCAGAAATCTGGAACGCACGCCCGACCTGACCGCCACTCTCTCCCTCCCCCGTCCCTTTCTCCATCCGGCCTTCCCGTCTCGAATTAAAACGTCGGGATTCATCTCTTTCTTTCCCGCTCCTCCCGCTGTCATGTTTCCCTCGTTCCATCTTACTTTCATTCTTCCCTCTTCTCGATCGTTGCACGGAACCGCCTTGACGCGTTGCATTTAAGGCAGCCGCCGCGTTTCCACCTCCCGGACTTGCCGCGTTCTCCGCTAATGGCCATAAGGTGATGGTAAGAAGTTTCTTTCGAGATGCACGGACAAAGTCTTGCGAGGGGAGACGCCCCGGACTGCCGTGCGTCTGACCTAATGTTGAGTCGGGCGGATTTTACCGTGACAGTTTTCGATGAAATCTCGGCGCGTGTAAACACGGCTCTTCACATTTACCGCAGGTTGAATTTGAGTCAAAAGTTCCATGTGCACTTCACTGTTTATTTATATGATAAAATAGTGGACAAATCCAAAAATGTATTTGCGCAAGGATCACGTTAAATATTCAGCTTCGTTGCACGCGTTAACGCGATAGGACATAGCGCGCGCATCAATTTCATCGAAATTTTTATCAAATTATTTTTTCTGGCTGCATATCGCAAGTGTCGCTCTAATACGAACGGAAAGATATAAATTAAACTTTTTTGATGGAATATATCGGCCAAATGCAGATTTTATCTCGATATCAGTGGATTATAATACAATTATTATGTCACGCTGACTATCGTATTTGCGCAATGTTACGATGCGCTTGCGGTAATAATAATAAAAGGTTATTAAATTCATTAGGGAAAATAGTTTTTCTTTGTATCAATTATCAAATGTCATTTATCAGATGCCAATACGCGGGGGCGAAAACGTGACATGTAACCAGGATTAAAAATTTGATAATATGACGTGACGATACTATCGACGATCTATTAACGAAACGTCTGATATATCGCGTATTTCAAACATTTGCTCGATCGCGCACGGTATCGACATTCGTCACATTTTAATTTTCCGCTTTATCCGCGCCGCTCTTCTTTACACGTCTACCATCGCGCAAATGCGGGCATAAATTGCAACAGCACGAATATAGAAATCCGTTTCCGTCGCGCGGTGAGGAAGGAGGAGGGTCTCAGTTTTACTCGGGTCCGCGAACCGCGTACTCGAAATTCGAGGGAGTCGACGCGCGCGCAACCGGTTACCGTTGTCGCGGTACCCGGCGTCATCCTCGTTTCTTTCAGGAGAACGAAGAAACCCTCACTCCCCGCGCCGGGGGACACCGAGGGAAAGATGAACGTCTCGCGCGCCGGCAGTCTCGTCTCTCCGGAATCGTTAATCCGATGTTTGCGCGGTACAGCGGCAGCGAGATTAAAGGAGGCCCCGCAGGATGCCTCTCACTTTCTCCCGGCGTGGCAGTACCCCGGACTCACCGGCGGGCGGGACAGAGGCGGGGGCGCCTTCAGGATCGCTAATCGTGTTTAAGAATAAACTTCGCAATCCACCTCGCCACCCTCGCCCTTCTCTCGCCTCTCGGGCGCGACATCCGAGCGAGAATACATTAGCATGATTACTTTTGTGCACAATGCAGGCAGCTGCGACATGTACACAAGACTCATCTCTCTCCGCCGTCCTCGGCGTCCTCGTCGTCCTCCTCGTCCTCGTCCTCGTCCTCGTCGTCAGGGCCGGGGCAATATATCGCCGCGCTTCCTAAGATCGTTTGTTTTGCGACTGAATTATTCAGTCGCGCTTGACGTACGAAATCTTAACGGAGTGAGACCCAGGTAAGCGAAGCTACGCCAGGCGAGGCGAGGCACGGCGAGCGAAACTCAATAGCGGCCTTAATCACATTTCGTTTCCCGTCGCACCGGTGGCGGTTTTTTTCCCATGCCCGCGGCGAAATTCATTACGCAAATTGCTTTGATGCTCGATGCCGCCGCGCTCGCGGATGCCGCGGCAGCGGCAACGCGTGCGTCGCGCGCAAACTATGTTCCATTGTTACTGTAACAATACGAGTGTGGAATACTGTAAAGTAACGCATTGTCTCATATCAAATATCGCCAGTGGAGATTCTCGAAAACGAGTTGATCCATTAACGACGATGAGGAACGATCGAGGGAACGTTTGTTAAAATGATCCTCGCAAGATTGCTGGAATTATATTGTTAAATGCGCGGAGTAATATCGTTATTTCAAATGAGCGATCTTGTGAAATTCCTCTCGTGAGGCAAACAGCAAAATGTTACAAATTCTGTCATCTTGACGAGAAACAGAAAGTTGTCGATTCCGGGCTTTAATAAAGAATTCGAGGACAGCGTTCGTGCAATTCGACGTTCTTTGATCCCGCAAAGATCCTCGATCTTCGAGAGTCGCTTCCGCAATTTCCAATCGTTCTCTACTGTTATTCGCATGCGGTAAAAATGCGTAGCGCAAGACTGGCTTGGATCCGACTGGATCTTTATGAGACCCTATCGATATCCAGCGGTCACGCCGTCCGCCGTCTTCATTCTCGTCGTTCTATCCCGCCAGCGAAGAATCGGCAACCGCCTGGAGCTCGTTTAACGGAAAAATCTCAAAGGCAGGAGCAACTTCTGAATGGCTCTTTGATGTTGCCAGTCGGCTGTACGAGCCGGCCCTCACCCTTCGGGCCTTCTCCACCGCGCCTTCCACCATCTGTCTCCTTTGCTTGTCCGCCCTCGTTCGTCTTTTTTCTCATTCCACTTTTTCTTCTTTCTAACGCCTCACCTTTCTTTCGCTTTGACCATTTGCACTCGCGTATATGTGTGCAGCAAAAGTTTCGAGGCTACGGAGCCTTTTATTCCCTGCCTGGTCGAACGTCGGGAAGTTCGCGGATAAGCTCGATAATAAACCTCGGAGTCAAAGAGACGAAAATCGAAGCCGATAAGGAGCGAAAGAAGGATAAATAGAGGCAGGAAAAGGAGCGGGAATCAAGGAAGCAAATGTCAATAGGGGAAACAGGATAAGTACACAGATAATGGTCATGAGATCGCGATGGGGAGACGTTTTGAGGGTTGATTGACACGCATCCCGAATATAGAAGGCAATTCATAAATAAGTTGTGCTTATTTGATGAAACAATAATATAAATTAATAAAAATAAAATTGAAAAAATTTTTGTCACGATTATTACATTAGATATATATAAAATTTTTAATTAATGATAATGAAAATTGCCGCTAAGATCTCATTTTATAATTCGGTACACTGGGCACTTAATGTGAATATTTCGTAAAGGCTGAATTATAAATGGTTGACGATATATTAAACCGAAAGAAAAAAGATGAAGATATTAGGAAAGAGGATCAAATATCGTGAGAAGACCAGAGAGGAAAGAGTGAAGTGAGAGAGAGAGAGAGAGAGGGAATAACGGAAGGGGAAGATATAGGGTATGGAGAGAAGAGCGTCTTGCGAGAGGGAATTTGGTCGTAAAGCGTGCCAGCCAGCAGCTGAGAATAAATTGGAATGTCGTCGAAGGTGGAGGATAGTAGGGCGAGGTGGAGGATAGGGATGGGCTAGAACCCATTGAGAATGGTGCCCCGGGGAATTGGAACGAGACGGAACGCGGCTCGATGGCTTTGTCCATGTTCCGCAGCGCGGGATATGTTCCGACTGTATTTTCACCACCCGAGTGATTTTTTTCAGTCCCGTAGAAACGGGAAGAAAGATGCGAATCATCTTCTCCCTCGTGGGGACGTTTAATCGTCCCCGAAGCCGCCGAAATTTATAATCCTGCGAGATAAAGTAGCTCGCGAGTTGGCGCTGATTCGCCAAGAGTCGAACACCACATCGTAGCTGTCGAGAGGGCCATCGCTCTTATTATATTTTAATCCACGTGCGTGCGTATCGTTTATTCAACAAACCGAAGGGAATTATGTGAAAGAGTTTGACATATTTCTGAAAGTAAAGCAAAATATGACACAGACATGAATGCGATGTTGCATTTCTCGGCAATGAGCTTAACTAATCGCTACAAGATTATTGTGAAAATCGTGAGTCGAAAACCAAGTTGACAATGAGGATGCGAGAGACACCGCGCCTACGCGTATCAGGTCCGTTCGACCTGCATCGCACTTTTTCTTACGCGAGAATATTTATCCTTGGCTTGGCCGTAAATAACGATACGCCGTGCCATTAGCCCTGAATCGCGCGGATGCACAGAATTTACGTATTTCATTGTTAGTACGGCGCAATTTCGCTTTAACGCGCCGCCGCTACCGGCCACACCGCCAACGGTGATTAAAACTTCGCGATTTACATCCCTAACCCGCGCTGCGCTGCGCGTTCCGCCTGTTACCATTAACGCCCACACTAACGATCGCTAACGCCACTGAATATATTCTTTTAACGTGCTTCATCAATCGCTCTGCTAACGCTTTCGCAGCCGTGAATTGTCATCATGAATTATGCGAATCGTGCGAATTTCCATTGTCTTCCTTTGAGGGTTTAACGTGTGTCCCTGCGCGTTTCGAAACAGTCCTGACCTTGCTGATTTGTTTAATTCTCTCTCTCTCTCTCTCTGTCAGACTATTTTTTGGTCAAGTTAAGCTAGAAAGCCGTTTTTCGAACAAGTAATTCCGCGACTTACCACGACTGAACTGTTTAGTTTCCCTTTGCTGTTAAGACATTTGAATGTACGAAATGGCTATCCGCGGAATTGCGAGCTCAGTCTCCCGAGTTAATTCCCCACCTCGAGGAGAGTTGCGTGAATGTTAAAGTCGGCCGCGAATCCGAGCGAGTAATCCACGGGATGTACCTGCCGGCAATAACGGCCCATCTTTGTGGTTCTGGAAGAACTAACGGTGGGCACTGGCAGGAATAGACCTCCAGGGAACATAACTTTATTGACGAAGCTTTCTCCTTTAGGACATTAGAATTCGGGAAACGGGAAGCGCGGAGCACATTTATTAGCGTGACACACGTATATTCTAACGATTATAAATTTTCCAAAAATAAATAATCGCGGGAACAAATTTATAGAATAAATGAATTTGGTTGTACTACTTGGCCTAGAAAAGGACAGTCAATTCCTCTTTTAATTATTGATACGACTAAATTTTAGAATCACCTTAATGATTAATAAGTGAATATCAAACGCAATCGCGTTGTCACGACTCCGGAGTCACGCTCGAGCATGATTGTCCGCGTAATGCCATGTCCTCGCCTCTCGTTACTTTTCGCTATTCGCCTGTCAGACCTCGCACGGCAACATCTTGCAGCTGCCGGTTCTTGGCATTGGACTACTTTCCGCGTTTATTAAGCCCGTGATATATGGCGCTGCCCGGCGAGCGCAGACGAGGTGGACTACCACTACGCGCTCTCGCACGACAGCCGGTGGAAAGCTTCCCGTGGGACAAGTTACAGACAGTTCCGCTCCCGTACGCTTCGCGAAAGCACCGGGCATTTAAAGGGACTGCTGATAGCAAGCTCCGCGTTTGAATAATCACGGTAAACCTGCGGGAATACCGAATGGCGCTTCCCGAAATTCCTGGAACCGTTTCGAACTTGCGAATTAGGGTTTCGATAAGACCGAATTCGACGTATCTGACCTCATCGTATTACGTGCTACGCCACGCCTTTCAAACAATTTCAGCAATCCTGAATAGATGTAACAAACTATAACATATCCTCTTACCTTCTGAAACCTGTAAAATGCACTAATCGCTTCTGAATTATAAACTATATAGCAAGTAGTCGGGTCTCTGTTTATCCCGAGACGAGCATTTAGATATTACCAGCTTCCTACCTGTTTAATTAAAAATGTATTCTATTTCACAGAAGTTTAATTTGATTTGAATATTGAGAAAGAATTCGATGAGATGTTTACTAAAGAAGATCACGGGCGCGTCGAAGATGAAAAGAAAGGCGGCAGGAGCTGCCACGAAGCTTATGCAGCCATATCATTGTTGTATTAATGAGAAACGTATTAAGATTCCGTCAATAGCGTACAAAGCCTTTCCTCAAACATTACACGGCTCATTTTCTTCGCGCGCATCCGCAGTGGAAAAGGAAGCCCTGTAACATCTCCACTAACTATTTAATACCGCGCCAGTCACGAAACTGCTTTGCAATTATAATCCTTCTCTAGCAAAATTTAAAATCCTATAAAGCACGCTCTTCTGTCTCTCACGATCCCCACATTTCCGCGTCTCTTATCTCGTTTTTCGCCACTTTGTAGTTTCGTCGTTCATTAGTTTCAACGCATCGATATCCTTTCCGCCGAGACTAGCGCACCGCTGATATCTAAGTTCTTCCGAAAAGAATCGAATTGTCGAAAAAAAACACGTTAATACTTCGAACAAGTTGTATCACAACAATCCAATCAGGATTGGATGAGCAACAATTGTAGCCTACTCTAAAATTGTTTGGTTTTCCGCTTTATCTCGGTTTTAAATGATATCTCACTACATATCGAAATGTATTACATATCGAGAAGAAGACTTGAACTAATTCGTGGCAATTGCGCCCTCGGTCGCGAAGCTCTACGTTGATTTAAAATCCAGTCTGTGTTGTCTACCATCTTACATCTGCTAAATTCACATTTGCATCACGAGTAGGTATAGAATTCCTTTGGATCCCACAGGACGTTCTTCGCGGAAAGAAAGAGAGAGAGAGAGAGAGAAACGAGGAAAGAGAGAGACACAAACAAGATGAGCCCGTCGCGCTCGAGAATGCGGTGGAACTCCGCGAGACGTCATTAATACGGCAAAAGGTTGCGCATAGTGTAAATTGTATGACTGTAGGACGACGCTGCTTTTGCACAGGCCAATGATAAGAAAAAGGAAACCAGGAATCCTCTTCCTATCCGCGAAAAATTTATCGTAATGTACTTTTCCTTTTTTTTTAATCCTTGAACAAATTTTATTTGATAAAAAAGAAGTTGTATTATTACATGCGACGTCTGGTAGTATCGCTTTGCTAATAACTTTAATAAAATAACGTTAGCGAAAGCAACAGCTTCGGACATTGTTTTATAATATCGGATTAATGACGACAACTCGATCGTACCGGGTCATAGATGCGATCTGATGGTGTATGACTTATTCACGGAGGAGATAAAGTTCTCGTACGAACGAAAACTTTAGATCTTAAAAGATGCAGAGGATCCTATTTCTCTTGTTCGTTATTCTTGTTCAACTGACTTCGACTTCCTTGGTGTACACGCATCGCAGACAGATAGACGGATAGCGTCCAAAAAGTTCTTTCGCAATCCCTCGAGATCATCTTGCTAGAAAAAGATATCAAATATGTATGCAGAGGCACGGTCGAAATAGTAATGACGAGCTGAGTTCAAAGTGTCCAGCTTGACGCGTGTGACGTACTCACTAAAGATCAATCAGTGCATTGTCACTGCAAACAGTTATAAGTTTAGCACTGAGTTATCCAGTTTAGGCAGTTATACATACAATTTAAGCGTAGAGGATACGAGCGATATTGTCACGTCACGTCACGCGCGCGTTATTTTTAGTTTATACATAGCGAGCGGACATTCGGAGAAATAAAAAATGCATTTATCGGAAATGAGGTAGAATGTCTCGAGAATAACATGCATTAATATATCTCTCTTGCAGCTTGGTAATTAACTTGACAGTTCGATAGAAACAAGTCGGCGGACCTTTATTCCGCTCTCTATTCCCCGAGAATTTATTCCAGGAGTATTCGTGAATAATTTGCGCCGCGTTGCCATCGTTTTCTATCGTTTTACTCTCGCGAAGAGCAAACAGACGTCGAGTTCCGTTTTCTGGCAGCATTCAACGAAGTCCACAGAAGACTTCCACCCCGTCGCTCGAAAAACGACGGAGCGCGTAATAAGAGGAAGGGAAACGCGAGAAGGAGGCTCCGTCGCGGGATCTTGCGCGGTTTCGTGACTTATTCGCGATTCCGATATATCTCGATGGCGGCTGAATGTACCGCCGATCGTGACTACCACCTGTAATCTGACGAGGTTGTCTCGTGTTCCTGAGAAATATCAGATACCGAGCACGCGGTCGATCAATTCAAGATACGTAATCTAATACGACGTGATTTCTTCACGCCACGATGAAAATTCTTTCTCCTCGATGGTGTTGTACTACGTGGGCAATTGTTCGAATGCTGAACTTTCTATCACACTGGAAATCGATTAACCACATTGTTATCAATTAATCAACGTGCTTGTCTGTAACATGCAGCAGGTATTAATGAAACTATTTAATAATAGTACAATAAAAACGTAATAAAAAAAAACCTGCAAATAGAAAAATTACTGAAATGCGAGCAAAAAGATAAAAAAATATCATAAAACTTTGTACGCGGTAACTCGCATTTTCTAACGTCAATCAACCACGTGAAAGTAATTAAATATCGAGAATTTCAATTTCATGCTCGATGTACACGGCGTTTAGTTTCGTAGCGGTAACGTGTATCGAAAAAAAAAAAAAATATCGAAATTTCGATCGCTTTGATACTTCACAGCGATAAATGACAGATTTTTGCCGAGAACCGACCGTGTTCGATGTGACTTCGATGATTTCTCTTGATTTGATTGAACGCAAAGGAAACGCAAAGTGCGTGTCGCTGAACAATAGGCAATGCAGTAGTGAAATATCACGAAATTTCACCCTCTTTCCTCCGCCCCTTTTTCGCTCGGTATCTCGGTATTTTATTTTACACCCGCGGCAACGTTTAATTTCCTTCGCCCACGCAAATTCGTTGTGTCGGAAAATTTAGTGGCAGTAGCAGCCGCCGCGCCCCTCCGCCGCCCCGTTCGCAAGCTCGCGTGACACGATGTAAACATTGAAATTTCCTATGCTCCGATACACAAGGCCGACCGGTTAATCAGCCGCACGGGCGATTTTCCGACGGGCGGCGCGGAAGAGAGCGCGCGCGCCCGCGTGGTCGATTTGTAACGATGGGATTTAACTGCGGAGGCCACGGGATAAAAAGCATACGCCGATAATATATCTTTTCCACCGCTGGTGTAAATTCGCAGTCGTGAAACGAAGCGAGTCGTTAACGGCGATAAAAGCTTCGCGAATATCGATAATACAAATAAGATTGTAATTGCTTGGAAATAAAAAATAATTGGGTTTGTGCGTCTAACAAGTGATCGAATCTCACGGCAGACGTGCAGTGATATTCTGATTCGATCGTACATGCATATGTACGGAGAATTTCATGGATTTCTCCTTATCTGTTCCCGTCTGATGAAATATATATAGAAAGTCCTTTGTTATGAGATAGCAGCTTTTCAACGTCCACATTCAATCACAAATCTTTTTCGCAACGATCGCACGATCTAACAATCGATTTTTCCACCAAACAGATTTCACTCTAAGGGCAATAAATTCACGGTGGAGCCAATAGACGATTTAGCCTATTAATTTAGCAGAAACTCCACTGTCTCATATAAAGAGCATATCCCATAATAGGAGATTTTCTTCTACTTATAACTGTAAGGGCCTGTTTCACAAACGTCGGTTAATTGTTAACCAGAGTTCAGTCAACTTCCTATCTTTTTCCATTTTGTTATCTAGGAAGAGACAGAGAATCAATTAACGTTTGTGAAACTGGCCCTAAATCAGTGACTACTGACTATCTTCGGTGATAATCTGCTGATTGACTTTTAATATATAATTGATACCAGCGTAAATGAATTTATGACGTTTGTCGTTCTTGCAGTTTTCACGCGGGGTTCGACCAAACATCGGTTTAACATTCTTTGCTTATTTCGACTAGCACTTCGCTGAGAATTTCACGTACCGCCGTTCGAACACGTTTCAGTTATTTGTGCCCTGACCGAGAGATACGATTCGCGAGCGGCGTGCCCCGGTAACCGCCCGCGAGAAACTCCTCGTGCACATTCGACGTCGAAAAGCGTCATCGACATCGTCGTCGCCGTCGTTATAATTCAGTTTACGGAACAAGCACGGCGTAACTCGCGCGACATAAAATAACTTTCCGCGCTCTCGCGAAATAGGCTAAAGCGAGTTAGGGGATGCGGGAGCGAGAGAACGGAACGGGAACCGTAGAACGACGGCCCCATCGAGAGTTGGTTTTACCTGCGGATGGATTACGCGCAGGTCGCGACCGTCCAGGGGTCCATCCGAGAAAACGAATTCCAACTCGCGCGAGAAGCCCCCGCCCCCGCGCTCGCGCTCTCTCCGAGAATATCGTTAAAATGTAAGGGCCCCGACACGCGGGCGAACGCGTCAGGGCGACAAATGTGCAAGTTTCGAAACTGAGTTTCGAGAGCCACCCCCCGAGGGTGCGAAAACGTGCAAGGGTGAAGCGTAGCATCGCCGCCGGCGGTTCGCGAGGACGGTGGACAAGGTGGAGAGCGAGGAGCGCTGGGGTGAAGGGTCGAGGCACGAAGGGGGTGAGCCCGAATGGAGGGAGGGAAGGTGGAGGGGGCGAAGGGAAACTACCCGAAAACCCGCTATCTCGATTGGACACCTTGGGGTGCGCGTCGGTAGTCGTGGTGGAAGCGAAAGGGGCACCCCCCACGAGGTGCTAATGTCTGGCAGCTTAAATCAACCCCCTCTCGCTTCCGCCTCCCTCTCCGCCGTCACCGCCAACCGCCATCGTCGTCGAAAGCCCCGAGGCGTGGGAAAAACTTTCTCGGCGTTGGGTGGGTAGAGGGCGAGCCGTGTCCTGCTCTTTTCGCGAAGAATCGCGGTGTCCTTATTTCTCCGCTCTCCAACCCTCTGCTGCTGCCCTCCGACTCCTGCTATAATTCCTAGGGTCGGTGCATAAGAACCGCGGAAACAAGGATCCGTTTTCGCCAACGAGGGGAGGTGGCAAGGATAAGTGCCGGCAGAAGAAGCGCATCGCGCGGCATTAATTAATTCAAACTGCTTTTCCGGCTTCGGCGTTTAATATGTGCTTAACTCTTGCATAATTAATGGGCTGGCGTACGGGCGACAGCCCATTCAAATGGACCTCCGTAAACGCGAAAAGCCCCGCTACGAAACAACGAGAAAACAACGCGTGACTGCCTCCCCCGGTCCACCTCGATCGTAACCGGAGTCGGCAGAAATGGCATTTTTATAATTCTCTTCGGCAGCCATTCGTCCCTTCGGCCGAAAAGAGGGGTTGTTCGAGTCTCGAAAAGTTCGCGAAAGATCCGCGTAAAACTTTCTTTATTCCCGACGAATTTTATACGGCTCCCGGTGACGCGGAATCCTCAAAGTCGGACCATTGTTGCTAACGCCGAGCGATCGCGAACCGATTCATATCGGCACGGCCATTGATATTCATATCCCCGATTCGCTTAACTCCCGCACGGTAATATCCGCTAATAATATTCGCCGACGGGGATACGGGGGAAGACGAGAACACACTCCGCAGATCTTCCATATGAAATTCACGTTCTGGCCTGAGGCGCAGGCAGGTAACGGAGTTTAATAAAAACTGTTCGCTAACTATGAGCCATTGAAGTCGTTTCGTGAAAAACGACGTCGAGTATCTCGCAGGAACGTGGAGGCGTGCAGGAATTAGGTGTACACGCGCATGTATATATCTATATATTCGTATAGATATACGCGTATACGTGTCGGATGAACCATGATGGCAGAGATACTTTCTCTCT
>NW_011967237.1:238969-241664 GCF_000949405.1 Vollenhovia emeryi | reverse complement strand
CTCTCTCTCTCTCTCTCTCTCTTTCTCCTCCTTCGTCCGGTATGGCGAAGAGCTATTTATCTTCGCTTTACGAAGCTCCGAGGGAAAAATGGCGCAGCTTTGTAACTGGCAGAAGGATGTTCGCGAATCGGGGCAATTTCGTCGCAGCCAGTGTAACGACAGTCACGTTCTAGGACGAGGACGGAGAGACGCTCACGGCAAACAAAGTAATCTCGCCTAGATTCGACCGTTTCGTATATGAAAGAGACACAAACGTGCCATAATGTTGCCATGCCGAGGCACTTTGATGCCGGTCTACGTCGTTCGCCCGGCAATTTTATTTGGCCCGAGCGATCCGAGTGCGTTTGTAAAGGGATTTGCGTCGAAATCTCGTTGGGACGGATTGTTAGCCAAGGAGATGCAAGCTCCGAGATGGTTACGGCGCGAATTTCAAGTCTCGCGGAACGCTCAAACTTCTTGCCAGGCCCCTACTGTCGTCTTGCGCTATTTTGCTGCCTTGTTAATTAATATTTATTATAAATCCTTTTCCTCTACACACAATAGACATGTCAACGTTTAAATCGGTTAAATTAATTATAAAAGGAAACACGCGATACGAGAATGTTAAAGTAACACAGAACGAGAGATGTATCGCGCGTACAAGCTGCCCAACATGAATACTTTCGAGCGGACAAGACGATCTTTATCGATAACGTTGTTTAGTGTGCAATTTTATTCAATTAATATTTCGAGACAAGTCGATATACCGTCGCCGTTGCGGGAAATAAATCTTCTAGACGTGTCAACATTGATTATTATCGTTTGCGACTGCACGAGAGAGAGAGAGAGAGTGAGAGTGAGAGAGAGGGAGAAAGAGAGAGAGAGAGAGAGAGCGCGCGTCAGCAAAGAATATACATTACAAACGGTAATGAAAGCGCGTTCGTCTTCGTCATCGCGTCGCAGATCACGGGATGAATGAACACAGGCATAATGGGCAGGTACACAATAGCGTACAATCGGCCGATGGCTATAGAATATCTGCTATGGCGCACAAGCAGGAAGACCCGCGTAAAAAGGACAATAGGGCGTGTTATCGAGGCAAAAAGGAACTCGAGGCTCGAGAAGCAAAAGGGGTAACGAGCGCGAGTCGCGAATTAACGGTGAAATAACAAGCCGACGAGACGCGACTCCAGCGGGAGTCGCGTCTTTTGTTCTTCACAAGCTCACTCGTCTGACTGTATATATCCCCTCCACCCGGATACCAGCGGGATGAATGAAGGGAGAGCCGTGGAGTGAAATCTGTAAGGAAAGATCAGAATGTAAATGTCGCGCGCGATTACGAGCAATTGGAAGCCGATGGATCAAGACGTTTGGACGATTGATGGTTAACGGCCGATGCGCCTGAGAGCGATCGGTCATAAAGATTAATGTCGCAGACGCGGTCGTCGTATGCGAAGCCATCGATATCGAAGATAACGGAACGTTTCCCGCTTCGGTCGACTGGCAAATAAATGCGCGGGGAAGTTCAATTTGAATCCTGCGTCTCGTGCACGATCGAGTGTAACGATACCCGCGTACATACCAAATGTCTGACTGTAGCGATCGGTTCCCACTACTGCTTCATTCTTGGAAATTTATTCCTTTTCTCCCCTATAAGTTGCCTTGCTACTTCTTGTCATTTCACTTTGCTCTCTCTCTCTCTTTTTATAGTTATTTTACTAAGCAAATGGATTTGTAGTAAATCGTTATTTAATCAAGCATGTCATTTAACGCATCAACGACGAGCGCCGTTGATTGTATCGGCTGTCTGTTCGGTACGCGCCTACTTCGTTTTTCGTAAGAGGCTTCTCCACTCGTGTTACTTCTGCAGTAGATTTTTCGGGCAGCGCACAACGAAAATTTGGTTACCAGGGTAGGAATGATTTAATTCAATCTCACGCGTATTACTTCCCCCGCGCCGCGCATTCCCGTTCATGAGCTTCCCAACGACAGCGTCATTTGTTCCAAGCAGGATCGAAGTCCCACCCCCGCCCTTATCCTCTTCTTTCCTCTCCATTCTTCTTTGTTTTCGCCTTCCTTCTTCATTCGATGCCCCGACAAAACTTTTCTACCCGTGATATATCGCGTTACGAATGGGGTGCCACGGGGACTATATTCCCGAGTAGCTGTTACCCCGTTAGCTTCTTCGCCGTGGCCCGCCCACGCGATTTATCTTTCGCGGCTGCGAGATTCCAGCCCGCTCTCCTTCTTTCTCGCCCTCTCGCTCCTCTCCACGCCGGCTTCCGTGCAACGTTCCGTTGCAGCCAGCGGCACAGTTGCGTCACTCGTGCAGCGCGAAGCCCTTCCGCGATCAGCTTCCGAGGTTGACGTCTCTTCCGGGCATATTTTCGTTACGAACCGCGCGGCTCGAGTCCCCCTTCGAAAGCGGTTCGAGTCAATTTACGGGAGTATCCGCGATTGCTCGAGTCGACGTTTCTGCCCCAATTTAAGCCGAATCTCGGATTATCCCGCCGAGACCTCGATTATCTCCGGTACTGTACCGCCGCGCATTTCAGCCGGGCGATCGATTCGACGAATCGACAACATGTTTCGCGTGTCTGCCCCAATGGCTTTAATCATTAATTATTTATTAATTCCTTGACAGCTCTGCGTGAATTAATCTAGTCTAGTTACTCCCTCCGGCTCTCTCTCTCTCTCTCTCTCTCTCTCTCTCTCT
>NW_011967237.1:213636-238758 GCF_000949405.1 Vollenhovia emeryi | reverse complement strand
TCATTAATTATTTATTAATTCCTTGACAGCTCTTCGTGATTTAATCTAGTCTAGTTACTCCCTCCGTCTCTCTCTCTCTCTCTCTCTCTCTCTCTCTCTCTCTCTCTCTCTCTCTCTCTCTCTCTCTCTCTCTCTCTCTCTCTCTCTCTGCTTACATTATATATTTCGAATACAAAATTAGCCGGAATCGTATCTGTACAACAGGTGGAAAGAGCGTAATTGGCCAAGGTTACGGATATTTCTATATACATATGCTTTCATCGATTAACGCCAGATTTTCAGTGGAACATTAATCTTTCGTTAATGACACATTCATGAATGATGCTGCTGCGAATTGACGAAATTGCTTTTGATATTGATTATTATATCAAAATTGCATTGACGTAAAATTCGTTACGGCCCTTGGCTCCGCACCTGCGAAATCTACTCTTATTCGAGAACAATAATCAAATCGTCTATCATTTATTCCCATCCGCCTCGTGCGATCTTTATAAACATCTATAGTGTCCCGACATAAATATGAGTATATATCATATAAGTAACACTCGTATATCTGTCACGCGTGACTGATTCACGAGAATCAGCAGCGAGTCATTCGGATTTGTACGTACTTCGAACGCGTAAATCTAGCTTTAACAATGAGTACCGGTTACGTATCAGCTAAGTTTTGAACGCGCCAGCGAGCCGCGACAAAATGATCGCCGCTATCGTTCCCCGCCCCGTTTCCAACGACGTCGATCGCCGCTGGTGTGCACGGCCGTTAAAAAAGCTCGGCCTATCTTTCCATTAACCCGTTTCTTCCGCTCGGCGTGTCACATCGCGAGCGGGTATCTGCGACATGCGAGGGAAAAAAAAATATAGTAGCGTTGGAACGTTGGCACTCGCGATTGTGACAGCGATGTACACACGTAGACGCGGGGGACGCACAAGCGTACGGTGACGAGCGTCCGCGGAGCTTTCTCTAACTGAAGCGTGCATGAAAGCAAGCAAGGATTTTTTATTGGACTCGCAATCGGTGTAATTTACGAAATCGATCGGCTTTTATAATCGGTCAGTTTTTATGGGGAGCAGCAATTCTTAGGCTTGGCTTCAACGTCGCTTAACTCTGAACTCAGTTTAATTCGTTCTTTGTCTCTTTCCAACTGTTAAACCTGATTTACAATGTGCTCCTTGCATCTAGAAACATTCTGTTTTATATAAGCAAATCAAAACGCTTAAACAATTAGTAGACAATTTACGATTGTACAATGCACAATATAATGTACAATTGATCCTTCGTCTTTCTTTGATAAATTAGTCTGGGTCGTTTTATTAATTTTATTATTGAACGCAAAAAAAAAACCAATTGACACAACATCAAATTTATCAAAGAATCGCAAATAATTTCTGCTCGGTTTGCTCTACGTACGCATTGTTGCTCGATTTCTTTTCGATTGATCGGAGGAGGCAGGAAGGTAAGAGGCTACAATTCCTTACATACCCTCGCACCGATGCACAGACCCGTGTACTACATGCTCGCGTCTGCAATGTCACCGCGCGGCGCGTGCATTCACCCACTGGATTTGACGTCACGCTTGGCGTGGAGAAGCTATCGGGTGTCTGCGGCTATTACCACGCCGACCATTAGTAACGCGATAACCCGAGGAAAGGAGGATCGACGAAGCGGCGGGTAGCCCCCTCGAGGCGCTCCTGTATCGAGATATAGTCGGCCTCCCCGCGCTCCACTACGACGCGGCGTCGGCATATATCGGAATCAGGCCTGATAGGATGACGTTATATTCGAAGCGTGGGGTATCTCCGATGCTGAAACTTCCGATCCGACTTTACGCAATTAGAGCGAACCCCGAAGCCAGACCCCGCGCGCCTCCCCCGCCTTTCCTCCTTTATCGCTCCGATCCTATTCGGGTCTGTAAGTCAAACCGATGCGATTAAGTCGAGTCGAGATGAGACGCGTCCGCTTAAAAAGTCGCCCCTTCAGCGGGGGAATCGCGAGTAACAATATGAAATATTGATGAGGTACGCATCAGCAGGCGACTAGCGCGCATTCGGCAACTCTCGACTATGCCACCCCCTTTGTGATGCGCCTCGCGGGAGAAAACGGTTTTGTTCTTTGCGAGATATTAAAGCCGAGGCGAAAAAATCACGATTAAGCCGCGCTATTTTTCGTAATACAAATCAGGGTCTTGGCATATTGCAATATAAGAAATCAATTTGCACCTTTTACGTCGGGAACTGAAATATCTTCAGTTTGCTGTTTGCTGCTCGACGTGACTGTCCTCATTTAGATTCGGCATGTCAAATCTATATTTCGCGCTCTTCTTCGTGGCTTTCACCAGTTGGAGATTCATGTGAATATGTCAACTTGAGAGGACAGTTTTGTATTTAAACGCCTAACATATTTTTGTCTGTATAGTCTCACTGAGGATGACCCGAAAATGGGTCGAAACGTTTGATTAAATTACAAATCACCTGTGTTTGGCTCGCATTGATCTCCTTCCCCCCCCCCCACCAATTTGAAATATCTTCTTTATTTAATGAGATTTTCGGATTCGCGTAGAATATAAGTAAGAACCTGCGATCGAATATGTATTTATTCGAGGCCCCTGCGCGACGACTGGGAAGGGTTAATGCAAGACACGATTAAGCGTTAATTGTAGACACCGCGGGGGAGAAGAAAACCCGGCACGGAACTTTCGCAACCCGCTTTCTTCAGATTCGCATCACAGTGCAATCGCGATACATAAATCTCCCGCGCTCGCTATTGGAAGTCGGGCGAAGTAGTTCCGTACTTTAAGATCGGTTTATTTATCGTGCGATCTCGGCGCGGGTGCGCTCCCAGCGTTCCGCTTAAAAATAGCTTACTACAGTTGCGTCCCGCGCTGATTTATTCGCGGCGGTGTAATTCAGGGATACTTCCGCGTCGGTAGCGATGAAAATGTTCGCAAGAATGGCTGCGCATCGAGCCGTGAGTCGCGCGGCGCGGCGCGGCGCGGCAGCAAGTATTACGGTCCAACTCGCATTATTTCGTAGGCGGCGACCTCCGCCGTGGGTGCAACACGGGGTGGACGGCCTTTCGGCAATAAAAATACTTGGCCCGTATCCAGTCTCGTTTATTGCCGGAATTTTCCTTCTCCGTGCGCGGCCGACCGTCCGGCCCCGGCCCGGACTCCGTGCGTCGCATTCATACGGCTGCAGGTACGTCAGCCGGATGCTGTACCCGAGAGATCGATCAGGGGAACAACACTCGTACGAGGGGTTTTCTTTTTTTATAAATTTACCCTTTCGTGGGAACGTCTTTCAACCGTTAGGTTGTATCAGCGTGATACGTCCAAAACTTCCTTGAAATTCACGCGTAATCTTGATTAAACACCGAATCCAACACTAGGCGCTTAAAGCTCCTTCAAGCGCTGAAATTTTTGAAATTTTCCTTAACGAGAAAATATACGGGACGAAGGTCGGGATCGAACCGAGGACCTTACTATTACTAAGCACTCGTGCTACCGCAGAGCTACGCGTCATCCCCGCTCGTACGCGAGGACAATAACCATAGACATGTTAACCATAGACTGCTTATGAGGCAGTGGAGCCCTAAGGGCCATTTCTCAAACCGACGTCGCGTCGGTTAACTGCTAACCGAAGGTTAATTGATTCTCTGTCTCTTCTTATATAACAAGATAGAAAAAGTCGACTGAACCCTAGTTAACTGTTAACCGATGTTTGTGAAACTGGCCCTAAGTGGGGACATCCTTCTGAGGGAAGAAGATAGTGTGAATTTATTTGGGTGTCTATCTTAGTGGAAGTGGGAGTCACGAGAGTCAGAGAAAGATAGACCACCCAAATATTTCATGCTATCCTTTTCCCTCAGAAGGATGCGCCCACTGTCTCATAAGCAGTCTATGGTTAACCTGTAGAAGGCCGGCATTTTGCCATTGAAATTTAGTAGTTTCTTTTTAAACAGAAAATTTATGCGTACATGTAATCTACATGTTCCGCAAAGTTTTCAAGTTTGCTCCTGGCCACTATAGTGGCCACTCCGGCCCTCTGAAGGTTAGTATGTCTATGGCAATAACATGTTGAAGGACCGTCTGCATTGGAAGTGAGCAGTGAGAAGTAAGAAAACCGTAACTATTACTTATCAGTGTAAAAGTACAGGCATAATTTTTTAAAATATTTATAGCACTGGTCGAACTGCGCTCTAATTCGCCGAGAGTAAGAAATGGAAATGATTTATTTCTTTACTCCTACTCTTACTTCTTACGCCAGGCGTACTGCATCTATTGTAGACGATCCTTGAGTCTAATCTACAATATGCCCTTTGCGCCTAGAAACATTCTATTCTGTAGCCAATAAATGCGTTAAAAAAATGCGTGCAAATTGATAAATTGTACATTGT
The DNA here is from genome assembly GCF_000949405.1 of Vollenhovia emeryi. Classification (NCBI taxonomy): domain Eukaryota; kingdom Metazoa; phylum Arthropoda; class Insecta; order Hymenoptera; family Formicidae; genus Vollenhovia; species Vollenhovia emeryi. The sequence goes on along the minus strand of NW_011967237.1, from coordinate 234,365 downwards.
AAAATCTTACGCGGTCGACAAATTTTTTAAGCGTCTTGATTTGCTTATACAAAATAGAGTGTTTCTAAATGCAACGAGCACGTTGTAGATTAGGCTTTAAGCCGCTTGGATTAACGAAAAATGTTTTAGGAATAGGTCCGGCGTGTGTCTCATTGTCAGACTGAACGTGGGTGTGTGCCCCGTCCTCGCTCATTATAATTTCAACTCTAAATTATAATTGATAATTAGAAAAATAGCTCGGGTCAATGACGTTATTTGCAATTTAAAACTGGAAGGGTCTCTATTTTCGCGAAATCGCTCCGGACGAGAGCTTGGAAAAAAATCGCGGCGCTCTCCGCCCGTTTGCTAGGCGGCGCGAGCGTGCGGCGTGATATTTTTTAAAATCGCCCAAATTTAGATGGCGTAAAATTCTATTATTTGTTGCAATTCGCGCGCGTGTAAATTCTCGTTATTTCCTTAATTATGCACATTGGCCGGCGAACGCCAAGATCGATAAGTTGCAGCCGCATTGTCCTATATACACGTATATAGACGTGCGGGGAAATTTACATAAAACTGAGCGAGAGGGTAAATAAGCGCGCGTATACACAAGTGAAAAATAGCGGCCGCTCGCTCCGCGCCGGCAACTTCCTACGCGACATCCTTTACGAAATTGAGTCGGCCCAGATGAACAAGAGATTGCGCGATTTTAATTGCGATGCCTATCATTACTGCCGTTTTAAGCTGCGCCCGCGCCGGAACGCCGTCTCGGCCCCCGTAATTGCTATTCCCAAAGATTAATGTAAACAATTTCTTTTGCCATAGAGTGGCAATTTCTAATGTCGCGCCGGGCATTTTCGCGGCGACGATAACGATCGTGAAATAGGGTCGCCCGCACGATGTTACGAACCCGGTTAACGTGCATTTACGTGCGCGCGCGAGGCTCGACAAATTTCATTTCCTGATGCCCGAGTCAAGTGGAGCCGCCGTCGGATAAATTTCGGGCAGGTACACGTGTGGAGAGGGAGAGAAAGCGATGCATTCGTTCGCCGAGCTCTCTGCGTTTTTAGTACCTCCCGTCCCTATCGTTGCGCCGATCCGCGTTTCCGTCGTCGGACCGCAAATACATATTATGACATTTACGAATATAATCTTACTAAATTATTGCGAAATTATTTTTTTAGCCGTTAAACTATTTGATTAATAACCTGTTTATTGATTGGAAAGTAGTGCTCGAATCTCCTTAAAAAGACAAACAAACGCGCAGGTTTTCGTCCCGCCGATCTCTCCGCGTAATGGCCGTGTCACACTAGCGGTTCCCGTTGGCTGGTGCGTCTTGACCAATCAGAGAACAGCGGTTGGCGATGGCGGGCTTGCTTCAGAATAGCCGGGCATCTATTGGTCCAACAACAACGGCATTTGCGAATCGCTGGTGTGACATGGACATAAGAACTGTACGTAACGCGACGGGTACCAGCCGCCGCGCGCGCTGCTGCAGCGGAGAATGTTAGGTGCACGTGCGTTTTATTTCTCCAGACTCTACTCGTCTTAACGCGGAACACGTTAGACCGATAACGCGACGCGAAATTAAGCGGGCAGAGGGTGGAAGACGCGCCACGTCGTCTACTTGGAATACTTTCATGTGCACTGTAAAAACAAATTACATGTAAAATTACAATTATTATAGTGGGTAATATTGGCCCTATCTATTGAAGGTGTATATTTACATACGTCAGTAAGTTTACACCTTGTGGGTAAAATTATTACTTTATGTAATAAGTAAACCGCTTGTTCTTAATTGTGTAAATTTTACAATTTTTTGGGGTAATTTTTCATCACGTTTAAACAAGTATTTACACAACAAAGGGGAAAATTTTTTTTTGTAAAAGTACATTTATATAGGTATTTCCGTTATTAATGGTGTAAACGCTACTCTCATTATGTATGTAATTTTACATACTTTTTTACAGTGTTATACACACAATCCATTTTAACAAAATTTATTTAAACTTCTGTGGATCCGAAGCTAAGATTTAACACGACGAAAACGGAGCGAGCTAAATTCGTTTTCGCAATGAATCTATCATTTCCGATTTCAGTCTAGTTAGGTGGCAATATCTAATCCGCGAAGATATGTGAATCGTCTGCATTGAAAGTAATACAAATCAAATTGTGAAGATCTTATTAAAGCGAACGTATTTACCGTCGCAGGCGAATTTACGTCGGATTATGTTGACCCTCGTTGAATATGAGACATCGAAACATCGACAGTTCGGATTCTCGAGAGTCTCGAAACGAGACTCCCGGAATTAAGTGCAACGAACGCCTTTCAATGAGGATCCGGCAACGACAAACTAAGGACAGGTGGCAGCACCGAGATGCTGACCTAACGTCGGATTGACTGCTGCAGCGGCAACGCGCGCGTTGCAAGTTTTTTCACGTTTTACAGTTATCACCTATCTTTTCCTCCTCTCTGGGTCTTTTGGAAACTCGTGTCTACCCATATTAGAACATTTAAACACGCAGCACATAGGCATTTTGTTTTTACCCTGGCAAAAATAAAACGTTTCACAAGTGCTTGTATATAGCGTTTGCAGGAGTTCGTTGAGAGTTTAGAAACGGTCAATAGAGAATTTGTAGAGCGGAAATTGCAACGCTGCGGCGTTTAGAAGACGTTTGTATATAGCATTTTTGAACTTAGCTTTGTAGAATAACTTTTATGAAACGTTATACACAGTATTTTATAAACGTTCTGAAAGCGTTCAAAACGCAGCGGCGTTGTGTAAGCATTCTCATAATTAAAGTTTGAAAGCGTTTGAACTTTTAAAAAACCTTCATTTAACAGTTATCAACGCTTTATAAAGCTTGTCATTTTCGCCAGGGTACGGCCTAGCAGACGCGGCTTAGGTCGGCAGCTCCCTAGCGCTCCTAGCGGACGAAAGTGGCTGCCCGGATCCTCATTGTTTCGATCACGTTTGCGAGGGAACTGCGTATTTTCAAAAAGTTTTCATTCCAATACTTAAAACCGCCAGGGTGCTCAATATCAATTACTAAGAAAACGCAATAAGTGACGGCGCGGGCGCGCCATTCCCCTCCCCCCCTCCCCCAAGTGGAAATAAACGCGAGTCTTTCGCTTAAAAGCGCGCGGATCGGGGATCCCGGGAAATAGATACGCCGCGTACGCGCCGCGCGAATTCAAACGGGAAATCGATCTCCGCGCGAGACTCTCCGTCTCGCGTTCGCGAGGCGCGCGCGCGGGAGTTCTCATCAATTAAAATCCGGCACCGGGATATCTGTTTTCCGAAACGGCCGCGGGACGGGTCTTTTGATGTCTCTCATAGCCGCGCCATTTATTTGTTCCGCGTGCGCGGAATCGGGTGACAATGGCGGATGACGACTGCAGGCGCAACCGACAGCGACACTTTCCCTCCCGCGCCGCGTCGAGATAAACCGAGCCCGACGTCCGGCGTGACTGACAGAATTAATTAAACCTAAAGGCAACAGCGTCGGGCGTCGACTTTTTGCGATTATTCTCACCGTCTATTTTCCTCCCCCCGTTCGTCGCGACGGGTACAGCGAGGACGGCGGGCTGCAACGCGCTACAGGTCGATTATCAAAGCGGTGCGGTCGGATTGATGCAGTGGCCTGCGAAAGTTATGAATGCGACGATTCATCGATCCCGGTTCGGTCCCCTGATTCTCCCCTTTAATAACTTATTATTAACGTCTGTGCGTCGCCATTGTGCTATTAATACCGCGGTTACCGTTATTATAACTACGTTGTTACTTTTTCCTTTTACTTGAAGCGCTTATTGAACGACATCTCTTTAGGTTCGTAGATTTATCTTCAGCTGATAAAGGCTGTCGTAGGAAATTGCATTCGCGATATAAATTTTATCATTTTTTTTTTTACGTTCGGTCGTCGTCTCGCTCACTTCTTCCGCCTCCTATTCTCCACGTCTCTCCGTCACGCGCTCTCGTCTCCCCCGCTTTGTCTCCTCGCGAAGACAAGGGGCTCGCCCAGCTGCACCGAGGTAATTCGTTCGACTGCTTATATTTGCGGAATTTATTGTCATTCGGTCCGCACGTTACGCGGCGCACCGACCAGTCCGCGAAGGGGCTTGTTTGCGACGTCGAGTGCTATCCCGGGGATAGTTGAAGGGGTCCACCATTGTGCGGCCGCGATTTCGTGTGCGCCACGGCCGCTATCCGCTTTCCGCTTGCGAGCATACGTACACAAAGATACACGCGCGCGCGCACACACGGAAATGCAACCATGCCTTCCTCCTCTTCGTCGTAGCAACCACCGAGTTTGCGGTTGCCGTCTATCGACGACCTACCTACACGCGCGCGTGCACACGTGTCCGCCTCCTCTCTTTCACGACCGTCCACCACGACTAGGGGGGGAAGAGAACTTCCAAGCACAGACACCGCAGCGGCGCATATCGAGTTCGCATTGACTTCGCGCGAGCATGTCGGGAGGTCGATTAGACTTGTTTGGTATCCGCGGAACTTCACCGGCGGCTACGAGGGTAAATTAGACGCGCGCCGGCGCCTATTCTCGCGCACGCGAGAGCGGCTTTTTACATCCGCCCGCGAATGTAGGTGGTGAATGTAGCCTTTTGTGGCCCCGGCAGGGCGCTTGAATACGTGAGAAGTGGAATGGCATAAATCCTGCGCGTAATGAAAATAAATTACGAGTTATTACAAATAATTCTAGTCCTCGAGAGGTAGCTTTGGAGAAAACTATTCGAAATTATTCGCTACGTGCGAAAGGAGTATATGCTATAAAACAGCGAATTATACATAAAATTATCTAAAGATAAAAGAAAATGTTAGGAAAGGTAATCGAATATATATAAATTATTACAATTAGAAATCGTATATTCATAACAAAGAAGAACGTTTTTAGAATATTCGTCGAGAATATCTTTGGAATATTCGTTCAGAATAATTTTTTAATATTCATTGCGTTTATGTATCGCACATTGTTTATTATGTAATGCACTTTCTTATGCAAAAGGTATGATCATACCATGCATAACCGACATTCGGTAGATTATTCTATTCACATTCGAAAAAGATTTATAGTAGTGCCAATCGAATATTCTACGAACATAAGATAAAAATATTCTTGAAGAATATTCTTAAAATGTTCACAGGAGTGTCTCGTGCTATCTGGGTATTGCCGTCCTAATCTAAAAAGCTTCATTTTTGGCCATTGTAGTTAACTCGCTTTCTATTAATGACAGCTGGACGTACTGCAACCTGTATAAGTTATTTTATGTTAACCTAGTGCTCTTACTGCTTTCTAGCCTTGTAGGACAACGGATATTTCTCTAAGAAACGTAGAAAGTGAGTATACAATGACCAAAAAATGGAGATACTGCTTTTTAGATTAGGACAGCGGAATAGGCATCATCAGTTGATTCCGCCATGAATATCTTGCCCTTGGAGCGAAATCTGTTTAGTTGAAAATTTCTTGTTAGATTGTACAATCGTTGCAGAAAAAGATTCGCCATTGAATTTGGATACTGAAAACCTACAATCTCATATTAGAATCCTATCTCATAATAGAGGACTTTCCTCGAACTGCAAAAAGTTGTGTCCGTTCAGTTCCGTCAGTATCAGCGATGACAAATATTATTTTCTTGTTATACAATGGACGTGTTCACACACGTCCGGCACAGTCCCGCATTCCGTTCAATCTTATTTATTTCTTTTCCATCTAAAGTTATAACAATTATTGCCAATTCGTCATCCGTAAATTTGAGCCATCTTGAAAAATCACTGAATCCGAACCGTATGGATAGACTAACCGTCACTGATATATCACGAACATTACTGACACCGCACTGATACGGCACTGATAGGCCACGAATATGTGTAAATGGACCTATAAACGGCTGTTTATCGATATGCCTCAAACTCGACATCGTCGAATCGATAGTTTTGCAACGCAAGCGAATCGATAACGTTTATTTGAAAGGTTTGTGACGGTTTTGTCGATAGTATTAAACGCCCTTTCTGTAATTGGATAGTAATTACGGCGCTAATCACGAAATCTCGAGCGATTGACAGATTAATTAACGTTTCAACCTAAGAATGAAGTTATCCGCAAATAATACTGCGAACGCAGTCCAATTAAGCGGACTCGTAAGCCTCTCCGCGGGTGAAAGTGACTCTAATTTTTGCTTCAATTTTTAATTAAAAGATTTCCATCAGTTCGCGGCATTTGAGATATAACTGAAATACGTGCGCGCGGCGGCGATCTACGAATTAATTTGATCGTACAATCGGCAGTGTTGCTCCGCTCTCATTAACAAATCCGCGGCCGGCGCGCATCTTGACGGTTAATGAATATTAACAAAAAAAAAAAGAGAAAACTTTCGACGCACTGCAATTCCAGGGGAGGTTCACATTGCACAACGTATCGCGTACGCTGCCGTCAGCGGGTTTCGCGTGCACGATGAAACCACGACCGAACGAGCCAATCCATCATAGAGTCAGCTATCATTACGCGGTGACACCGAGTATAAGCGCACGCGGATTTTCCCGTTCTCTCTCTCCCTCCCTCCCTCCCACCTATCTCCACCTCCGCACCCCGATTCACGTAGATTGGATCTAATTCCATTAACGAGGGCGTTCGGACGTTAACGATCCGCGGCCGGTGGCGCGCGAGAGCATGAAATCCGATCCGGAGTCACGCCCGTACCGGAATTCTTATCCCCGCGTGGGATTTATGTGCCGCCCCGGCGACGAAGACGGGAAACACTTTCCGTGCCGATCGTCACGGCTCCTCTTCGGGGTGGGATGGGGCGCAGGGGGGGGGGGAGGAGGAAGAGGGATCCTCGTACGGAGCGTCGGGCAGGTTGCGGCGGGAATCTAAATTGAATTTTTCCGTTTCATTTGACGATAAACCCGCCGCGTCGCGTTAAACAAACGCGACCGGCGGCTGCCGCTATCGCGCGGTCACTCCGCGCCGGCTGTGGAGCGGGCGCGTCCCGTGTAACGCGGAATTACTCGCGAGAGAAACGGTCTTAATAAGATCTTTTCGCTCTCGAAAGATCAATCGGTGGATTATCGCTGGAAACAGCGGACGGTCGCTGGTTGATTTTTATGTGATCTTTAAAAATGAAATATGTTTCCAATATGTTTCCAATGGATTTTAATTTTAAGGAATTTTAAACTAAATATCGAGATTATTGAGACAACAATCTGATGTTTTTCATTTATTAATACTAACGCGTTAACGATTTTATTTCAATTACACTGATCTTGCTGATACAATACCATTCTTCTTTCCGCGTGCAAATCTGTTTTCGCGACGATTACACAGATTTTATTTTGCAAATGTAGAGGAGCCTGTACTCTTGTCATTTATTTGCTTTCAACTTTGTCGTCGTGTTGCGCACGTGCATAACATTACAGAACAAAACTATATTTTGCTTATTGATTGAATAAAAAGAGTCAAATCAATCGAATCGAAGCAATTTAATCGATCGATTCAAGTTACGAATAAGTTACAGCAAACGTGCATAAGTAATGTTCCACTCGCAAATTGCTATTTTATTATATTCTGGTACGTTTCGCTACGTCGCAAGTCGCGCGCATTTGTTTATGTGCGCTTACGAAGCATAGGGCTTGAACGTGCAGCGCGAAAATTGGCGTACTGAATCCCGCTTTTCGCGTCTCTCGGGAAATGAAATGTTAGTGCACGGTCACCCGATTTATGACGAGCGAAAACGGCCTCTTTGCAAACAGCAATGCAATGGCGCGAATTTCTATTTAATTGTTCGGGCGGTAAAACCGGATCGATCGCATTTCCTTTATTATTCAATTAAATTTCACGTGATATTTTCGAACGCGGCGGTAAGAGCATGGTAATCCCAGCGGTTTATATGCGGGTCGCAAAATGGGGAACATAATTGCTTTTTCTTCAGAGGATTCGTAATTTCCCGGATCTTTATATTCCAGTTCCATTAGCCGTCCGATTCTTACGGCCGTACTTCCCACTGTTGCTGGGTGCTCTTTCATCGAATATAATATGTAATGTATATTATCTTTTGCTCTTAAAACTATTAAATATTCGGAAAAGCGCGAGGAACCAGGAAGTCTTGCAGATGCTCTTTTCTTCGCGATATTCATAAAGTTTTATCCTTCAATTTCCTTATTTTCTTAACCTACTTTTCACATGTCTTCTTAATATTGTATCCATCTACTTAACTGGCGCGTTGCTTCATCTTTTATCTAATATCCACGTATATATTCTGCGTAAAAGTTTTATTTCTCAAATTGTTTAATATTTTAAAAGCTCGTGAAAAACTCGACTTATAAATTGATAATTTCTACAGCAGCGTAGAAGTGTATATTTTATAAAATATATATATTATTTTGCATTTCACATTTTAAAGCTCTTCGTACAGTCCAGATTTTTAAGGATCGTATTTCAATGGCGTCACGTATTTTTATATTTAAAAGATATTTTCGCGGTATTTCGTCTTGTCCCGCCAACAATTGTGAAAAATTGTTACGCGAGCCACGCCGAAGTTATTACGCGAATGGGTTTTTGCGACACGTGCGGGAGTACGTTATGATCGATCACAAGATCACTATGCGCCGGGCGGATATTAACGTAACTGCTACATACATTACGTAAGTGTCACCTGTGCGTCCCGCTAGTCAGTCTTGGATAATTATTACGAACGTTCGATCAACATCGGACAGGAGCGACGCATCGATCAATGTTATCAAGGTAACTCTATTGCTAACAGAATTGTTGCTCGACGATTATCGCACCTGTGCTATTGGACACTCGATGCTGTGAACCTATTACGACTTGATGCGGTATGCAGCTAATTATCGTCTCGCAAGCTATTATCACACGACGCAGCATCCGCCGATTATGCCTATTTGTTACCAATGTGTCGCAGTCGTTTTACATCGCTATCGCAGTCGTGCGGTATAACGGGGACATACATCAATGGACGCTTAGAACACGATAAAGTAACAATTTGAGTAGCCTCTTGTCGCCAGTGGTAATCAACCGAGGGGAATTTTCTTTTAAAATCGACCAAACTGGCAAAATTGATGTTTATTTTAGTCACGACGTTTCGACCCCTTTGTCGGGTCCTTTTCGAGTACAATCCGGAAACATTATAAGTGCTCAAACCGCAATATAGAAAAAGAATTCTTTAGTTTGTATATAGACGAAAAAGTACATAAAGTTGATTCAACATTTTTATTTATGCCGAATCTAATTATTCACCTGTAACAATTTCATACCACAGACTCACGAACCCATTTTGTTTCGGCATTAATTAACGTGTTCGGTCAACTTTAGGCATTTTTTCGCCTATACACTAAAGAATTCTTTTTGCGGTTTGAGCACTTATAATGTTGCCAGATTGTACTTGATAAGGACCCGATAAAGGGATCGGGAAGTCGTGACTGTTTGGTCGATTTTTGGAAAACTTCCCCTTGGACGATAAAACAACTTTATACTCCATAATCGTTTCGGATTCGCCGCTGTTTCTCTTGTAGAAATTGTACAAAATCGAAGTACATCTCTTAAATGTAAGCAATAGTGTTTATAAACCGCTACGTAGATCACGAGTATAGACCACTTCGAAAGGTAAAAATTTTGTACATGAGATATGCGTTGTGTTATATAAATTTCAAAAAATATTAATCTTACGACAAGGGCTGCAATAGGGGAAACACGTCTCGCGCATTCCGTCACCGTCCCCATTTATACTCGCTAAAAGTCAATCAGTGCGTTATAACTGCGAATCGGCGAATATTCGCTATTTTCAGTGATAATCCACTTGGAGAGTAATATTAATATTTCTTAAAATTTATATAACACAACGCATATCTCATGTACGAAATTTTTATCTTTCGAGGCGGTCTGTACTCGTGATATACGTAGCGGTTTTCAAGATGAAAAAAGTTTCTCCGAGATAGCTTTCAACGACCGAACGATCGTACATCATCGCGTCGTATATCGCGTATAAGCCGATTTTTTGGGGGGGTTTGCATATCAGACCTTATCGCGCGGTAATTCAAGACGAGCGAAGAACAGAGATTCCTCGGGGTGAAACTCTCGCGAGGGCCGGGCGGAATTGGAGGCGAATTATGCGACGGGTTCTGGACGGAATCTAAAATCGAGCGGAGCGCGATGTCTCGTTGCTATTCAAGGAAACCTCTCGGATATCCAGCCGGTTCCCAAAATGGCGCGGGGAGAACGAGAGAGAGAGAGAGAGGGGGGGAGGGGAGGAGAGGAGGGTGCAGTTTTTCCGAGCCCGAGAGAAAGTTTGCCCAATTAAACGGGACTCGATGTTTACCGCTCGTTCCTCTTATCGTCGTCGAATCGACGACAAGGGCTGAAAGTGGAAATAAGGGAAACACGTCTCGCGCATTCCTCCACCACCCCCGCCCCTCCCGTGCCCTCTCGCGGAGCGTATAGCCGGCCCCCGTTTCCCGCGCGAGTTCGAGATGGAATCGATCTCTCCACGGAGCCGCCATTTATTTTCTCTCCCTCGCTTCTATTGGTAGCGCTTTGAAGGATGTACATCTTTTACATTATTTGACTGGGGGGGAAGGATTACGCCGGGCAGATATTTCACCGTTGCCTCCTATAAATGGAGACTACATCGACTGCGGGCGGAATTGTATTTGATCGATCGTCGATTTGCTCGGCGCGTTTCCGAGGCATCCTTGAGGAATATTAATTGCAGGGAATTGCGGGGAAATAAGTGGCGGCTAATTTATTGGATCGGAAGAAGGCTCAAAGTTTTCCGGATGTACTCGAGAAGTTATTGCTTTACTTTAACGTAGAATATCAGTCGGCGGGAGGAGGGAGGGCGGCTACTTCTCTTGAGATCTCTCCTTACTCGTTACACCGTAAAACCGCCAAGTGTTAAAATTAATTCAATGCTCTTGTATAATGTACCGAGAGTCCAACTTATGATTAGAACGATATTCACGCAGTTCGCGAAACGATGAGCGCTGGGGAATGCAAAAGTTCGCTTACCGAGGTATTAAAGTATCGGGAGGGAACACAGCCGCGATACTTTAAAGTTAATGCGTTATTATTCAGAGCCGCGTAACCCCGGCCTTTGTAGCTACCGCAAACCGCATATTACGCGATCCAATCGGCATGCAGGCCGATTTTTCACTAATTATAATAATTGATTCCGTCGATATCGCGAAAATGAATCGGGGAATACGCGCGCAAACCGCGAAACACATTCACATTGTTTTACGGGCGACAGTAATGGCCAAATGAGGCCGACGTTGCATCGAATTGCGTTGCCATAATTATCGCGCAGTCAGCAATATTTGCTGCCCTCCGTATAATGTCGTTCCCGCGACGTAGACGTTTATCGCACCCCGGAGAGTTTCGCGCTGCAGGAAATAATTTGGTCGGCCGAAGACGGGGGCGGCATCGCGCGAGGGTTAGACGAGAGGGGAAAATGCCCGGGGGGAATGGAGAGTCGGGCATTCCGTTCTCTTCCGCTAAACTATAGATTTTCATAATGCTCGCCATCGCGCGGCCAAAGTTGCGGCCGCCGAATGGTCAAAGCCTGGGTCGAGCGGGAGAGAAACAAAAAAAAAACAAATTTATTGAACCCCGGGAAAAACTCACCCTCGCGCAAATAGAAATATACGATGCAATATTTCGAAATAAAGTTATATGTAATAATAAAAGGAATAAACTGTATGTGTGCAACGCGAATGAAAGGAAATAAATTAATTGCATATCAAATCAATATAGCGACAAACGGGGCGCAAAACAAATGAAATATCTCGCGTTTGAAGCGTTTACATTAAATAAACGTATTTAAAGTGCTGCCGGGCTGTATTCATAAATAGCGCGAGAGTGGTGAGACCGGAACAGAGATCCGGCATTAGGCAAAGGATTTTGGGAGGAAATCCAGTTCGCCGTAACGAAAATAGAAAATGGAGAATAAGTCGCTGGGAAAACAGGAAGCGAGCGCGCGGAGAGAACGCTTTGTCATTCGGGAGCGGACAGCGCTTAAAGGATATGCATACGGTTCTTGTTATCTTGACCACGTTCCGCTTCGCAACGCATAATTTCCTAATGGATACTAATGACGTTCCCCGTGTGTGCCCGGTAATGCGCGTATTTCTGCTAATGTAAGAAGTTAACGCTCTTAGAATAACGTGCCTTCTCTCGGCCGCTTCGTCGTCCCTTGGAAAAGCGTATTATCGTGTGACGAAGGTGACACGCGATAAGGCGAAACAGATTCGAATAAAAAGTTTTTATTTTCACTTCCGCTATCTAATTCGCAGAATTTTGCATTAAACGGCGCGCGGCTATTACGGTATAATAGGAGTTATCTTTGCGAATAAAATAAATAAACTTTGAAAAATACGCAATTAAACTCGCCATCGTATTTGCATGATCAATTTTCGTTCGATTGGAGCGTCGATTGGATGCCGCTGCGTTCAAAATTATTCGCTCCGAGTACTTTTGCGTTGAGGAAAAAAGTCGTTTTATAAAGAATCACAATGGGTAATTTCCGTTTGACCTCAACGGTGCCAAAAACTGGAATAAAGGGAACCACGGGGAAAAAGCGGATCACTTTATTATCTCCCTACGGCAGACTGTGTATAAGAGCAATGCGATATTAAGCGCAGAACCTCTCGAGTATGACGTAAGTAATGGTGACAAAAGTATCCTCGCCGGCGGTGTGTGGAAGAGACCGCGAAAAGAAAAATATTTTCGCGCGAGGTAATCTGTCTCGGTGATATTCTCTATTGTCGCGCGCTTTATTACTGGTAATTGATGAAGCGCCATCGATTATTCTAAATCTCTTCACCCGCTCGTATTTCTTGCATCACCGACGAGTCCTCCGACTTGAATGACATCGGTTAATCTTCGTTATAAAAAAAATTTCTGATGCCATTTGTACACAGACAAAAAAATTTTTTTCAGCGAAGTAAATTGATTTACCTAAAATAATTTCTTTTTACTAAAGTAAATATTTATTCCATTAGTATTAAATTTCAAGTAAATCTGTGCATTTTGTTAAGTAAATTAATTTAAATCGTCACATTTTCTACATTCAACTAAAGATTTCATGAGATAGAGAACACTATTTGTTAAATGAAATCATTGTTTTTGTTAAATAAGAAATCCAATTTTCTTCGCTGTAAAACTTATATCATTGTATAGAAATAAAGTAAAATTTTTTAAATTTAAAATTATCTACTGTTTGATATTTAATAAATACTTAAATTAAAGAAATGCATGTTTTAATTTGTTTATTATTTTTTCAATTTAAGTTAATAAGCTATTAGGAGCCACCTAATGAATAATTGTCTTGGGTAAAGTAATATTTTTTTAAATTAAGATATTTTTTATCAGTGTATCGATACTGATATAATAAATAGAACATTATAAAAACAATTCTTAATAGGTTACCTGTTTTACTACTAAAAATTTTCTTCTTGAATTTGAAATCACAGTTTTGCCTAACGTTGGCATATCGGGATACTGTTTTTTTTTCTTTCAAATGGCTGTGAAAGTGGAAAGTTAGTAGAAAAGTAAAATAGTGTAGAGAACTAAACTTGCAATGTACAACGGTAGAATCTTATTATTTATTTAAGCTCGGGCCCCGTAATTAGAGATCTTCTTAGAATTATGTTTAGAATTTGACGTTTAATTAGTAATTTTCGAAAGAAAAAACGTACACGTGGCACGGTTTAAATCCCTCGTTTTCCTAAGCTACCCTGGCACATCCTGTAATAACGGTGCCGGCCGCTGTACAGCCAATCGGAAATTCTTAATTAAGTCGCGCGTTTTCCCACGATGCGTATCGCTACGGCTGCGATAAAAATATTTTCCCGGATAGAATTAATTCTAACCCGACGGAGGTATCTCGGTTATTGGGGATAAACCCTGAGATGAAATTAAATTCCGTCTATATGCAGAAAGTTCTATTTTTATACACAACCAAAGTACTGACTTTATTCGCTCGATACCGCAGTAACTGTAACGAGCGTATGTCCTCGAAACTACTTAAGATGTCAATCAGCTTCTGCTGCAACTGCAAATTTTAATTTCCAGTCTTGATAAGTTGCACTCTGTACATTAAAATCTTTAAGAATTCAAATTGAGTCGATTGCGTCAAATTACGACTTTGACTATTGCGATATAAATAGCTACTGCATCAATCAAAAAAACCTTTTCAACTGTGTCTGACACATACACGACAAATTCCTCTTACGGGGTGAAAATCCCAATAACAATAACTACTCTTTGAGTGCGATAAAACTTGTACAACACATCACATATCGTAGTTATAATAGATACGGCAAAATACACCAAACTAGTCTTCAGTGGTCGAATTGGTTAGACGCCCGCCTAGAGAGAAGGCAAGTCCAGGTTTAAATCCTCGCTGAGGTAATATTTTTCCACATAAATTTTCTCTATTAAAACACTGGTCGGTTAATGTCGAGTAAAAAGCTCGATTGTCGTTTTCTATTACTGGCAACTTAAAGAGATTTCTATGTTTAAACTAGTCTCGTTTGCAATTTTAATCGCAAGTTTCCTATAATTGCGTTCGAGCAATTTGGTAAACGGGATTGCGTTTAGTGTCCAAAATACCGCGGGAACTGGTCTACTCTTGCGCGGTTCTTGTTGAACATAGTAATTGATTTAGCATTGGATTTTTGGCGATTACAGAAAGATACAACCTTTTTATTTAGGGCGCGCAACATTTCCCCGATTTGATTACAATTTCAGACGTATCGCTTGGTGATGTCGGTAAAGGGAACCGCTCTAGGGGCTGAGTCTGTGCCTTACGATGGCATGAAATTCGTACGATCTGGCTGACATCCCCTCGACGGCGGGTATTATCCGTGCATCGGGAAAGCCAGCATACATTTACCGTAATGAGATTTTGTCGAGTACTCTCTGATCCCATCGGTTTGATCAGGATTCGAAAGCTATTTCTTTTTACTGCTGGATCGTAACCGTGTTCTATTAATTGAAATGGGTGCAGCCACGCAGCGAGCACATTTGTGTGCGTACACATATATGTATATATATAAAAATAGGTCGCATTTGTGCAAATAGAGGTAAATAAACAAGGGGGAAACTAACGAGCGACGGCTATTGGACGTTTAACCAACGGGCTGTGTATTTTGTTTAGTTCGATAGCATGCAAATGAATAGTCGGGCAATGGTAAATGGGAATATTTTCATTAAGATTCGGATGCAAGTGAAAAACAATTGAATTTGCCAGGCAAACTATCGGTCAGTAAAAGCTGCGCGCACGATAAAAGGTGCGGGTCGAGTAATAATAACGGCACGAACAATTTATCGCGAGCGTCGTCACTGTTCGCTCTCCTTCAACTTCTCCGCGATAGCTTCGGCCACCTCAGACATTTGTTCCATTCTTACGTTAATAACAGCTGAGAATCTCGATACGACCGTGTAACATTTTCAGCGGGGCGTCGTTTAAGAAAATCCGATGGGTGAAGGTTCATGAAAATCACCGTGGAAAATGCTCGCGTATCTTCCGCGCGCAGGAAGGAGCGGCGAAAGGGGCTAACGCGGCGTATCAGTTACTGGCTCGTCTTGAGAGCCGCGTGGAGCCGCGAGGCAGGGAACGGGCGAGCCAATTAGCGGTCGTTAGAGTTGCAAATAACTGGGAACCGCGTGTAGCCGCGTAATGCAACGCCTCGGAGGTGGCGCGCGCCGTTTGTTCGGGAGGCCGCAGCAGTCGGAGAACGCGCCGGGAGATGCCTTCCTACTGCTCGTCCGGTAACTGACTGGGGCACGCGAAACATATTTCACCCACTAATGGCCGGCTTAGCATAATGTATGCCTCGGGCCGGGCCGCCGCCAATCCTCACCCCCGGCCGCGGGGGGTACGAGGGTAGCTGCTGCACATCTCGTCCCACTCCGTCTCTATCCTAGCAACGCTCATCTCCTGTCAAAATAGATGTTCGTTATCCGCTTCTGAGTTATCGTCCCTCTCGCCGAGCTTCTTCGAGGAGGGACTCCCGGTTTGGAAATCGATCAATTTGCGGCCACGACCGCCCGCGGCCGCCTGTCGTCGAGATTTTTGTGGTGTGCGCGATCGCTTCCGGGAAAATCGTACGCGCGAAATATCGCAATAATAAATAAACCGGCGGTATTTCAAATTCCCGTACGGCCGCAATCAGTTTTGTAATGAAATGTTGCTATTTGTAGAAATATTTAATGTGTTATTGATATCACGTTGCCGTAATGTGCAATATGCAAATCTAATTTTCGTTTTTAATTAGTCCTCAATCAGGGAAAATATGTGTATCCGTATTTACTTTCGTGTCGTACAAAAGAGCGCGTTATGCAAAAGGAGAAAGAGAGACAGATATGTACATATACATTATATACAAAAGAATATTACACATTAAAGTGACTAGGTATTAATTACAACTAAATATGCAAGGCAATATCGCGGTTCAATCAGGGAGAGATGAAATATCTGAAAGCGCGCATTAAAGAAACCTCCCCGTTAATTTGGGAAACGCTGTAAAAATACTATCACTTATTAAATTCGCAGTTTATTGTTACCGTCCGACAATGGCCGGGAAATGGAAAATAGATCCCCGGTATAAAGCGCTGTTTCTATTTTTATACAGAAAACGAAGGTACGCGACTTTCAGCGTCGCGCGCGGCCTTTATATTTTTCGTGCGGATGCCTTCCACGCGCGGATATTGCTCTCGGCATAATGGCGTGGATCTCAGACGCGAGATTCTAACAAAGAGGCGGATCATTCTTAAAATAGCGCAGGGAACACACTCAAACCCGGAAATCTTTCTTGATAAGATCGACCGAGCGCGGTGTGGCCTCCGAAATGGGAAATGTCTGTTCCCTCTCTCCGATTCTCTCTCTCTCTCTCTCTCTCCCTCTCTCCGCCCTGAAAATGTTTTCCGAGCATACGATAAGGGCGCCGACTGAATCTCGCCGTCTTGCATTCGCCAAGTCGGATTAATTCATAATTGATCGCGCCGGCAGAATACGTTGCCTTCGAAAAGGGGAGCGAAAGGTATCGTTGATTAATGAGCTATGGATAATAAAATTACCGGTACGAGGCTTGCGTTGGATTCAGGTCTTTTTCTCAAAAATATGAAATTTAGCTAATCTTAAAAAAGAATGATTTATCCAAATCGTAGTGACGGCTCTCGATAAAACAACTATTAGGGCAGGGAGAGAGGGCCAATGCGAGCCAACCGCGGATGCCCGTGCGAAATTATCCAATGTGGAACTTTCTTCAAATCGATTTGTTAAAATATCCAAACGCTTCGACCCTTTTTCCGGTCATCCTCAGTGAAGCTGAATCGACAAATAACATGCGGCGCTTAAAGGGCTACTATCATCAAGAGTTATCCTCTGATCAGTTCAAAAAATTTCTTTAAACGGTGATCGCCAAGGAAAGAGTGCGAAGTTACGTTTTAACGTTGCGGAACCGAAAGCGGACCCAGATAGCACACATAGTTCTATGAATATTCGTCTGGAGTGCAAATATTCTTAATTTCACAATATTCCAATGGAATGTTCCATAAATATATATCGATTGTTACAATTAGAAATCGTATATTCAAGAATAACAAAGGAGAACGTTCTTAGAATATTCGTCGAGAATGCCTTTGGAACATTCGGTCAGAATAATTTTTTAATATTCGTCGAGTTTATGTATTGCGCGCTGTTTATTGTATAATATACTTATCTTATGCAAAAGGCAGTGAAACCTGTGACCACACCATATATAACCGACACGCTATATTCGATAGATTATTCTATTCACATTCAAAAAAGATTTATAGTAGTGCCAGTCGAATGTTCCACGAACATAAGATAAATATATAAGAACGAACTATGGAATATTCCAAATATTCTTGAAGAATATTCTTAAGATGTCCATAGGAGTGTCTTGCGCTATCTGGGGACAGGCACGACGAGCGGTAAGTAAATAACCGAATCCTGAATGATTTATATTTCCCGTTAAACGATTGCTGAAAACTGTTAAGGAAATATCGGCGATAATTCGCGCCAAGATTTGGCAACGGGTTTAGCCGTAAAGCACATTTACTTCGAGGGATTACCGAATTTTTTTTAACGCTTAAAAGGTTTCCCGGTCGAAACAGGCTTACGGGTTTTAAAACTGATAATTGTTGAACACGGGATAGTCGCAAACAGATTGTTAGACGGTACGACGCCTGCGAGCTGGCGATAGTCGGTTGAAAGATATAGGCGCGGCATCTATTAGACCCTGCTCAGCCGATCGGATCGAGCATGTACGGACCGGCACGAGCCGTGGTCCAGGGCCATGGACCACCGAGCCGGAATCCTGGGAATTGCTGCGCTATCGGGGCCGAGTAATTTGTCGAGAAGCCAGTGGACTAGCCGTACGGCGCTGCCGACGGGATTTAAACGGGATCCCGCCGACCGCAGAAGGGAAATACCGGAGTGCCCTATTCGACCGATGTACTCGCCCGCTCGTTTCGCGAACATCCCCCACATCCCGCGAACGGGAACGGAGTCTATTCCGGAGGTATTCGCCTCTCTCATTCCAATATAACGGCCAGTATTCTCTCCTTCTATATTATAAAATCGTATTCCTCCCCTGAGCAACGGCCGGCAGTTCGGGCTCGCCGTCATTCAGAAACAAACTTCTCGGCTATTGTTCCAACGGTATTGTGCGGGAACCGCGAGGCGTATCATCGTGAGTTTCGATGATGCGTACTGCGCGGAATGTATTGACCAAGCCCGCATAATGCAGCTAAAAACCCTGAAAGGAATAACGGGAACGCACGGCGACTTATTGAACGAGATTTATTGCGCAGATATCTTTTAAGTCCACAATTCTTCATACCAACGGCGGATTTTTCATCCAATTTGAAATCGGACGTAACTTGCGATGTGAAATGTTCGTTGAGAAAATATAAAATACATCGCGAATCCAGTGCAAGCTGGGATAACGATTGATATACGGGAATTATGACGATTTACGAAAGCGGGGAAATGAGAAGCAACGCAACCGTGGGCGGACAAATCTGAATGCAATTCGGATTTCGAGTTTTATCTAAGGAATTTAGTATCACGCTTATATTTACAGTGAGCAACTATGCGTATCATGCACAAAGCGCAGAACGCTTTACCACTTGTTTAATTTCAGCGACGCTCTCGACTCCCTCGTAAAGGAGCCGCGCCGCATGTCCGTCCGTGGGCGTTAAGGGTGCTTAGTCTTTGTGTTCTGTCTCTTGATAAAAGCCTTAGTTGCTTTTCATTACGCCGTTCATTACACCGTCCGCACTTAAACAGAGGAGCTCCTGACGTAAATTCTGAAAATACCATTAAAGGCGGGTTTTGCGACTGTTGCTTAACGGCGTATCCGAATCGATTTTCCGCGGAAGCGTTTTAGATTGTATACGTACGCGCAAACGAGAGATTGCGATACACGTGCGCGCGATTTAATTGCGAAATATTTAAAAGCGGAATTAGTATGTAGTTCAGGGAAGCAGATAACACTGCTAAATTCACCTTGTCCTTCTCGAAATGCACTCCTCAATAGCGGAACGTCAGGTCCCGATGCGCCGTGATAGCGCACTCGTGGAAGTTAAAGTGGCTCCTGCATAAACCGACTAAAAGTAGAAAGAATTGAAATTTAAGTATGTTGTGGCTGTAAATTTTATCTGGCAGCACGCGAAATTTCAGACTCGGTCGCCGATAAAATAAAAAAAAAACAGAAAAATGTGAAAGTTGTATTTTTCAACATTCCAGTAAACACCAAGTGACAGTCACATAGCATCAATATTATAATTTCCTGCTCAACAAGATAAATGTAATATAACACCCACATTATATTACATTTATCTTGTTGAGTAAGAAATTATAATATTGATATTATGTAACTATTACTTGGTGTTCACTGGGATAGGAGTTGTGGACTCGCAGAAGCGCTTTGAGGGTTAATATTATTTTATAGAAAAAGTAGATAACAAAAAAACAAGGTAAACATAATAAATGTTACAAGGATTCAAATGTGCTATCAAGCATATGAGATCACCGATTATTAGTGATGTCAAAAGATATAATGTTTTGAGGAAATTTGACAGCTCTTTGAGACTTGACAATATCACATATTTTTAAATGTGCATATATAACCGAGCTGTGCATTCGATCAATAATGCATTAAGTGATATCTTTTTATGAAAAAAAGTCATATGAATTTATAAAAATTTTATTTTTACATCCTCAGAAAGGATTTCTGTTACCGAGACAAACAATATTCTTGATGCACTTATATTTTTCACGACCTCATTTAGTATAAAAATAAGACAATATCAAAATAAAATCAACAATTCTTATTCTCCTCTATCGAATTAACAAAGATTGACTTACTATATTGAGGCAAGAGTGACTTATATAAATGTAAGTTTATATGTTCTTGCGTTTGGAATAAATTTTCCCGCTATTCTGCAACGCACGAAGTTGGCGCCACGATATTCGACAAAAGACGATACATCCTATCAATTTATTTTAGACTTTAGAATTTTTCATTTGAGATTAAAATATTTATTACAAACACAATTGACGCTGTGGCGATTCTATTTTATGACACATTGAAATGTAATAGCGTTGGATCCGGAAAATGAGTGTACTAACCGCCCCTTCGTGCAGGAGGCGACCTCAACTCGTGATATGTAAAGCCCGTATCAGACTACGG
>NW_011967237.1:139851-212905 GCF_000949405.1 Vollenhovia emeryi | reverse complement strand
ATTGAGATTGGGATTAGATTAAAATTTGACCAATCGCAGTAAAGTACTAATCTCAATTTTAGTGACATTTACTCCAATCGGTCAAATTTCAATCCAATCTCAATCTCAATCCGTAGTCTGATACGGGCTTTAAGCCCACATCAGACTACAGACTCCCGACTCTGACTCGACTACTGACTCGGACTCCCGACTATGATTCAACCAATCACAGCAAAGCACCGGCCGACCCTGACTACCGACTCGGGAATAGACGCCACTCTAATTGGTTGAATCATAGTCGGGAGTCCGAGTCAGTAGTCGAGTCAGAGTCGGGAGTCTGTAGTCTGATACGGGCTTAAGGATCACTTCGTAAATTTTACCCCACCGCGCGTTAAATAGTTTTTTAGGCGGTGGATCGTTCTGGAAATAGCGCTCGCTCCGGCGGCGTACGTTGCGGCCGGTAACGTAAACAAGGTCACGATCCGTTCGGTCGTTGGCAGTTTCGTTTGGGACGTCGAGTGATTCGCACGTCTTTTCGCCGAAGAGGAAGTTTCGATACTCCGACGGGGGGGGGGAGGGGGGAAGGTATCCACAGACTTCTACACTGAGAAAAAGTTTCATCGAATCAACCAATTAAATGGTGTTTTCGATTGAACGAGCGACCACCGTCGGTCCGCGCAACACATTTCAAAGGCGCGCGCGGTTCCCGCGAGCGAGATGTATATCGGCGAGACGATACATCGCGGCTCACTTCAAGCGCCTGACTTCAAGCGGTTCAAGCGCCTGCTCGCTCGAGCCAGTCGATCGGACGCGCGCGGCGATCCGCGTTAACTCGCTCTCGTAATTCGACGCAGATCCGCACGAATTGTAAGTACGCTATTTCGCAGTGGCGCGACGCTCCCGGTTTGCCTCCGGATAGCTTCTACGTCGCACGTAGAGCAGAGACGCGAAGAGACTCGCGTCTACTCCGTTCGCCGTGGCCGTCGACTCTCGGAACATGGCGGCGGGCGCCGCGCGAGGTACCAAACGCGGTTATTCCTACTCACGAACAACCGTCGAGCAATCGTTTGTGCTTAACGTACTCGGTAACCTTGTTTACGATCAGGTCGCGCGGCGAGACGCTCGGCTCGAGCCGGCGCGGGTGGGCGGGGCGCGTAGTGTACGTAAGTTCGTACTTTCGTAGTCATTCACTCTCGGGACGTGGTCGCGTCGGGAGCGAACGGCCGGTACTTTCGGATTACAAGAGCGAGCGGTGCGAACGCGAATCGCTCGATCCCGAGTGACTCGAGTCCGGCTGGCGTCCCGTGGAGCGGAATCGGCGCAAGCGGAATCGGCGGATCGCCAGTCGCAAGAGCGTTTCGACGGAACTTTTGAAAGGGCTCTGTCAGAATGATCTTGCGATTGGCGATCCGCGTATTCCGCTCCACGGGACGTCGCCCTTAACGGTGAGCCGCGACGGGCGTTTCGCGGCGTTCGCGCGCGTTCGAAGTGTGATTAGGCTAGGTTGGGTTAGAATTTCGCGACGTGGCGCGACGAATCTGCCGCGCGGATGTTGGATCGTACGATTTTTCAGGCAGTTTCCGCCGTATCTCGAGCTTGGTACGCGCGCGCGTCGAGCGGCGTTTTCGCGAGTGAAGTGGTGAGTGAGTGGCCAATCAGTGCCAACGAAGAGGAGACAACGAGCGACTGCGAGGTCCGAGAGGAGCGGCGGCCCCGGGGGTGGCGTCGGGCAACGGCCGAGCAACCGCGAGGTAAGTTTATCGTTTATTCGTTACCGCTCGTGGAATTAATCGGCGATACAATTACGTTGCGCGCGGGACAATTGCTTTTTTTCTTAAATATTAATTCTCTTGAGGGCCGCCGTAATCGGAGTGTATTTTTCTCTTTGCAGCTGGCTGTGCGCTCCGCCGCTGCGCTTCGTAACTGTGAGTTTGACAAATTTCATCTCAACTTGAGGGGTAATAAATCTGTCGCGTTATCCATACGCGAGACGAGCGGAAATATATGTACGTGTAAGTAAAATATTGTGCGATTTAAATAGAAAATCTCATAGACTTATTGCCCTCGAACGGAGAGGCTCTACGATAGATTGGAACACACGTATGCATTTAACCCTGAGATATGTGTAGTCGAATAAAAAGAATTGCATAGGCCCGGTTTTTCATTTCTTTTTTTTGGTTAACTGTTAGCGGAAGTTAGTCGACTCTCCATCTTTTTCTACGTTATTGTCTAAGAAGAGACAGAAATCGACCAACCTCTGGTTAACAATTAACCAGAAAATGAAAAATCTAGGTAAGTTTTTTTTAGTCGACTACACACTGTTTTTCCTCTAAATTGAAAAAAGGTAGACAAATAATTTGACTATTAGTTAGTTCACCAAGAGGTTAAGAAACCGGCCCTTAATGAAAAACGATGAATAATGAATATGGAAACACCACGAAGGATGCGATATATTAATAATTTGAATAGCGAACTCATTGACTGTTTTAAACATAAGAATTTACGAGTACTTAAATGGTAAGAAATAAAAATAGAGACGGTGAAGCAAAATAAAACTGTAGCAGAGATTAAAATTTCTTCGTGGTATTTATTTTCGACGACGAATACCAGGCGCGAAGAAATGCCCCTGTATCTAAATGTGATAAAAATAGTTAAACGTAGTAAGGGAAAATTATTACTACATTTAGACGTGTTACATTATTTCCTTTCTCTCTTCTGTTTAAAACATTTTTTTAATCTAAGCTTTGCATTTAGCTTTTTTTTATATCCAGGATTAAATATCTGACGAAGAATAAAAAAACGTATGATTTTTTTAACACGCGTGCAATATTCGAGCGTAAATCGAGCAGAAGATAAGTTTATATGATCGCACAAAATATTTTATCTGATTTACTTAATAAAAATTACTTTAATAATAATTTTTATATTTTATATTTGATGAAAATATCGCGAGACATGGCTCGCAATCGGGCGATATCTATTTTAAAAAAAAGTAACATATAACTGGCACTCTCGTAAACCAATAACTGAACAATTCTTGGGATTTCCTAAGAAGTAAACTTCATCTTCTCGTTTCCAATAAACAGCTCGCCGTATTGAAATATTTCAGCGTTCCTTCCGTAAGATTTTATTACGTTCTATCGATGTGTATATAAGAAAACCCCATTCTTGAATTTCTCATGATTATCGTCATTTCGTACCGACGACGTCAATCGATACACATCGGTTTATTATTTTCGCGAGAACGATCACACGCCAAATAGAATAAATCGACGACGAAGAAACTCGCCGGAACGAGATCGCTCCACCCTTGGCTTCCTTCCCTTCGAACTTAGCCGTCTAAACGCAATCACACGATCGGGTAACTTTCCAATCTCGAGTTAACGGTGTGCGTTCCCCAAATCTTCGGTTCTCTACCTTCTGTCCAATTCCCTCCCCCTTGGCTCTATCCGTCTTCATCTCTCAACGTTCGTCACCACTCTCCTTTCTCATATTTTTCCCTCCCGCGCTTTGCATCCCTCTCGCAGTGGTATGTTTACCCTCCTCCTTCCATCCCCACGAGTGTCTCTTAGCTCTTCGGTTTGTCCCCCTCGCTTTCGTACACATTACCAATGTTCTCGGTTACTCGTCCTCTCTCTTTATCTATCTCCCTCTTCGCCGTTTGCTCCTTATTATTTTATCTTGTTCCCCGCCGCCGTTTCCTCAGTTCTGCCTCGGGTTGAACCGCTACGTTTAGCTCTCCCGAAGTTATCTCGATCTCGTTTTAAAATAATCCAACTCGCTCCCAACCACCGCAACCCCCGCGCGTCCTCGCCATCGTCGCCGCCCTAGGGGCGATCTTAGAGCTTGGTTCTCCACCGCACCCGCTACCTTCCGCCAGCAACCCTTTACACACACACACACACGCACACATCTACGCACATTTTCTCTCTCTCTCTCTCCTCTCTACATCTATTTCTATCTAAACTCTCTCTCTATTCCTTTCTCGCGCCCTATGCCCTCCCGAACTCACGAGACCCAGACTGCGGCCGCAATTAGAAACCGCAGCGCGGCCCAGAAACGCAGTCGCTTTAAACGCCGCGGGCCACCGCTGCCACACTCTCCGCCCTCGACGGGTAGAGAGGAGAATCTGAAGAAAGGCGGGCGAGCAACGGAATGTTGCTACAAATCCGATAAAATAAAAGAGCTACGGAAGATTGCGGGCAGACAAGTGGAAGTTCCAGCGGCGTCACGAGACAATTCGAGTTTTCACGACTTGACGATCTCGACTCACTTTCTCCCATATTTTAATTTATTGCGAATGTTAGAAGTCGGATCACGGAGAAATTTAACGATAATGCCATTTCTCAGTAACAGATTTTAAGAACAATAACTTCGGTAACTACATCGAAATTTTGGCTTTCTTTCTGTGCTTACGGAATAAAAAGACCCGTGATCCGATGATGAAGTTAAAGTTGAACTTTTTAACAGAGAGATTCGTATAAAATTTGTGCAAATTTCCATTGTACAAGTCTCATGTGCAAAATCAAATGAAGTTTGAAAGTTTAAGCAAGCAGCGAGATATCGCTATTGATTATACGTCACTACGATTTTAGATATCGATCCTATACCGGGGCGAGTAACATTATTGCGAGTCTGGGTCGCTTTCTCGGCGGAAATAAAATTTGCATTCTCATAACGACATTCCGCGACGAAGTCTCGCGCGAATTCTAACTGCGTACAAAGCGAAGGCGCCGCCGGGCATCGCGTGGTACTTTGCAAGATGGAAAGGGCGAGGAAGGACAAAAGCGAATTGCGACGTCGCCCGTGCGGCAAGGGAAAAAAGTTTAGAAGGATCCCGGGATAATGGCGGGGCTTCAATTTATCGGGCTTGAGAAAGAGCGAGAAAGAGAAATGGAGTGAATTTGCCTTAGAAAATGTTATGTTATACGTTATTCTTACGTTAATCCCTTAAATTCTTAGTAATAGTTTCCCCCTAGACCGGGACCGGCAAGGTATCACTAGACCTGCGGGTAAGGGCCTCGAGTTGCATCAACTTTCCCGGGCACGATTGAAGTTAAAGACCACCGGGTGCCGTTAAATCTCCCCAGAAGGATTGGGAAGGGAATCGTCCCGATCGGCACAAACAATCGCTGTGGTTTGCATTTTTTTTCCTTTTTCTTAGCAACGAAGATTTCATGACTTCACAGGCAGAAAGAAGACGGCGTTCCATATAAAAACGTTCGCGTTAACATACAGGGTGAGGCAATAACTTTGTCCACCTCGAGTATCTCCGCTATTTTTAGAGATATGGAAAAATTATAAGTATGAAAGTTGTACTATATGAAGGGAGCCATAACATGTTAGTAATATTTTTTCAAAAAGTGGAGGCGCTTCGGAGATTTCGAGATCGCCTCTATTTTTTTAAATAGCACTCCCTATTGTTTATTATACAATCTCATTCTACTAAGTAATACGAACAACTTGTGTCTGAAACATTTTTTCATTTGCCTAATACTTTTGGAGATATTCCAGAGAAAATTGATAACTGTTTCAATATTTAGCCTCATGATATCTCGATAACTGTTTGTCGGAGGGAAAAGTAGTACAGGACTGCTTTACTTGATCCGGTATTATTGAAAATTTTTGTATATTGTAACATACAAAAAATTTCCATACATTCGAGGTGGACAAAGTTATTGCCTCACCCTGTATAATTGTGCGCGAAATTTGGTACGCGTCAAAATTTCATATTCATATCGCTGTTTTGCCTCGCGACCCCTTTTTCATATCCCACGCATATTGTTGCTTACGTATTTCCATACATTACGTCTCTCGATCCTGACCGCGGAGTCGATCTTTTAACCGCGGGTAGGATCTTCGCAAGCGCTGGTACGCCACGAACAATATCGCCGGCTTGACAAGGAAGAAAGCGCGTTCCTTTCCCGCGGCGAGCCGAAAAAAGCCACGGTATTAGAAAGCGGTGCCTTTGTCCGGCGACTTCATTGTCCGCACCGCGAAAATATTCAGGAAGCCCCGGCGATGAGAAGCCCGGCCCCGTCGTCGGACGCACGTTATCGCTCTTTATACGGCCGGCCGATTAAAATATGAATAATTTATACTCCTTCGCCGCGGCCCGCGCGAGCGCATATTTCGGGTATTTCCAGCGGGGGAATTTAATCGGGCGAAATCGACCCTTTGACATCGAGAGAATCGACGCTTTTACCTTAATCCTCTTTGAATCGGAAGAACTTTCGAACAAGCATGCCGCAACATATTCGTCCAAACACAGCGCGCAGTTTAGTTTAATCCTGATGTGTTTAATCTGGATAGAAACTGTTTTGCCGAACTCCATTATAAATTCAAAAAGCGATTCCGAATGCTCGCTGCGAATACCTATACGTTTATATCCAACTTTCATCGCAGCTACCGACAATACGCTCACGGGGAAACTGCGGGCGATTGTAAAAAAACGTTAATTGTGATTCTGATTTCGGGTGCGCTTCTATAATTGATATACGGCTTTTCATTTTTGATCTTAGAAATATTTTTATAGTGTCGCTGCGCACCGAATATACGATTTTACGACGCGCACCGACGTGATTTTCCCGAGAAAATTACAAAATTGGATTTAAGAAGAAATAAACGTTATCCAGCTTAAACAGCGGATCTTTGTATACTCCTTTTTTTTCTCTCTCTCTCTCTCTCTCTCTCTCTCTCTCTCTCTCTCTCTCGTGATTACACTACCGTTATTACCGTCGCTAAAAATGGTAATCCCAGAGACGGCGCAAGAAACACTTTATCGAAAGCATCATTCACTACGATGGAGCATTAAGCGCTATCGCGTTTTAGCGCTTAATGCTCCATCCCGGGTTTCATTAAGCCAAACGCATTTGCGCTTATATCCGTCGTCGCGCGCCCGAGATCGCAAAATAAAACGTCCGACCTTATCGCGAGCGCGGCTACATCTTTTCGCATGCTAATTAAGCGGGCTTTATTACGGGGGGGCCTCCCCCGTCCGGCTCCATTTTTCCGATGACGCCCGCGCGGATTTACGACGGTGCGCTTCCTCATCTTTCCGACACTTTGAGTAGACTGACGCTAGTTACCACCCTTATTTAAAAAAAATATATATATACCGTACTTACGTGGAAGACCAACAGGGTGGGGCGGGGGGGGGGGATGGGGCTGACTATAATGAAAATTAATATTTAGCCAGAGATGTGCCGCGATAATTAATCTTCGTTTCGTCTCACCCGAAATCGGGGATCTCTCGGGTCCCACGCATCCGCGCAGACTTGGCGCACGTGTCCAATATAAATCCACATCCCGAGATGCTCTCTCTCTCTCTTCCGGTATCTCTCGACGTCCGTCATCGCGGCGCCGAAGGAGGAATGATTCGCGGTCGGGACAGCGTCACGTCCTCGCGCCGTCATCGGTACCATAAATTTTGCGAATCGATTTGATCGGCAGCGGGGCGTTTCTCGTTGATATTCCGCGGGCATAATCTCCCGCGGGCGCCACGCGATGCATTCGTCGTTGCCGCGGGGAGGTGCGCAACAATATCTCGCTCGCTACTTCTCTCCGCCTGCTTCCTGAAATCCCGTCTCCGAATCTCCGCGCGCTCGCTTTCTTTCCCCTTTCCCTCATTTTTTTCCCCTCCTTTTCTTGCGCGCGACAAGTTTTCTCGTTAGCATTCCGTGTCTCGCGCACCGCACTCTCGCGGTTCAATTTGCTCGCTATGCATAAGGCATTATGTGGCGGACGAGGACGCCCGCCGTCGTCGTCGTCGTCGTCGTCGTCGTTGTCGTTGTCGTTGTCGTTGTCGTTGTCGTCGTCGTCGTCGTCGCCGTCGCCGCGCCGCGGACGTCGCGACGCGTCGCAGCAGCTAGAGCTCGCACGCCAGTAAAGTTCGCCGCCGCGCGCCGTCGTTGCGGGCGAACGTGCTTTACGTGGTCGCATTTACCAAAATTTACGCCTCCGTGTTAACCCACCGCCGCGCGGGCGCTATCCCGAGAATACGAGCGCGAAATGGGTCTCACTTTTCTCGAGGAAATGGCTTTCCGCCCCGAGACGCGGCCTTATAGCGTCGTGCTCGCGCCGCGCCGCGACGCAGGATGCGCTTTGTACGACACCGTTGCTACGTGCCGAATAAAGAGTCCCGGCTAAGGATTCTATAC
This sequence comes from Vollenhovia emeryi, assembly GCF_000949405.1. Lineage (NCBI taxonomy): Eukaryota > Metazoa > Arthropoda > Insecta > Hymenoptera > Formicidae > Vollenhovia > Vollenhovia emeryi. The sequence continues at coordinate 204,767 of NW_011967237.1, read as the reverse complement.
GCTCGTCCGCGCGCACGGATCCCATCCATTCGCTACCCCCCCATATATCTCTCGCATATTGCATAGGGTGCGGAGGCGGGCGAGCTCCCCGATCGCCACCGCTAAACCTGCTGTACCAGAGCGCGTTTTGCCCGACAAACCGACCTCCTCGCTAGCTTCGTAGTTAAAGCTTCGTCTACAATGTGCTCTTTCCGTTTGAAAACATTCTATTTTATACGAGCAAATCAAAACGCTTCAAAAATGTCTCGATGATATAGAGAAAAGTCCCCTATTATGAGATAAGCTTCTAATATGAGATAGCGGTAGATATTAGTACCTTATGAATTTTACGAGGGGGAAACCGCTGAGGGCATTATGGTGTTCAGACTTGCGGCATTACTGGGCATTACTAGGCATTTTTGGGCATTAGTTTAGGCATTAAACCTTAATGGGCATTGGGCATTACTAGGCATTTTTAGGCATTAGCTTGGGTATTAGACTTTACTGGGCATTGGGCATTACTAGGCATTATTAGGCGTTTTGGGCATTAGGCCTTACTGGGCATTTGGCATTACTATGCATTACTTGGCATTACTAGGCGTTACTAGGCATTTTTGGGCATTAGTTTGGGCATTGAACATTACTATGGTTAGGTTAGGCATTTTTTTGGGGCATTAGTTTGGGCATTAGGCCTTATTGGGCATTGGGCATTATTAGGCATTACTAGGCATTTTTGGGCATTAGTTTGGGCATTAGGCCTGACTGAGGCAATATAAAGATATAATAAGATAAAATAAGATAATAAGATAAAGTAATACCCACTAGGCATTAGTGGACATTGGTGTATAAGATTTTGGTCAGCGGTTTTCCCATCGAAATTTTATTAATTGTTTAACTCTCAATAAATTGACGTTCGTACGTAAAACAGTCGACGAGTCGGTATTTGCATTTTTAAATTAATCGGTTTCCGTTTACTGGAAACACCCGACGATTTAATCCGTCGTCGGCGATCTGACCGTCGTTTCGACGATCAACGGGATTGATATTGACGTTTCTGGATGAACAACGAGTCACATTTGTGCTACCACTCGTCACGGTCGACTTCCCGACGGAAATCGGAGATCGCGCGGCCGCGCGAAACGGTAGCTCCCGCGACATTTTCGGCTTTTCCGCGCCGACAGCACCGCGGGGGACGTGTTTCGCGGCGCGACACCACGTGAGGCGTTTCGAATGGAACGTCGGCGCGCTAACCATTCCACGCACGCTCGGCACCGCGTTTCGACGTATCGCGCTATTGCCGTCGCCTTTTTTTTCCCTCCTCTCCCCCTCCCTCGTGCATATTGTGCGCGACATCGCGCTCTATATTCCTTTGTTGCATTAAATGCCTTTCTCCGCGATACCGTTCGCGCGACTCGCCTTATTGCAGTATGCGCGCCACGCGGTACGCTACGTCTTATTACGTATTCACTAGTTTCTTTCCACCTGTATGACGGCCCCCTCATGTTCAATTTATTGCGCGCACTCGCGATTCTCTTTATGCGAGGGAGAGAACGCCTCCTTTTTGCCGGGGTGCAACATCAGAGGTACAGAAAGAAAGAGAGGCAGAGAGAAAGAGAGAGAGAGAGAGAGAGAGAGGGGGGAGAGGGAGAGAGGATCTCAAACACCGTATTATTAAATTTCTAGGCTGGACTGTGCATCGGGGAAATGCAGCGTCGCGCGGCAGCACACACAGTCGTTGCCCATTCATTAAAATACAAATTCGCTATTATTGTCCTTTATCAAGAGCAGCCCGCGTTAAGAGTCGCGCTGTCGGTTTTGCCGCGTCCCCCAGCCGGGCATTCCCCCTCCCCCCGTGCATTTTTCAATAAAGCTATCCCGGATATGCGGTAAGCATATTTAAATGAGGTTTCCGCTGCTCCTTTTGCGCTCGGCTATCGCTATGGATACCGTCGGCGCGGCCGCACCGATATCGATGACGATTAACAAATGCTCCGCTCGCAAAGCGAACGAACCGCGGATAAGCATAAGCTCCCTTGGGTTGCAAATTGTACACCGCCGCGAAATTATAGCCCTCTGTAAATACGCCGCTGCCCCGGCGATATTCCCTCGCAAAACTGTGCGCCACCATTGCGGTCGGCTGTAGGTATGTACATAAAACGGAGCACCTGGCAACGACGGAAGTCTGTGATTTGACGGAAGGGAGAGAAAGAAAAAAAAACAGAGAGAGAGAGAAAAGAAATGCGCCAAGGCGTAGAGAAAATGCGTCACGTGTGTATCGTCGCCGGTAAATTCCAACGCATACCTCGTGGCATTTTCGTATTTTCGCGAGTTTGTCCTCTGCTGTTTCTCTTTCTCTTTCTTCCTCTCCCTCTCCCCCCTTTCCTCCCCCGCTCTCTCTCTCTCTCTCTCTTCTTTCCGTTTCCGTGGCGCGAGAGAGACGAAAAGAAAATGGAAACGCGAGGCATCGCGCGACGTACTCAGAAAATAGGAATAATACCGCGACGAGAGAATATTCCTCGTAGAAATTACTGTGTCGCATCTGCAATTTTTCACGGGGGACGGACCAGGTTGGTGGGTGTACGCGCGTTTGTCCACACACAGCTCGAGTGACTCGGTACGTCCGCGTGCGCAAAAATTTTCTGGCCGTTGAGCCAGCAACAGACCTCAGCAAGAAAATTCGCCCGAAGGCAGATTGGTGGTATTTATATGCACCTTTCATAATGTATTATTTGAAAAATGTTTCCCTTCGCGTTCCGCCACGGAGGGTTTTTCGAAATTCATATCTCTCCGACGGGGAGATCCGTTGATTAATTGAGAGATGACATTTGATATTCATTTTCTTAATATCAAATATTAAACGTCTCGGACTCGAATTACAATTTCTAAACGCAGCTATGGGAAATGTACGCAACTGTTCGTATTTCCGAAATGTTTATACTCCCTTGCTTTTATAACAGTTCGAGACTGTTATTCGCGCTTCGATCTTTTGTGAAGAAAATATCTGTTAACAATAAATTAGATACGACAAAGTAGTTTTTATCACAAGTGAATTGTGGAGTGTGCGTGATTTGTGACACATTCGGCTAATTTATATAAAAATCTATTGTGCATTTAAAAAATAAATTACATCTTCAAATTTGAGAAAAGAAAGCACTTGATTCTCTTCCTGAGGAAAAAGACAACCATAAAAGGACTTGAACCCACAGACTACTATTATACCTAGACTGCTAACTCCTTAGGTAAGCTTATGTAAAATCTGAATATTGCGCATGCGTGGCGAAAGGTACCGCTGGAACACATGCACAGATGGTACATCGAGGGATAAACCGCTGAGGGCATTGTGGTGTAGATTTGCGGCATTACTGGGCTTTACTAGGTATTACTAGGCATTTTTTGGGCATTAGTTTGGGCATTAGGCCTTGCTGGGGCATCATAAAGATAAAATAAGATAAGACAAGATAAATAAGATAAGGTAATGCCCGCGGGGCATTAATGGGTATTGATGTACAAGACTTGGGTCAGCGGTTTCTCCCTCGTGGTACATACATGCTGGGGCACATGTGTGCGCGCGTGCAATTATCGGAACCTTTTGTGACGTATGCGCTACATTTGTAGGTAGAATTGGAGTCACTTGAATTTGAGGAGTTAGCAGTCTAGGTATAGAAGTCTGTGCTTGAAACTCTCTTGTTCAGCAAACCGGTTTATCTGTTCACGTCTATTCATTAAGATCTTAAAAGCGTTGGAAGTGTCGTAAAAATCTCTAGATCGACAAACAAACGAGCTTTTCTGCCTTGCTAATAGTAATCTTAACAGCGACCTTATTTTTAGGGATTATAGGTGTAGCCCCATTTTCAATAAAAGAAAAAAAAACATTTATCACGAGATGGAGAACCGACAAATTAATTTTCGTGGCTGTCCTCCAGTCCAGCTCTGTAATGGGCCACGTACAAATGTAGGAAAACGTACGAATGTCGGATATGCCATCCCGTAAATTCCCGCGTATAGTTATCAAACGCGACCGATCAAACGTACCTAATGCCCCGTAATTGACCATAAGCTTTAACATTACGAGTCATAGGAAATTGAGGTTAACGATCATTTAATTTACACTGATTATACGTAGTGTCCGAAAGTATCGGGACGGCTAATTGAACGGCGAATTGACCTTTCGCGTCGCTCGTATGAAGCTCGTTAGGCGAAAAATCAAATAACGGATAAAAGTACCTGTAACAATGAAACAAGTCGTATAAGCTCCGGGCCGGGTGTACGATCAAACAACACGTAACGAAGGATAATGGCCCCGAGTCGTGAGTTGTCGCAGTTAATCCGGCAAAACGGGGATATTGTGTCGTGCAGAAATTCCCGAGCACGCCCCGATTGATAGCGTTTTCATTGATAATGGCGACGAGACCGTTCTCATGTTTTTCACTTACTCTCTAAAAGTCAATCGGTGCACTGAAAACAGTTATAGGTATAATTGTTCAGTGCTATACTTAGAAATGTGAATCAGTGAATATTCAGTTTTCAGTGATAACCCACTGATTGACTTTCAGAGAGTACCGTTCGATCACTGACGACTCGGCAGAGCTTAGACGGATTTTTTCGTACATTCCTCTACTACCTGTCGATCGCAAACATTAAATGTGCCAAATCAAATGTACAGCGATTTTACTGAAAGATCAGTTCAATCCTCAAGAAGAGGGTTGAATAATTTTTTTTTCTAAAATATTCATGTCTAATGACTGCGCGATAAGATCCGGTATTATTGGCGAAACGCGTGCGTACCAACGTGCGAGAGATACGCACGCGTTTCCCCGTGCATGCATCGTGCGCGAATACGCGTGTATAGCCCGCGCAGACCCGGCGGTCAGACGTGCGTGACAAGGGTGCAGCATAAACAACGGCCGTAATAGAAGGAGCGAAACAGGAGCACGAGTGCTAATCGCCGCGAGTTTGCGTGAAACATAAAACGGGCATCGGGCGTCGTCGCGCAGGCCGCCGCCTCGTTGCGGGAATCGTTGCCGCTTGTAAGCGGCGCGCGAGAGTATCGCAAAGTATCGCCTCTCACGCGGCCCCGCGATGAGGCCGCGCGAGAAAATGGTCGTAATTTTTAATTACGCACGAGCGAACGAACGAGCGATCATAATGGCGCTTTTTTATCGCCGCCCGCCGGTAGCGGATTACCGTTGAGGCGCGACTTATGCAAGTTGCCCTTTACAAAGTGGTCTTATTCAAGTCGACTTGCCCTAAACGAGAGGTAAACCGCTGAGGGCATTGTGGTGTACAGATTTGCGGCATTACTAGGCATTTTTTGGGCACTAATTTGGGCATTAGGCATTACTGGGCATTGGGCATTACTGGGCATTACTAGGCATTTTTAGCATTAGTTTGGGCATTGCGCATTGCTGGGCATGACTAGGCATTTTTGGGCATTAGGCTTTGCTGGGGCATTATAAAGGTAAAATAAAATAAAATATTGTAAGATAATGAGATAAAGTAATGTCCACTGGGCATTAGTGGGTATTGGTGTACATTTGGTCAGCGGTTTCCCCCTCGGTCCTAAAATTATGCGAGGGAGGTCTGTTTATCTCCCTGAAAATTGACCTCCTAAATTCTTCAGAACTTTTCAATCTGCCGCACCGAGTAACTTAACAATTAGACGGCGCCAAAATTGCCGCTGGAATCGTGCACCGCAAAATTCCCATTTGCCGCAGCCTACATTTCGCGATCACGTCAGGGTAGATTGCTGTCGCTCCAGGCGACTCGACTTAGGGAGAAAGTACTTCTCGTATTGTCGCGTGTCGGGAGGGCGAAAAATTGAGACGTTTCTTCCGGCGAGCACGAATCCGACGAGCGAAACACGACGCCTCGGTCGTCGGTCGATCAGAAAGGAGAGAAGGAGGAGCATACCGCGGAGTTTTCGAACTGATTGATATAATAGCTTCGCCGCGACATGTTGAAAGCTTGCGCTTTTTTTTCGTGCGCCGTACGATTCTCAGCTTGACGAAGTGACATTACGACCGCCGTAAATCTTTCGGCGAATGTCCGAGCCTCTTAAATAGTTTTCGTATTGCAATATCGCTCTCTGCGCCCGATATTTCTTTTTCCGTTCTGCGCCACGATTTTACGTTTATCTTAAGGACTTCTCGGCGTATTTCGCGCCGAGAAATAGCGTGACGGAAGCAGCGTGGTTTCCGATCGGAAGATTTAAAGGCGCAATCGCTCTCGATAGTTTCTTTATTTATGCACGATTTTGATGTAAAACGATTTAACGCTTGATTCTAACCGAGGGGGAAACCGCTGACCAAAATGGTGTACACCAATGTCCACTAATGCCCAGTGGGCCTTACTTTATCTTATTATCTTATTTTATCTTATTTTATCTTTGCCCCAGCAAGACCTAATACCCAAAAAATGCCTAGTAAAGCCCAGTAATGCCGCAAATCTACACCACAACGCCCTCAACAGTTTACCCTTCGATTCTAACGGAAACTGCCTCACATCGAAACCATCGCCATTTTGCGTAATATCTATGAAGATCATCAACGTTTATTGTCGAGAGTCTTATGTGACCTAACTTATTTCTCATGCGAGCATTAACCATTACAAGAGATTACGATCATTACCGAGCATTAGGTTACGATCGATATCCATTCTATTGCGGGATTATGGCCGGTCGCACTAATGGAGTTCTTAGAGCCTCTAAGAAATAATGATGCGAAAGAATTAAGGCTGGCGATTCTTCGGTCGCTCACGTAATATGTTGTAAATGTCTACATACAACGGCGACCTACTCCTTCCCTCCTCAAACGTCGTTAGCAAGAACATCGTCGCCCTTAACTGCCCGGGTTCTGATAGCGATCGTATAGAGGCAAGAAGGTGGAAATAGTTTTCGACAACGACTTCACCGGAGAAGAACTCGACACCCCGATGGGAGTACTCCGCGAATCTAACCTTCCGGGTTCACAATTTTTCCCCCGCGCCATCGCCTTCTACCTTAATGGCGCAAGAAACTTTGATCGTTCACGTTGCAGAATCGTAAAATCGCCTCGAAATTCAGTATCTCCGGCTCGCGGTAAACAAAATGTAACGTTTATTTGCCGGTCAATTAAATTATTTGCCACGCTGATAGACACGATAAAATTAAACAGAAACTTCTTCGTAGTACGCTCAAGAAATTTACTTGTAAGTTCATTAATATGCGCGTACGTATCGGTCTTTTTCTGAAGTAATAAATCATATTTTTAATACAATTTTCTGGGAGAATTAACTCTTAGAGAAAATAATAGTTTACTCGTTTGCTTATTTCCTTATACGTCTACGGTTACTTTTTCTCAAAAGCTCGTTTTAAACTCATCAATATGCGCACTAATAACTTTAATAGCTTTACACCCAACAAAAAGATTTATTTAGATTAAACAAATGAGATACGTTGAAATCACGTTTCTTTGAATCTTCTACATTTTAATTTACTTCTACTCAAACATTTGCTAGACTTGAAGAAATGGATATGAATTCTCTTATTCCAGTCTCAGTCGAATAAAATTTTGGTTAAGGTAAAGAAATCGTTTGTTTTTAATTAAATAAAAAGTCTAGTAAGGTCAAAATTGAAAGAAAAATAGTTTGATTTCAAACAAACTTTTTCATGGGTGTAATAATTTTCGTCAGATGTAGACTAACGTCGATTGGTCAGTTAGATATTCCTTATCTCTGACGTTCGACACGCCGGTCGATCATGTACTTTCACAAAATGCCGATCGTGACGCGCCTAAACATTAAAAGTTAGCTTTTGGAAGTCAAACAGGTAACCCACCCTTATCGCACGTTGTAGGGAGCGATTCGACTAATTTTATATGCCCTTCGACCGAAGGCGGACTTGGCAGAAATTACGGCGAACGTAATCGATAAAGGCCTCATGTATATTCATAATCGACGTGAATAGCTAACCGAAGTGTCCAGTCAGATAATTGCCGCTGCGGCCGAGTCGAGGTGAAATTAAATTGTCCGCCCGAAGCTGATTCTTCTATCTTAATGCAAGGAGCCAGAAAATTAAACGTCAGCGACTGACGCGTGAAATTATAATGGGATCGTATTACAATTTATTTTATATACAAAATTAAGAAATTAAATGAAACTCCGTTTGAAAAAAAAAAGACGGAGTTTGCGAAGTACATGGTCCATGTAAAGATTAAAGATGTGCCGTTGCACAGCTATGAAACTGAAGAAATCGCTTTTACTCTACAAACTTAACGTCAGCTTAACGGACGCGACTTCAGGATTTCTTATATAACTCGAGATGTCTAGTTGGTTCACCGCGGTGCAGAAGCTCGCGCAGAATTTAGGAAAACGAAGTAACAAACAAGACGGCAGACTTCGGGGGAAGAAATATGACGCAATTATATAGCGCAGGGAAGTGTGTGAGAATCATCTCTGCCCTGTAATTAACGATCTTCTCTCGCGCGAGTTCAGCACACGTACACAGTTACACTCCGCGGTGCCTCCATGTTTACGCTCTTTAATCCGCTGAACTAAATTCCATGCGACCGATTTACTTTTGACTTTCCGCGGCATTGTTCCTTCATTCCTCGCGGAAGAAAGTCGCGTGAGCGTCGTAATCGAGTTATCAACAGGTCAGTGTATATTCACTACCCGCCGATATATCGTGATAAATTTTATTTCAGCTGCAATTTCCCGCGGATTAGCCGAAAGCTTTTCATCTTCAATCATATTTACGTAACGCGAGAGCTGTTACTGTCGTTTTTAATCAAGAATAAAATTGACTCCTAAATCTGTTACTAAATTGCTGTTGGAAATTTTGCAGAATTAAAAATTTCGTTCCCTTTAAGATCGCAAGTATAATGAAAGGCAAATGTATGGACGGTGAGATATTTCAGGCCGGACATTACCCACTGATGTGATAAGAAAAAGCTCGCTATCAATCCCCTAGTACCAGCCGGAAAGCCTTTGTGTACACGTACACGTGCCTGCATGTGACAGCTTTAATATACCACAGCTTGGCTCTCTCCCTCTCTTCCCCTCTCTCGCTCTCTCTTCCTCTTTTCCTCCCCCCCCCCTCTCTCTCTCTCTTCCTTTTCCTCTGTAACAGCTACCCTCGATGTTCATTATTAATAAGACGCGCGAATCCCTTTAGAGCGAGATACAAATTACCACGGGCTGCGTCTTATCCCGGGTAGCACGGACGTCGGAACATCTACGGGAGTTAATCAGCGTCGCGTCGCACAAAATCAAAAGAAACTCCGCGTCGAGTCCCGTCACGGCGCGGCGTCTTTCAACCTTTTGTAACCTCGCAAAACTTAAAAAAAAGAAAAAGCTAGAGATAGGGAGGGGAGGGGGGGGGAGAGAGAAAGAGAGAAACAAAAGGGAAATGCGTCCGTAGACGATCCGCATCAGCAGGTGTAATATACGCGTTCGCGTTGGTTCAGATTAAAGAGAGTTTTATGCGAGCTACGCCGTGGCGTTATTAATCTTCGAGGAAAGTCTCGGTGGGACGGAGAAAGGGTGGCGGGAACGCGGGGGCGAAGGTGGTGAGGCTCTCGGAAGAAAATGCCGGCGGGTTTGCTGAAACGGCGAGTCGCCGCCACGTGGGCTCTTTCTCTCTTTCCTCCGGCTTATCTCGCCCGCTACTCGCCGACTTGGTCGTCATCGTCACGTCGACAGCCCAATTTTTTCGCTCGTCGCGATCGATCCCGCTCGCCGTGGCGAGAGCGCTCCCGGCAGTAACGTGCATCCCACTCTCCGCGCCTCGCATTGGTAGATAGGGTAGGTGACGTGAAATCGCCGCGTCCCGCCGCGCTCTATTTACCAAGCGACACCTCTATTTAATCCCGGTTGACTTGTATCTCTTGGCTGACGACGTCCCGTTTCTCGGACGGTGTCCGGGTGGTAATAGCTCCACGCTCTCTTAAGGGACCTCGTCGGTCTGCTGCAGAGGCGCAAGCTAAGCTCGGACCGGATGCGCAGGTGGCTTATTAGCGTCAGCTTTGAGTGACGGAACACCTTAGTCCCATCCTCCGGAATAAGCGCGGTGCAACGGATTCGTGAGAGAACCGCGCGTTTTATCTTGTAGATTGAAAGTTATTTCTCCTACGGTGCTACGTACTTGTCCACGTTCCGCTGTACATCGCGCAACGTTGTGCCCGTAGCGTGTGTTTGAAAAATTAAAATATTTAACACAGTAATCGGAGCTCGTGAGAAAACGCTAAGTGTAAAGTTGCAACAACTCGGCTAGAATTTAAATATCAATCTGAAATTATACTTGTTCCATATATGAGATATTTTTCGGCTCCTACGAATAGTATATGTACTTATACTCTCTAAAAATCAATCACTGCGATTTTCAGTGGTATACTTAGAACTGCAAATCAGTGGCTATTCGCTGTTTTCAGTGATAATCCACTGATTGGCTTTTAGAGAATATTGTATTTTAAACTCATTTGCTGTTTCTATAAGTTTCTCGCATTTTATTATTTTATCAGTCGCCCGCGAATAAATTAAATCGACACTACTCTCGCGAGAGATACGTTTAGAAATGTTATTTGGCCAGCGAAGTGTTATAGAATTCTCCTAACACGAGCAAATTAATGGACGATGACACATGATAACACGTTTGGTTCGGGTTATTGCATTTGATCGTAATATCTCGTGAATACAAATTTCTCGTAATTTCCACAAATATATACGCTCGACCCTATATATTTGGGTACACACGCACGTGTATCGGCACTGTTATATCATTATATTAAATCGTGTTAAGCCCCGTTACTCCGAACTATTCATATTTCATTTATATCCCATTCTATAACAAATTTTTATCTTTCAAGCGAAACATAATGAAAATTGATAATGGCTATCTCCATGTTAATACATTGTCTGCACATCGCCGTGTACGCTGCGCGTATTAGAAACCGAGATCGCGGACGGCAAAATTAAAAGCATTCTGCTTTAAATTTCTATTGCCTTCGAAAGCTGTGGCTCAAAATGGCCCCTGAGTGCTATACGAGCAGGTAGTTTCTAAAATCTGGATTAGCTCCAGTCTGATACTAAAAGCAGATGGAAATTCTGGATTTACATTAGAACGTGTTGACCTACAGGCCTGCACTCAGGCTTAAAGTTAGCTTGTTCTGAGTGAAAGCAAAGGAAAAGTTAAGCCTTGCTTTGTGAAGTTTTCTCATCTATTGCGAATTTTATCCTTACCTTTCTCGCGGGTAACGACAAATTAATTAGTCATGAAAAACGTCCTTAAGCGCGAGCGTGATCTGAAATATTAATCAGACTCGCTTGTTGCAGTTAGGAATTCACTTAACCAGCAATGTTCTCAATCTTTCAGTGCGCCACACGTACGTACGTATGTGTACATGTACAGTCAGCAATCGAGTTATTTAAACGTTGAAAAATTGTCGGCGAAAATCGGAACGCGTTTAAAAACATCGTGGAATCGCACCAAAAATATTTTGAAACAGTATATTTTATGTATTTTGTAAGCTCTTTTATTTATTTTGGTAAAATCTAAATTTTAATTCTTTTACTAGAATCGTTTTTGGCATATCGGAAACAAGGGTTTAGCTTTTTTTGTATTCGCTTGCAACAATCCGCATTGCTTGTAAACGATGCCCTATTTCGCCGATTTCTGCGAGCTACGAATTCTTCATTAGTCTCAGTTGGACTTGAATGAAACCCCGATCCTTGTCATTTAGGCTCACCGTCGGTCAAGCCGGCGTGGTTGGAATACCAGGTCGCTTTCTCACCAGGAACACCAAGAGGAGTTAAATTGTGACGTTTCATTAAAACGACAAAGGCGCGTCCCGTTTTCCCCGTGTACGAGTCCATCCGCGTTTGCAATGTCCCCTTGATCGTACATCGGCGGACATTGGGGTACACAGAGTGACCGACGTTGATCGTCAAGGCTTTTAAGCGCAAATTGATGCCTAACTGTGAACACGTTACGCTCTACTCGACTCGGTATCATCGACCCTTCGAGTAATTGTGAATTAACCGCGCGTTGCTGAAGCTGCGCAAAATAGCAATAATTAATTGCGATACTCGTGTCGCATTCAACTGCCATTCAAATCGGCGGCCCTTTACACCATTACGATGCATTGAAAATCACAAAAGAGTACAAATCAACAATATATCACGTTTTCCAAGTTAAAGTTGACGAGATCACAGGATTGCGATTTAACGCGTCAGTTATTCGGCAATTAAACTAAAGTGCACTTATAGCGAGAAATAATTAACATACGAGATAATTGGCGCAGCGTGAAACCTGCTCTTTCGCAAAACGCACCTTCTTCGTCAATTTGTCGTTCCAATTGTCCGAAGTAATGTTTTTTCTGGCCGCGCGAACTGCCAGTCCAACCGCGATCGATTGTGAGCCCCGCGCAATGACAGAACGACGTGTGACATGACACGCAAAACTTGACCCAATTCCGTCCCGCCCGAACGGGGCCCCTCTCTGTCATATGCCGGAAATGAATCGCCAATGATCCTAATGATCCGCCGGCATTTCGAGGCCGTCCGAGTCCCCATCCCGAAGTGTAAGCATCATTAAATCGACGCGTTTCGTAATCCAGGTCAACGTTATTTTGTCCAAATAATAGATGCAACAGCCGCGTTGCTTCGTTGAATTTGTCAATGCCGTGCGATACATTTCGATATTCGCGTATGATTATCTGGCCTTTCCGAGGACGTTAATGACGCCAATTTTGGATATTAGATTTGCAATCGCATTTATACCGTAGCGAGCAAAGACACTTTTCAGACAATTGCACAAAATGATTTGGTTCCAGTTGTACGATGATAACATATTCTGCAAATTAATTTGAGTAGAGATTCTCTAACATGGAAATATCCAGATTATTTTTCAAGTCATAAACGATCGAACTCGGTCAATAGCATTAACATAATATCCATGCAAGCCCGTAATATTTATATTTGCATTAAATCTTTCACGATATTTTTTATTGTTTCTAATATAAATTAAAATAATAAATAAATAAAATATATAGTAATATTTATCGTGTATGTAATATTACATTTCTTTTATGTATACAACGTATAAAAGATTGAAAGAGATCATATAAAACTGGGTGGAAATAGAATTGGATTCTAAGAATAAATATTAATTAGGTGGGATGGACAATTTTTAATTTCCAATCCCTATTTGAATTCGACATTGAATAAAAACTGAAACCCACGAATCGGAATAAATTAAGTAACCGCGCTAACTTACTATCGTTATTTCTTCGTAAAAAATAATTATGTCTTTGAGGACTTGTCGCAGTTGCATTTCAGGAAGTAATAACACGACATACAAAGCGACGTCTGCCGCTATCTGATGCCCGCTGAATATTCTCGCGCGAATGATAGCGCAGCGATCTTGCGTGCACAACATATTGTATGCTCGGCGTAACAAACACCAAACGCTACAAAATAACTAACATGCTAGGAAATACATGTATGCGGCATACTCTATTCCTCGAATTACCAAACTGATTACGATAAACGGGCTATTGTCGCACGTACCGCGATTTGTTTCGTCAACTCATTAGCGTTGACTAAAATAATAGTAACTCTAATCAAGAACTTTAACGGGGTTTTATTACTTGACTGTTAAATCGAATAAGAAAAATAATCCGTGATATTTATTACTAGTTTAACTGCGATACGAATTACGTACTCGTTTTTTTCTATGAAAAATTGATATAATTACTCGGATGAAGACTAAATACATTAAAGCTAAGAAACGATGATAGATTGACATACGTTTAAATGCAGGACTTGAGCGCGCATATTCTGTGCGATATTATTGATCGACTTTGATTGTTCACAGCTTGAAAACTATTCGTAAGCGGAACGTTTTCGAACAAAGATTTTCTACCGCGATTAATTTCTGGAATATTAAAAGTTTCGTTGTTTGAAGGAAATCCTGTAATAAACGTTATTTGTGACGCGATCGTCTTGGATTCTTTACGAGCGTATCTCCAGTACTGCGCACTGGGTAATTTCAAGATCAGTGTTTTATGTTAATTTTATTCGGTTAAACGGCCAATTTTTTGGCCGGATTCCGAGTCGAGTGGCCCCGCGCGAATCGTCGATACGAAGCCGAGTTTGGCGCCGAGAGAACCGGAAAAAAAGAGAAGGAAAGAAAGAAAAAGAGAGGAATCGATGGCGAGAATTAATCGTTCCGCACATTCGCCGTGTGCCCGGTTATACTCGCGCGATCCGATAATTACAGATCGCCGCGAAACAATAACGAGCCCGTGCCGCCGCGCCGCGCCGCGCCGTGTCGGTCGTGCCGCGCGCCGCCGAGCGCAATATTTTACTTCTACCCGGGCAACACTGACGCCCGGCTAATATTTTTCAACCATGGTCGAGCAGCCAGCCAGGCCGTTTATCGAGGGTTCCTGACACGTGAAATCCATCGTAGCCGTAGTCTTTTCCTCCCGGCCCGATGTGCACGAGCGAGCGAGCGTGCGCGCCCGAGCTCGCCCTTGTATGCCCCCCCCCCCCCCACGATATCGTCGGGTACAACCCCTTCGCGGTCGCTTCGAATCTCCTTACTCGATTCCTGGCCTTTCCTTTTTTTGGGGCGGCTTTCCGCAGTCCGTAAACGCCACGCGCGTGCGTTACGCGAAATTAAAAATAGAGCAGATACCCGCCGGATCTGGCGTTGACGTACGAATTTTTATCCCCCGCGAAGGGTCGGGCATGGGGCGATTTCTTGCTCCGGAGAGAACGCGCTGCGTTAATGGTGGGGCTCTGTCCTGCCGCGTGACGGAAGATGGAGCGTTTCTAAAATCCCTCGAGAAGCCCCCGGCCCCGATAAACAATTTTGCGTGGCTTGGATACGCGCTCAAGCCTCCTCGCCCTCCCACTCGCATCCTTCTTATCCGTACCCTTGTCAAGACGAGGGGGAACTGTCCATCGTACCTCGACCTGTCCTTGAAATAAAGCTTCTCGACAGAGGGAAACAGCAAATGACAATGATTTGCGCACATAACTGACCGTTTCTTATACAACTTGACTAGTGAGAAATTTTAGCTGACAAATAATGTTGCGAATTCTCAGACAGGACGTTGACAGAAATGGATTAATCTGCAACCGTTCACGGTTGAAAATAATTTTAAGAAATGCTTTCGATAATAAATGTTCTATTATGTCCATTTTGATATTGTCAGCAAAATTATCTTACAATTACTTGAGGTAATCGACTTTCCATCTTTCGGAAAGAATAAAGAAACAACAGTTTACGAGACAGAGAATCGTTCCGAATGTTTGCAGCAAAACATTTGTGTGATTTTTATAAATTGTCATGTTGTATATCTCTTACTATACGCGTAGGATCACAATGAGGTAAACGCTTATCGTTATGACAATATTTCTGACACCGTGCGATGACTAGGCGATTATTCCCCAACATTTGTCAGAATCTGTCAAGAATATGCCCCGCTGGAAGATAAAGAAACTCGTTGCTCATGTTAAAATTATTATTGATGATCGCGATATAATGTGACTGTGCGCGATAACATTGACGCGTAGAGAAAATAACGTGATTTCTCGATCGCCCCGTACGACACCGCGTATCAAGTTTTAAATCTTATCTTCGCAGTATCAGCGCCTCTCCGTGTTTATGGGCATTTATATACCAAAATATAATATTGATGGTGTTTTAACATAGCTCCGATTTAAACATGAAAATGTAGAGCACTTTCAAAGCGCCATCCGAAATATTTTACTCGATGGCTTTTTGGCATTCATTGGCCATTGCATATTCTATCGATGGGAAGTACTTCCTGCAACGAAAGGGCATAATATATGGACGCTCTATTGATATTTCGGAAAATCTATACACGGTTCGTTCGTTCGCACTCACGGTTTTCCATATTTTAGTTAACGAGGAGGCACGCGTAATGCGCCATCATCAAAAATGGTTACAGCACTCGTCCGTGTAACGTAAAACCTCGCCTAGCAACAGCAAAGGGATTATATTAAGTAATTGAATATTGTCACGGCAATAGCGTATATTCATGCTGTACGCGCCCTGCGTTCTCTCGACATTCTCCAAATTCCCCATAATGTCCTTCGATAAAGCTCTCTCTCTTTCTCTCTCTACGATTACGTCGCGTCAATCATCGAAAAATCGATTAACGAGTAGGATAACAAAATCCGCCTATCTCGCTTTCTCTCCCCGGAAAACAATTCCGCGTGACGCGGTTATCGCTTAAACAAATTGTCGCGCATTTCCTGTCGAAGATACCATCTGCCGTGTAATCATTAGGGCTTTATTCAGACGTGACTACGAAATTCAAGTTATAACGATCATGAACGCAGCAAGGTTGAACGGAAAGTGGTCAATCAATAGCGAATCATTTCGACTATATGAAATAAATTCGATTTAATTGTAGGGTGACCAAAACCACAAACTCTCTCTCTCTCTCTCTCTCTCTCTCTCTCTCTCTCTCTCTCTCTGTTCAACTATTTATATTTTTGTTCATTAAATTGTTTGCGATTTGAATAGAAAACCTCTGAATAAACCAATACAATGCAGTGAGTTTTTAACGAATAAATTAATAATTCTGATCTTTTACCAATTTTTGCGCAGGAAAAACTAGATGAATGTAAATTCACAATTTTTTTACTAGAGAGTAATTTGAAAAATGATTTATATTATTCCGCTTATTCGTCGGTGATAATATAATATATACGACACATATTAAGATGTAAAATCACGCCGGCATCTCGCTCCTTTTACTTTGCGCGCGGCAAATCTATCGCACGGGCAGGTAGTGTCGCATAAAAAAACGCGAGCGTGCGCCGTCTCATCGAGATTTTTCGCGAAAGCCCGCGAAGTTAGGCCTCGTTTGCAGCCCGTCGAAGTTCACGGCGCCCGACCGCATGAATCTTATCTACGTGCCGCAGGCGCTGCCTTCTCCATCTTCGCGCCCCTTCCTCCATAAGGCCCTCACCGTCCCGCCCGATCGATCTCTTTTTAGCCCACACCGCCACATCTATCGGGTTTCCCGTTTCATTTCATCAAGTTGATCCGGACCTTCGACGCCTTCGCCTTCGCCCTCGCACCCGCACATCACGCGACCTCTCGTCGTTAGATGTCGAGGGAGAAGGACTCTCGCCGTACTCTCCTCCCAGCGATAAACGCCGCTCCAACCCTCTCTTCCTTTCGCTCTCCTCCCGTCCATCTCCGTCCCTCTCTTCCTCCCCGTTTCTCACGATCTCTTGCTCTTTCCGTGAGCCGGCGGCATCGACACGACCAAGTAGCTTCTTATGCCAGCCTTCGTTCCTGCGTTCTCTCCTCCATCATACGGGGTTTCCTGCTCACTTTCTTCCGCCCACCTACCGCCCGCCAGCTCCCGAGTGAAACGTTCTACTTAACAATGGAACGTCGAATGGAGAGAGAGCCGGCATCAACCCTCAATCAACAATACCTCTCCGCGATCCTCCCGGGGACCCGGAATATATACATTATGCCTCCCCGCGGAGGTCTTATGTGCGCGCCATAGAAAAGACGGTATCATCGCTGATTCCGCCAACAGCCACGTTTAGACTCCCTGCGGCGTGGCGGCGAATTGGATCAAGAGACTGGCAAGAGAGAGAGGGAAGGGAAAGAGAGAGTCATCGACGAGGAACGCGAAGGTGCGGAGGAAGGGCAAGAAGCTTTGAACAATCATATGCGATACTCATCCCGTTATCCCCATCCCCCGTGCGGATCCGACCGCAATTTGAGGTCCGCCACCAGAGAAATGGGATTCGTCCGATTTATTTCTACTTCCAAACGAGAGAGCGCGAGCCCTCCCGCTTACCCATGGACCCTAAGCTGCATTAAAAGAGCATCTCCCTCACGTCCGATACATAAAACTAATATATGCTCGTGCATTTGCGCTCATGGCCATAATCGATGCGTTATCGAGTCTACGTTACAAGATTTCCTGGTCAAGCTTACCTTTCCCGGCTTTCAAAGTATAAGCCTGTGCAGGTTGCACAGCGGCCAAATGTGAAAAACAATTTTCTGCGACTTCGTACCTCTGCAATTTGATAAAGCTTTTGTTTTAAACACAATCGATCGAAAATTTAAGAATTCTTGGAGCTCGGGCCTTTTTATTATTATCACGCGGCATTATACTCTCGCCGGCCTAGACGATAAAGCAACACTGAAGATCATCCTGTATGCTCCGGATGACTTGAATGAGATTGCACGACGCCCTCGTCTCGGTACAATTACTCGGACCACGGAAGATTGCTGTGGCCGCCCTTTCATTTGTCAGACCGACCTGGTACCCTGCCTTCCATGGGGAATCCCCTATTTACTCATCGTGACGATTCGTGCACGGCTGCATCACGACGCTCGCAGCAATTTCGTATCGTATCTCGGATATTCGCTAAATTGTACGTTCGTCCTACGAATTATCGGGACTGTTTGATTAAATCTATGCCGAGTGCAAATTGCTGCATCGATCTATAGTTGTGCAAACATCTCGATCTTATTAATTTGTTTAACTTCGGAAACTAAAACACACACACACACACACACACACACACACGCATACGCGAGATACCAACGTGTGCGGCGTATTAGTGAATAATTTTTATAGACTCGTCATATTTGGATAATCGATTTTTCCACAGGAAAACTCCGAGTGGAAACAATTTTTCAGAATCTTTTAATTTTCCACGCAAACCGTTTTGATAATGTGGCAAAAGGGCGAGGGAGACTTGGATGAAAATTCTGCGGAAGTAAATTCTGACGGTAAATCAAGTTTGTGGCAGCTACTCGTTTATGTTTTAATAATTATTTCGAGAGCTAAGAATGACTAAACTGTTGACGATATGTTAATCAGATTTAGATATAAGTTTTATTCTTCCGTTCGGTACGGCATGCAATTTCTTGCATGAAAATTCAGACATCGCGCGACTCTTGACATTCGTCGAGTAGACCCAGGGTGCATTTCACTTTATACTTTGTATCGAAGCTGGGAATAATTTGGGTTTGAAAGAGATAATCGTTGCTTCGACGTTGGAAACGAAATTATACGGCTGCTTCTCGAGACGGATCAGCTCGGAATAACGTTAGCTTTATGTAGATGTGTCTGGGCGATTTATATTCAGACGACGGGACCGTGATGAGACCGTCTCTTTTATTAGCGTAGTCGGACGGGTACCTACGGGAAATCCTCTGTTTTTCTTTCCGACGACTGTAATATTACAAACTTGGGCTCCCCTGAGTAAACAGTTGACTGTTCTTTGCGCGCTGCCTGACGTTGAAACATTAAATCCCATGAAACGGGCGTCATCTACGCATAATTTCAAGAATTTTCGCATCGTTGGCCACATTGCCCGGTAAACGAAATTGGAATCCCGCGGCGCGTTTGCGCGTGCACGCGATACGCGTGTTGCCCGCGGTAACGTTCGCTAGCAAGCAGCTGAAAATGATCGAAAGAGTTTTGCATGCAGTTGACAATCTAATTGCAATTAATCGTTCATTATTTCAAACATAGACACGTATCAGGTAAACAAGGCACGAAAAACAGCGTCGGTTTTCCATTAAGAAGTAATTTAAATACATTACTTTAGAGGATCGGCTTACTCGGAAGCGTTGCGTGCTATTGCGGTAACCTACCATTCGTAAATCGACATGATTTGCAAGATGTTTTAAAGATCGATTGCAAATGCATCTTCCGCGAGGATTCGCATTTCTCTTTTTGACGTAGCCCCGCTTTGGCAAGGCTCTAGCGTGCGTTTTTCAACGTCACGCTCGAACACATAGGGTCTGTCGATAAAGAACGTAGCAACGGCTTTTACAGCGTTCTCTCCGGGACGAAGAAACGATGTCCATTGGAACGTTACAAAGAGATACGAAAAGCAATGCGAATATCTGAGTCATGCAACGTCAAAGTCAAACGGTTTCAACAGTTAAATGTCGAAGACCATTTGTTCGATTGGTATGTAAAGACTTTGTTTACGCGGCGCTGCCTCATAATCGATATTTCGGAAATTTGAAAACTCTCAAGCTTGCTCCGGCGAGACACGAAAGGGTATTTTATTGTTCGGTTAATTGTAAAATGGATTAAGTAAGTGATCTTTTCTGGTTTTTAAAGATATAACCGAGCGCTGAGGGTATTGTGGTGTACAGATTTGCGGCATTACTGGGCATTACTAGGCATTTTTTGGGCATCAGGCCTTGCTGGGGCATTATAAATATAAAATAAGATAAAATGCCCACTGGGCATTAGTGGGCATTGGTGTACAAGATTTTGGTCGGCGTTTTCTCCCTTGAATATAACGTTAACATGTTAAAAGCCGATATCAAAAACGAAGTGAAATATCACGATGAATATCTAAGCGTCTAACTTAACCAGCAAATATCACGACGAACGTTTGATAATAGCACAATGAATTTCGCAGATCGTTCGCTACTCGTACTTTCTGCAACTTCCGTTTTTATCTGTAATATATCCTTCCGTGCGACGACCGACGATTCTCTCTCGGCTCCTTTAAAAGTATATCCTATAAAATCGATTAGCGGCCCGATGCGAATGGAGAGCTGCGAATATCTCCCAGTTGGAAATCGCGGGATCGTTTTTCAACGTCGCCGCATGAGAAAATCCGGTTCGTCGATGAGGAATATAAGCGGCGTCGTTACGCGAGAACCGACTGCAGCTGCGACAGCACTTCGAGAGCACAGAGGTGCGCGATCGAATACAAAACGGGTTGCGGGTTGCGGGTGGCGGTCGGAGGAGGAGGGGCTGCGATTCGACACGGGGGTGGGGGTGGGGGGAGGGGGAGGGGGAGGGAAAGAAGAAAACGCGTGAGAGCTTTCACGAAGTGAAAACGCGGATTCGCGTAAAGAGTGGATCGAGTACGCCGTTATGAGAAACCTCCTTATATTGCACGCAAGCTGAAAAGGCGCGAACTGCGAGACGTGACTAAAAAGGGTAGACATTCTACAACGCGAACCGCACGACCCCTGCACCACCCCACCGCGGTATCGGTCTCTATATCCATCGTCATAAAGCATACCGACACCGGCCGGGCGATATTGGTGGCGAAAGTTTAGCCGCCGCACACGCTTTGCCATCCGACTCCGCCGCGCCGACCCCGCGGCATCTTCGCGACGCAGCTTGTTCGCCGATCTGTCAGTGCCAGCTGGAAAAATATAAATTTTTCCGTCCATACGTAACGGTAAGTTTGCACTTTAGAATTATTCCGAGGGATAGTTTCGGAAGTACCAGGGTGCAGTGTTGCGGGGAGCACAAAAATCACAATAGCTCGCCGTCACGACAGTGCAACTACGGAGCTCTCTATCTTTTATGAATTCTAATTTTTATCAATAAGAATATTCTTAAATGTCGCCAGCAGTAATTAACACCATCAGTGTTTCCTTGATCGTATCTGGCAATTTTAATTACTGCTGTTTATTAATTACTGCTGGCGACATTTAAGAATATTCTTATTAGTTGATTATACACCATTGACCTCAAACATGATGTTCCCCCGTAATTGGGGGAATGGGGCGGGGGGGCGAGGGAGGGACAGGGATACTTAAAAGTCGCGTATCAACAGTTCTGTGTACTGCCGACAACCCTTATCGGCACGCAGTTCTAAGGAACAGTCGAAATAGACGCGTAGACAACATCTTTATACTGTCATTGCGACTAATATTATCATATGCCTCGGTGGTTGAGTTGGTGAGACGCCCGCCTGGAGTGTAGGGAAGTCGCAGGTTCAAACCCTGGCTGGGGTAATTTTTTTCGCAATAAATTTTCTATATTATTAAAATTGCCAGATACGGTCAAGAAAACACTGATGTTTCTAATTTTAGGTTGCAACAAAATATTTAATTATTTCCAATATCGTTCTCGTATTTATACAGGATATTATTACACCACTTACAGGTTTTATACAAAATTTATTATGGTACACAAATTGCGTATTTTCGACAGTTTTAATTATTTTTAAATAAAATGTTATGTTTTTTGTGCTAAATTAAAAAACAATCACATAATAAAGAATAAAAACGCATTAACCAATATTATTAGTTTTGTTTTTAAAAAGCATTATATCACGAAATCTACTGGATATTTTTATACACCTTTTAGCGCGGCCAATTTTGTTGTTTTTGGTTGAAAAAAAGTGAGTGAGGCATCTAATTTGTACACCCTGAACAGTTTTTCAATTACAAAAATTGCACAGTTTCGAAGAATACACGTAACGTATATTTTTAATATAGCGTATATTTTTAATTTAAAATTGCGCTACACGTGTACTTTGAAACGATGCTACTTTTGTACATGACCATTTTTTTCATAAAACACACAATTTAGAAATTATTTAAAGTGTACGAGTTAAATGCCTCACCTCGTATTTTTCTCAGTCGGCCGATAAAATTGGTCGTGCCAAGGGGTGTACAAAATATTCAGTAGATTTCACGAAATACAATGCCATATCTATTTTATTGTTACACGGATCTGCATAGCTCTGAGTAATCCGTCGAATGAAACGATAGCACATCCTACATAACTCTTTGATTCGACAGGTTGCAAGAGTAATCGTATATGCTACAACTGGGTCGATTCATCATTCGAATACATTTCTGCCGACTGTCATTTTGCTTTTCCATCAAATGTCTAACTACAGAAAATGAAGTTTTCGGCAAAATGCATCGAGAATTATTATACAGATTAATAACTCAATATTATCTAATTTAACGGCACCGACAAAATTCGTTCTCGCGCGATAGTTTACATGGAATATATCATGCTGCGGCGGAAGTATGCTAATGATTATTTTATGCGAAACGATGGCCCTCTCTATTCTGCCATATACTGTGGCCAAACTTAATTTTCCGCATAATTCCATTCTATATTTTCTATATCGTGCAATATTTTAACGACGGTGGGCCAGCGATTTCTGCGGTAATGCACGATTTTGGACAATAAATTTGTAATAAAATGTCGCGTAATGCGTTTTCACATAAAAATTGTGAACGAGGCACAGAAAATAAGCTGTGATTTTAAATTTGACTGCTTATTTTACATACATAAGTTGGTTGCATATTGGAAACGGAACGTTAAAAAAAGATTAATTTCTTTATCAAAATATGCAAATTTATTGTGCTACAAGTTTTAATATGCAATAATTTTTTTATACAGATGTTATAAAGTCATGAGAATTTTTCGAAAATGTCAGACTTTATAAAGCATCCAATTTAATAATTTTTTAACACGGTATAGGAATGTGGTATAAACAAAGTTAATGTGATACCTATTATACAGAGAAAAAGTGGTTTTGCAGGCTATTAAAAAGTATTGTGCTATAATTGTATATAAATTAATGCCACATATATGCAACTCTAACGTACGTTCATCTGCATAATGCTAACTATATAATATTAAATGTGGGGCTGGGAGTGTTCTCTCGTTCCTCTATTTTTACCATTTTCCGCCTCCGTTGTCCTTGCACCCGTGGCGAATTCGCTCTGTTATGCGAGATAACGAAAGCCGGCAATTTCACAATTTGATAAGACGAAATTTACGAACGCGCCGCACAATAAATACCTACCCTCTTCGCTTAACGCAAAAACGCCGCTACATGTTTAATCAAAACGCGCTACATGCGCGCTGCAATAAAAGGCGTTCCATACGGCGCGCGCATTGTCCGCCTTACGAATTGCAATATAATTACACGCTCGAAAGCTATATCTCGACCCGCGATTAACTTTCGTAATTAGAGGAAATGACGAAAATTCCGCAAAGTTTCGCTGGCGGCTGTCGGCCATAGTTTTAAGAACATTTCGCCGCCTTGCCTCGCCAGGCGGAAAAATCGCATCAAAACTGCGCTCGGCGTCGTCGCAACGCATTCGCCTTCGAAAGTCACGGCCGATCAGAGTAATTAAGATTGAAAGGACGCGGCGTTCTTAAATTTTACTGCCGGATATTCACACGTCCGCGGCTTTCGTTCATCTAACTCGTGGACGTAACAACGTGTACTAATCCTGCTAATCCGGACATAGCTGGTGACTGGAGAAAAGACAGTAGGGGTAGAAGTGCAACTCGGTAGAGATACTGTACGAAACTGCAAACTCGGCTCAGTTGAGTTTATTTCCTACATTGCCGGTTATTTTCATTATTTAACCCTTAATTACTGGCAAAGGAGAAGTTAACATAATGTTGAGAGAACAAATGTCCCGGAACAATCCTTTATTTGTCCATACTTTGATCTTTAGTGGGTTTTTTTTAACAGAATATTAATTACTCGTATTGAAAATTTAAGATATTCAAAAACAATAAAAATTAAAGGAGGAAAATTATCGCGCTGAAACTAATAATAATTAATACCTTTAATTATTTACTCGTTTCCGATGCAAACAAGGGTAAAAGGTGAAATTTAAACTTCGCGAATAAAAGACGTTATATACCTCGGTAATTCAATATTACTTAATATTATTCAGTTATCAAATCAATGGGATCACGTTTAACATAATTCCATTTTGTACTTGATTCACATTTAAATCGTCAAATCATTTGATCCGATTTTAATTAAGTTTACGCATTGAAATATGAGATTTTCGATATATTATTTAACAGCTTCCTCTTTCATCGGATATTACTAGATTTATGGCGAATATATTTTAATCGAGCAGAGGTAACGCGATCCGAGCAGACGCGAGGTACGACTATAATCCTGGTGCAGACGCATCCGTTATAACCTGGATCGAATGAAACTACACTAGACTAGAATGCGGGATGCATTCTGCTTAAGATCGAGACGCGGTTGACGTAGAAGACGGGAGAAGAGACACGTAGATGGGTCGACGGGGGGGGGGAGGGGAAGGGGGGGAGCGGGAGGAGAAGGTGAACGCTGCGGGGGTACAACCGTGGGGAAGAGCCGGACGACGTAGCTATTCAAACTATTCGAGTTGCAAGGAATTTCCTGCACCCAGCCATCCCAATGTACACAGTTCGAGACAAGGGCGGGAGGGAGGGAGGGAGGGAGAGGGTGCACCTCCCTGTGCACACATATAAGCGCGTACACAAATCCGACGGTGCCATAGTTTCCCGATGTAACCGCAGTTCGAACGAGCACCGCCACCCTCCGAGTCACCCACTTCGAAACGCATTGTGGCACGTGGAATTTGTCTTCGGCCCGATGAATGGGATTACCTACCCTCGAATCGCCGTCGATTAAGCGATAGGGGCCCGCGACAAGGGAGACGCCCGCGCGCGTGTGTGTATGTGTGTATGTAGATACCAAAGGTACACATGTGCGCGCGAGACTGATAATTGCCGGCGGTATGTCGAGAGGGTTGTAAACTCACTGAGCGGGTGATGCTTCATGAAAAATGAGCCCCTGTTAATTGTGAAGTTTGCAAACGCGGCGAAATAAATTGTACATACGCGTATATCGTTAAAATTAACGTTTTATATTATTAAAGGATGAGCAACACCGCAGTATTCAGAGTGATAATTATACAAGTTGATAAGCCGGTATGAAAATGTGATAACACTTCCGTGAAGTTGACGAAATTTCGACACGATGACACACTCGAACGCATTAATCGGCCGCGCTGAGAGTATCTTGCCGGAGCCGTTCGTCGCGACGGATTATGTCATTTTTAACTTGAAAAATTGATGTTCGACGCGACGGATTAAAGTTCGAAAAGCGAGTACATGAAAATAAGAAGGATACGAGAGAACGGACGATAATTTATGAAGTTGGCATAATAATGTGCATTGTTGAAAACGTCAGCTTGGGAGAGCAATAAATTTTCTCGCGCTTCTTACGGTCGCGACGTACCCTTGTAAGCTTCAAGCGTTATCGCGAGAGTTTACAGAAGACAGGTATCTCATTTCCGGAAAATCATGGTACAAAATTCCATATTGTAATTCTCGCAGCAGAGAAGTATCTCGCGTAAGAGAATTACGTTCCCCGCACACGAGACTTATATATTTCGCTTTCATTTCAACTCTCGATTTCGATCTTCAACTCCCCCGAGTTCCGGATATTCGTATATACGAAAATTCGTAGAATTCATGGATTACTGAATCTACGAGTCTCGCGAAGGAGGATCTCTTAATCTCTCACGAATCTGGGCTCTGTCGCAACCCCGGATTTAAAAAAAAAAAGATTGGAACCGGCGGACCCTTTTCGATTCCCAAATTATAACGTCTCCAGATTCCTGAAATCCTCTGGATTTTCCGGATCCTCGTACGAAATGACTAAATCCCGAAAAGCTCTGTTCCTTAGGTACGTCTCTTCCGTACCGTGAAATGCACGCGAGAGACGGCTGTCGCGCTGTGTTTTGTCAACATTGTATATACAGAAGATTCATAAAGTGTCCAGCCCCTTGAGATGACGAATCTTCAATTATTAGTATTTAGTTTGTCACACTTTGTAAAATTACACTTCGACGTTAAAAATGCACGTCGGTTTTCTATCGCTCCGTGGATCGACTTACGATACTATCCGAGGCGAGAATATCGCTGCCGTCTAATTTCTTCGGCGCCACTTCCTGGCGCGGAGGGCGCTCGGTCGTATTATACAGGCAAACTGAGAAGCCTCGTCGATATTGGTGACACGAGCGCGAGTCGTAAAAGATTCTCTTGTACCGAGCGCGAGCAGAATCCCCCCGTGATCGGAATAACGAGTTCCCTGACTCTCTCTGCACGAGCGATCCGGTGTGCGTGAATGGGACCCGTAGGACAGGGGAGGGAGCGACTTTTCTCTCCCTGCACCACCGAGAGCGCGAGAAAGAAACGTGCTCGCTCCCGCGCTTGCCGATCGGGTACGTACAGAGTGCGATTTCCGGACGAGGTCATGAATTTTATTATAAAGCGTGCGCCCGCGCGCGCGCGAGAAAGAGAGAGAGAGAGAGAGTCGGAATTACATTTCCGATGTCGGACGAGCGAAATTCGGCCCGGCAAGCGAGGATCCTCGATGGATATCCGGATTTCGCGCCGGGGATCCTCTTTTTATTCCGCTTTAATTCGCTCCGCGATCCGCACTGGGATATCGTATGCGCCAAATGGCGCGCGAGATTTATAATCGTGCTGTAATTATTGTAAAATGATAACTACTGCCGACGTAAAATTAATACGTCCGATGCACGGGGCTGAGTAAAATGTTTTGCGCAATCTGAGTTTAAGTAATTCGCTGTCTACGCTCTGTTTAAGGCAACAAAAACACGCACACGCTGGTGCACTTGACGTTTTATATTTGTAGCTTTTCATTATACCCACCTTCATTATTTGAGTTTATACAAGACGAGAAGATACGATGAAGTTAGCCTTGATTTCATAAATTTTAAAAAAGGTCCACCGATATTCCTCCGTACACACGGATACCAGAATAAATTTTCGCAATAAATGAAAGAGCCAATAAGATATTAGATCAACTTATACCGAGTCAAATATTTACGCTGTTCTTCTCGAGGAAATTTGAAAAGCTAATATTAAAATTTGCTGAAACCGTTTATCGAATTATTTTCCTACGGGTACGCGAGTGACATTAACGAAATTAATTGAACTGATTTTCCATCCGCTGCAATTACGTTCGCACTCCCATTATAATTAATTACGGAAACGTATAAATATCAGTTACATTAACCGAGCGCGCATAGAAATTAATGTGTTGATCCTTTATTTAAACAAGATTAACCAGAAATTGCTATGTGCAACGTATAATGGTTTTATTTTAGCGTTAATCTCATCCTGTATTTACCAATAACAAGTAAATTGCAATTGTGTGCTATATATAAAACTTTAATGTTCCGTGAACAAAGAGCACTTGCTTGTAAAATCACCCCGTTTACGTTTTCCCATTTCTTTCACAGCGCTCGTTCGCTGGTGTCGAAAATCCATTAGTTCAACCGTTCGTAATCGAACGGTTCGAATCCGACCCCCGTCTATGATGCACTTATTATTGTCGACTATGCTATTTGTGCTATCTGGGTTAAGCGCGCGACTGTCCTGTCGGTACAAGGTCCTTGGTGGGTCTCAGTACAGAGCTGAAGCAACAATGCAAAGAGGATCCTTCAAGTGGTCTCTGGGTGACCCAGTATCGACTCCATCCCCCACCCCTTGCTCCTCAAGCATTGATTCTCCATCTCGGCTGTCGGTCCTTGCCGGAGTAAATCTCGTAAATTAAGAGCTAAAGTTAATCATTAAATTTGACGTATCGTCCGTTTGACATGAAAGATACGTGCATATTAATAGAGGCTTTCATTTAATTTCACCAATCACTTTCCGGATAAATAATTCTCGGTATAAATTACTTTAAATAAAGTCATTGCAAGACAGTTAATACTTCTGAAAGCACCTATTTTTTGTCTATATTTGTATTATCTGGCATCGACACTATCGTACCACACACAGATCTGGAAACGTAAAAACATTAGCTTTTTAATTAATGCTACTTGGTCTTTTCTTCTGATTGGTTTGAAACTTGATCTCAGTGTCGGATGAATAGAAATCAGACTCGGAAAGGCATTAAACGCTGAATAACCTCAGCCGAAAGTACGGAACGTTATTTCAGTAAGTCATCATGATTATTTGCACGTTTATTACTCGAAGGTAGTGCTGTTTAATGGATACGAAGTGCAGCGGTGATATTCCCACGCCACAAAGCAGAGACGGACGGGGGAGAAACTCCAGAGATCACGCGCATTTATAAGACGAAAAGACGAAACGCGTGACTCGACCTGCGACGGCGACGTTACCGGAGTCGATAACAGTGGAAGGGAAAGCCAATGGCAGAGAAAGCTCGAAACTGCGAGATGGAGAGAAGGGAGAAAGAAAGAAAGAGGGGAAGAGAGAAAGAGGAAGAAAGGGGTGAGAGCGAAAGAATCTCGGCTCTCTCGTGGAAAACGACGTGCACCGGCAACGTCGTCGCTAACGGCCGTAAATGGACGGTCGTTGAGGAGGAATACGGCGAGGGAAAGAGGCGGAAAGAACAAGAGGCCACGCCAGATGGATGAAGATGGGAGGATGGGGGGTGAGAAAAGGGGAAAGGCAGAAGAAGGTGGGGGAACGCGGCAGAGGGAAAGGAGAAAGAGAAAAAGTAGATACCTTTATTACTCGAAGAAGAGCGACCGGGAAAATAGAGAGACAGGTCGTCCTCGCCCGTGGCAGCCTGCCAGGACCTCGCGGAGGACCGGGAGGGACCGGGAGGACTCTCGGTCGCACGAATGGAAACCGCGGTGCACGCGGTAGGGAAGATACAGCGTACGGTTCAAGGGGCACGCGCGTCGCAGTATTGCCCCGAGATCATTTTCTATGCAAAATAAAATATTGCAAATACGACGGCAGCGGTCACACACGCACACACATACAAAAACGTGCGCGCGTAGACGAAAAGATGGTGGTGGGAGAGGAAGGTGTCTTTATTTTTCTTTCTCCTTTTCTTTCTTTCTTCTTTTTTTTTTTGTTGAACGCAGCGAGAGAATGCCACCAAGTCTCGGTCCTTTGCGGAAGCAAACCGGAATAGTAAGGAACACACACGCAGACGTTGAAACATTCGATATCGTGAATTTGATATTTCCCTCGGGGCGCACCCGCGCAACCGCCATACGTATTCCCGCCTATTTCCGCCGCTGTTTCGGAGGATTCCGGATTACCCAATCGGTCACCAACGGTAGTTTTAAAATATACAGAGCGTGTCGGAAGTTCCTCTTTCTCACTTCCCCCGCCCTGGTTCTATCTATCTCTCGTTCGGGGAGTTTCTCGCCGAATTCAAAGTCGATTCATCTTTACGAGAAATTCGATCGAAGTCCGTCGCTGGGCACAACTTTTTAATTTTCAACTTGGTAATTAAGCGTGGGATTAAAACTTGGTTGAAATAAAGTCCCCCCCGGGATTGATTGTGAAATAAGCTTTTGTTAGCCATTCACACTTAAAAAACTTGGCTCGCATCATTTAATGGCTCTGTAATCGGGCGCCCTGTGAAATTTTCACCGGGAGGAAAAGACTCGCCGCCCATTAAGAGGAACGTGCGTACAATTCGCGGTGAAATAAATTTTCCCCGAAAGATGTGCGCCGCGAGAGGCGATGCGATTCGTTGTGATACTTGACCGCGTGATTAATAGCGCTTTCTAATTTATGCAAAACCGTAATCGCACATCTATGTCGTCGCGTACAGGCGACACACGAGAGCACGAAGGGTTAAAGATCGAAACGCGCATTAATCACGATGATTAATACGTCGTTTTACGCGGAAGGGCGAACACCTCAAAGTTACACATTAATAATCACACTTATTTCGTCGGAGCGTGTAATTAATAGCAGAGAGAACGGAACGGATTAGGCACTGCCGTTGAAAATTACACGATTCCGCGACAAAAACTTTGCACCACTTTAAACGCAGGAACTTATCGAGAAGAGGCATTTAATTCTACACGGGGAGAAATTTCTCTTAAAATTTACCCTGTAATCGTGGGACAGCTGTATGCACTGTGACAACTGCACTGTGAACAACTGTGTGAGAGTTTTTGAAAGTTTACCATATACATTCTACTTGCAAAATGTGTATTAAATGTAATTACCAGGAGAATGTATGGTAAAATTTCGAAAAACTCTCATACATTCTACTAGTAAAATGTGTACCAAGTATAATTACTGGTGGAATGTATGGTAAAAGTTTAAAAAAATCTCGTGCTGTAGCTCGAAATGCCACGTTGACCCACGATTACATGATTTACGGGATATATTTTGCGAAAAAAATTCCCTTCGTGTAGGTCGATCGTATCGTAACGTAAAAAGTTAATTATAAGCGTCATTTGTAGACATGTAAATATGCATTGCGCGTCGTAAAATTAAAAAAGAAGACAATTGAGCGACGTGAAAAATGGGCGCGAAATTACAGTAGAATGCGAGCGCGCTACACCAGACATTCCGCATTCTTGGCGGCATAAATGCAATTCATCTCAGCCGCCGGGTGTCAGTTATCGTTAGCAGCCTGCCCAGGTCGGCAATATAATCCCCGTTCGTTTCCACAATCCATTCAAAGACATAATCGCCGGCAAGCGCAACGATCGCACGCCACTGCGCGGGCATTATTTCGACAGTTTACGCGAGCTCTGATTTCCCCCTTCGGCGTTTTGCAACACCGAAGGCATCAACGTGCTATCGGCGACTTTCGGCCGCGCGCACACGTGAACGCGCCATTGGCCGGATAATGACCGATTTAGAACGTGAATGAGAAAACGATCGTCTGTAAAACGACGCGTGTTATTGGATCGATCGAGTGAGAATGGAGATTTTATTGTTCAATTATACCGGGCGAGAGTTTCGCGATCCTCGCGCACTGAACACTTTCTCTTATAGGAAAAAAAAAATGTATTCCCGCCATTAGTTATTAACACGTTATCTATTCAACGAGTTTGATCTATTTAACGAGTCTTATCTACTGTGCGCGCCATAGTAGCGATGATAAAAGTATCGTGTACTATAATTACATAAAATTGCAGCCTCGTGAATGCTGCGTTGAACAAGACATTTTTTACTTCATATCGTTAGTTAGCGATCAATATCATTCAACATTTTATATTAAATAACGTTTATTCCGCGCAAATATTAAAAAAAATTTGACAGCATTAATCGCCGATGACCGCCGCACGCAGAAAAAGGATTTAGTTGAGTTAAACAAATGAGATACGTCGAAATTCTATTTCTTTGAATCTACTAGATTCTCATTTATTTACTTTTGCCATAGTATAACTAGTAGATCCACTCTCTGTCGACTCCTTCGATCTTTGCGGTTCCGGTCACGAAATATTCCGCCATTATTTTGGTCAGCAATCCAGCGGTATGTGTGTGTGTACGTACTGTAGTTGTATGTGTCGTAGTGTATCAAAGCTACACTACCACACACACAACTTTTCTCTCATTGGTCTGCCCAGAACAATGTCGGATGCGCGGAAAGGATCGACGAAACAAATGACGGACTGACTAGTTATACTATGTTTCTACTAAAACATTTGCTAGATTTGAAGAAATAGATATGAATTCTCTTAGAAATTCCAGTCTCAATGAAATAAGATTTTGATTAAGGTAAAGAAATGTAAAAGTCTAGTAAGGTCAAAATTCAAACAAACCTTTTTCTGCGCGCATGGCAATCAATATGTTAACTGTTGCCGCAGTTGGCAAATATTTATTATTAACAACAGATTTGGCAAGGAAGGAAGAGGAGATCCCGTCACTTTTGAGATTTAATTTCGCCTCGTGAAATGTAAAATTGAAACTCAAATGAAATTTAGGAAACGGTATCACTTCATACGTTCCGTGAAATTGCAACGGGGATACGTTGCGGATGTATCGGCGGGAGGAAGACATTTGTACGCGGGACGACCGAAACCCCGGGCGTGTCTCGAAATTCGAATAATGATGGACGCGGCGAGCCGGGACACAACGGGACGACGAGGCTTCGGGAGCGAGAGATCGAGCGAAGCGGAGAATCGGGCGGACGGTATGCAAAAGCGCAGAAAGGAGAGGCGGACGACTTCGTGCCGTGCGGCACGGGTAGGTTATTCGCAAATGGAATACGTATAGATCGCACCCCGCGCGCCCGGATTGGGGACGGTGATCGATGGATGGTGGGTGGATTGGCTTCGCCGGGATCGACCGTTAGGAGATTGACCTCTGTCAGGGGTTTCTATTACGACGTCCTCGAGTCCTGCGGCGTGCGGAGGAACGAGGGTTGTATGCTCTCTCTCTCTCTCCCTCGCACCCGAATCTCCGCGCAGCTCTACGCGAGAAGAGCCTCGCGTCCCCCTCTCGCCCGAGAGTACGGCCTTTCCTCGATTTACGCCCGCCGATTTTCACGCTCGCTCCCGTGTGAAACGGATTCCCGGTATATTTTATGCGCGGGGGAAAAAAATTTGACGCTGCGAGCCGACTAAAAGGGACGGAGCTTGTAAGGGCGGTCCAGCGTCCGCGGATTTGTGAGGCGGTTTCTTACGACGCCGCGACAAACGACGCGTCGATGCTGAAACGAATGGCCGGCATTGGAGAATACAGCATGACTCAGACGTGCCGCGATCAGCTTTATCCAGAGATATTATCGGGTGGAATTATAGATGATACTTTTTCAATGTATATTTTTTACGCGGAGAAAATGTTCTCTTAAAATTTCCCTGAAAACCCTGAAAATCCTGGGACAGCGTGGCATTTTGAGAAACTTCATGGGAAATTTTACCATACGTTTTGCCAGTAAAATTTCAAAAAACTTTCAAAAAACTCTCATAAATATAAATATGAAGATAAATATAACAGCATGGCATTTTGAACGACTTGGGAAATTTACCATACATTTACCAGATTTAAATATGGGAAATTTTACCGTACGTTTTACTGGTAAAGAAACTCTCATAAATATAAATATAAAGATGAATAGGACAGCATGGCATTTTAAGCAACTTGGAAAATTTACCATACATTTACCAATTTAAATATGGGAAATTTTACCATACGTTTTACTAGTAAAATTTCGAAAAACTCAAATATAAGTATAAAGATAAATAGGCTCCAAAAAAACACAAAAAGATGATATTAATAATTAAAATTAAAATTAAACCGGATGAAGGGTGAATAAATATAAAATATATATTAAAGAGGTGGTGTCATTAGTATACAATCCAGTTGAACGTTTCAGTCAACTCTCATAAAATTCTGCGAAATGCCGCGTTGTCCCGCGATTACATGACTTTCAGGATAATTCTTAAAAGAAAATTCTGTCCGCGTGTATGGACGATCCTCGATTTAATTAAAATTTGGTATTAGTGACTTTTGAAAGAAATTATTAGCGCCTGACAATTGGTATATTAATTTCTTGTCGAGAAAAGACTTGTTTTTACTTGCGTACCTCAGGATTAACGAAACATAATTCGTAAAGGCCGTAATCTGTAATCCGTAATCCGTACGAAAGTTGCGACGCAAGTTTAACTGGTTTCACTGAAACCGGGAGATTTAAAAGTTCCACTTGAACCTCATTTAAGTAAAGTACTATGTACAACCGAAGGATTCTAATCATAATTCCGTCGTCAATTAATATTCGATGGAATTACGTAATCCACTAACAATTTAATTCCGCCGTAAATTATTCGGCATTCATTTAACATCTAATATTAACAAGTAATCGCGGTCGGATTAAATTGCTGTTGCGAAATCCTCGGGAGGGATACAAATCGGCTGCTTATGTACTTGCAGAACCGCCACACCGTGGATCGTACATCATGGGGATCTCATCTGAACGAGAGCGTGCGCGCCCGCGTCTTCCGATTTGGCTCGCGGCGTGCTCTAAACTGCCGGCGGACAAAATATTTATCGTCGCGCTCGATACGTCGCGTTCCCGATATACGACTGCGGTATACATTTCCCATGATCAATTCGAAAGAGCCGCTTCCGGGAGATTGGATAACTCGCTCGTTGTTCCGAGAGTACACGAAAGCCCGTGGATCTTATCGTGCCCGGCGATGCATAGCGAATAATAGCCGGCGCGCTGGTTTCCCCGCTCGATCGCATGAACTAGAGCACACAAAAGCGAAAGGGAACGAGAGAAAGAGAGGGACGGCGAAACGAGCATTTAGACGGAACGATCGCCCTCGCGCGCGTTTTAATTTCAAACCGAATGTAACACATCGCGACGTTACGTTCTTACGGTGCGATTTAATTTTTGGGGGAGTCTTTTTTTTATCGTAAGGGTGAGACACCTCAAAGCAGTGAACGACGCACGGAAAAGTGTGTCGTGTAATTCACAAGTGTGGAAAAATCCGTTTCTTGTAGGTCAGTCTTTGGTTTTGTATTTAGTGTATAATATCGCGTGCCGCGCGATATTAAATTTTCTTCTAGCTATTAATAGCGCGTATTAAAATCTCATTATCGTGCTATGCATACATATAGGGAGCGCTGATAGATTATCGATGTGTGCACACGCCGGTAAGGCCACTTCTCACCGCCTCGTTATATCTGCGGCCACCGTCGGTGGTGCTCCTGATAACTCTTTTACGTGACGAAACCCGGACGGAAGTCACACCGGCGTAATTACCAGAGGGAGGGAGCAGGGGGAGGGGGTGGGGCAAAGTATCGCGGCGTAATCCAAAAGTAAAATGAGTCTTCAAGGCGATTTGACGAGATTAATCGATCCGCTTTGCTTAATAATTATTGCGGCCCCTCCCCGGGCCACGTGCCATTTGCGGGTGCGACACTTTGCCGCATCTGTTTCGACGGCGCGACTTAACCCAAATTGCTTTCCTGAAATCGATTACAGCCGGTGTATAACAGAGCCGCGGCGCTGAATTTCTATTACCGGATACAATTCCGAATCAAGAGAGAGAGAGAGAGAGAGAGGGGGGGGAGAGAGGGAGGAGAGAGAGAGAGAGAGACTGTTATTGTGTTGCTCGTGTCGAAAATCTACACGAATAATTTTGACGAACCCACGATCGTTTATCGTTGATAAATGTCCGACGAGATTGGGATCTTAATTAACACCATACTATTACGATATCGTTGCGGCTGTTCAAACCAAAATTCAATAACGTTACGCTATCGATTAGTAATACCGAAGTGTGATAAACAAACATTGTCGTTAATCCCCGCGACACAGTGATTTCTCCTTAGAGATACATTTTTCACGTTTTGTAATCTTAATCTACGTAATGACTTTACTTAACCGTCGCTAATAATGCATCGTTATCGACCATGTATCGTATTCTACTCATAACGGTGCCTTCGGGCCAACGCCCGAGCAAAGAAGGCAACATTTTCCCTCCTAAACAAG
Source organism: Vollenhovia emeryi (assembly GCF_000949405.1). Lineage (NCBI taxonomy): Eukaryota > Metazoa > Arthropoda > Insecta > Hymenoptera > Formicidae > Vollenhovia > Vollenhovia emeryi. The sequence continues at coordinate 168,989 of NW_011967237.1, read as the reverse complement.
AGGCATGTTTCCTTTAACGATCGCACGGCGAAGGATTAATGGCTAAAAAAAATTTCAAGTAACATTTTGAATAACTAAAAAGAAAACGTTAGCCCGAGTCGAAATTTTGGCCCTATGTCGAACCTTTAATTCTATTATACGGTAGAACCTAAGACAGTAAAAGAGGTCGAACTGCAAGTACAAAATCTACTCCTACTTTAAAACTGATGGTGTTGGAAATTTTTACTTTTACCAATTTAGCATTAAAGGTAGGTCCTTTTAAGTAGGTGCTAAAGTAAATTTTTACAATTCAAGATTCAAGGGAGGAGTAAAAAAATATAATGTCATCAAAGTAGGTCATTGCTGATTTATGTAGGTGTAAATTATCCTTAAAAGCGTCAAAATAGTACCAAAATTTCGACTCGGGAGAGCAACCTCTTTTTAGAGAAAAAATGTCGTCAATAAGCGCACGAAGGAAAAGCGATTAATCGAAAAAAAAAATTGCCGACGATCTCACGATGCCTCCGAGATCGTCCCCGTTTAAGTAAGACATAACGTACGCGACGTCGATTGAAATCCGGCAGGAAGCGTTAATGCCACGGGACGAACGGATGACACCGTGAGGGAATCCCGGGCTCCGATAACGTTCCAGTATTTTCAACGCTCGTCTCGCGCCGTTTCTCTCGCCGGGGCGTGATTCCCCGCACCCTGCGCCGAATCCGGTCGCGAAATCGCACGAGGAAAATCGCGGAGCAGAACGGGCACGGGGCTCATTCGGGCGCGTCGTTCGCCCGTCGATGGGCGCTGCGGCTGAAGGTATGCCCTCCCCCCCCCCCCGTAAGAGACGCCCGAGGGATGGAATGAGTTTTCCGGACGATTTAGTCAGGTATTTATTTGGCCACCTCCGCGCCCCCGCCCTCCCGCGCTCTCGCCCTCATCTCTCCCTCACCTCTTACCGACATCTTCGCGGTTCTCGCTCCCGAGACTATCTTCCGGGAAATGCCTGACATAATGTAGCGTCGTCGAGCTATGCGCTCCTTCCCCTCTCCTTATCCTTCTTCACTCCGCACACACACACACACATTCCACCACATCCCTCCCGGCTTCCCCTCATTTTCCACCTCTCTGTCTTTCCCTCCACGGTAACATCAGTGCCTTTTCTCCTCTCGTCTGTTCTCCGTCTATCGATTTCTATACAGATCTTTGAGACGGAGATGCACAGAGCTATTTTTAAAGGAAATATTAGTTATTTCACTGCCCCGTTCTATTTCTGTGAAAACGAAACGCGAATCGCTAATGCCATTGTACTCGGAAGCAAGTAGGAAATGCGATACGTAGCACGAATATAGATATCGTCCTATGTATTTTCAAGTCAGTTGAAAATATCGATTGTCCAAGTTGTTGATATCTTTGATACTTATCATTATTTTAGTCTAATTGAATTATCAATTCTCGCTATTAATTTTTCATATAATGCCTTCTACATTCCTCAGAGTTTTCTTTCCGAAACTCGACAAATTTGTACTCATTAATCTTTTTATTGTACGCGTTCCTATGTTTTTGCACATACCTCCGTTAATTGCAAGATCTTTGTTGAGAAACAGGGCAAGAACAAGAAGTCGATGGTTAGCGAGACGTTTACAGAACCTTGAATAAGGGAGCAAGGAAGTGGGAGCGAGAGGGAGGGGATAACCTGCAAATTGCCACGCGCCGCATCATCCCCTGGGATCGTATAGCTCTCGCCGAAGAAGCGGCGTCGTATCGCATCGCGTTCATCGGTGTGAATTTCTATCAGTCGCGATAGTGGCGCGAGACCTTATCGCGCAATAAGGAATCGCGCTACGAAACTCGATCACGGTCGTATCGAACATATTTCTGCGTGAAGACGATAACGTAAGTTATCGCAGCAATCAACTTTGGATGTAACGACATGTTCCCGCGATATGACTTTGATGTTCCTCTCTCGTCTCCTTTTCCTCCCAACTTTATGTGTTAGATTACATTTTAATATACTACTCTGGGGAAAAAAATGACAGCAACCCATTTTGGGGCCCACAATTAGTAATCGAATTAGCATAGGTATGTTATTTATTAAATATATTACTTAAGATACGCAACGCGAAGAACATGTGCTTTCTACCGTTCTTTTAATTTTGTGATGTGGGCGTTATAAAAGATTCTCCAAATTACTGCTTTCTCGCACCAATTTCTGCAATGCGTAATCTTAGAAGATTATGAGCAGTACACGAGAGAAACTTTATTCCTTGTAAGATGACAGGTAGAACTTGTATTCTCCAGTTTTTCCATAAAATAGGAATGCCTTCTATTTTCTTGCGGAATAAGAAATAAAACTTCTCCGTGGATTAAAATTGAATTTCTACGCGCTAGTAATCGGATCTTGAGAATGATCGCGAAAGTTATTTAAAGTTGGTACGATCGATTCGACGATTCGCAGCTTTTCCTACGTCCCGAGTAAAAGTCATTGCTGTTTTGCTGTGAAATCCGAGGCTTGTCAAATATCGAGTCGCAGGTCAATGTGCAGAAGCTGTAAAACGTTAACTGAACTTAGTACTCCGGTGACGCGTTTCACCTGCGGCGAGTGGCCCCCGTAATATCGCGTGACAAGAAAAAAAATCACGGGCGCACTTTAGACAGCGATTATAAATTCGACACGAATGTGAGATACCCGCGTCAGTCGACGGGGCGGAGGGGGGGAATGGAGACTAATACAAAGCTGAAAACGCGTCTAAATTTTTTACGCTGTAAGGGAAACCAATACCCGCGATTCGAAACGCGAGATATTCGAGGGAAACGGAAATCTATCGTATCGAAATACAATGAAAATACACTCTAAAAAAGAAGTAATTTCGTTCCTTAAATTAACACAGATTTATCTAACGAGTCGACCGTTTAAAGCTTTTAACGAGCGAACGAGCGTCGTCCCGCTTCCACCGCGGTTCGCTTAATCGACACGAATTTTTATTTATCGGCGGATTAACGAGTCTCATTCGAGCGAATCGAAATGCGCGCCCTAGCCGGGAAAATGGAAATGATCGCGGGTCAGAAGTTTATGAGATCGCGCGGGCCGGGAGAGGTTTTCACCACGTTGCAAAAAATTTCCATTTGTGATAATACCACGGTTTCGCGCGATGGCGCATAACCGATTTTCTCACCGCCCGTCGTAATGTAAAAAGATAGGGACGTGAAATCGCATAATAACCGTTACACCATCCGCGGGGGTTATGAAACAAGGATCTCTATCTCTTCATTTCTCCGCCCTACTTTTGTTTCCTTCTTAATTTCCTGACCGACGCACTTCCTCCTGCCGTTGTCATCAAAGTCGTGATATTAACTGCTGATTGGTCGGCAGTGGCCATCGCTGCCTTTCTCAACAATTTCCGTAGCAATATCGCATTTTCCGACTTTGCCGTGTCGGATTCGATAATACACCGGATAATATTCCGCCTTGTACACTTTTACGATCTCGGAAACGACGCGCGAACATGCTTTTTAACTCCGCGAAAACCAAAATAGATTTTATATCCCTTTCGGATTCCCCTCCCCCCCCCCCCGGAAGAGAAATTTTGCGGCGAGACCTGTTATGCGAAAAGAGAGACAGAAATGAAGGTACGAGTCGAGAAAAATCGTTAGTTAAATCTTGAAAATACACGTCGGGAATATTTTGCATTGCGGTCGACAACGGGGTAAAAATCTGAACGCAAGGAAAAGACAATAACGGGGATAACAGTGTACGTAAGAGATACGTCACGTAATGTCATCGTTAAATCTAATGCAATAACCGCGTACTCGATCAACACCGCGTTTTACCCTGCCATTCTCGTGCTTCTACATCGACTCGCCGTAGAAGCTAGATGTAATCGATAGGACATCCACTCTCTTTTCGTTCTCCTACTTCGTTTCTGCTCCCACACATACTCTGTCGCATACTTTCCCTCCTATATACCTTCTTCCCCGTCGCACTTGCACTACCCTAAAGCTTCATAAAGCCGATACTGTATGCGAACCGGACGAAACCACGGACGGAGATTAATCATCGGTCGATTTTAATATCGCGGCCGCACAAGGGGTATCTATATTTACGGGGCACCGAGAAGTAAGAGAGAAAGAAAGAGAGAGAGAGAGAGAGGGGGGGGGGGGATGGGGAAAGGAGAAGAAGCACCTGCCCCGTAATTTATTAATTCATTTCTGCGCGCCCGAGGGTGCCCAATAATTCTAATTTGACCGCGCGGTCGTTAAGCGCTTTCCGATTCGGCCCGCGCCCTCCACGGGAAGGAGGGCAGAAAATTGAATCGGCGTCGTCTTGGTAAGTCGATGAGGCTTAAAGGGGTCGGACGAGTATTAAGTGAGTCGACCGCGGGAACGGGAGGACGAAAAGAGCCGAAAGAACGCAAAGGTATACCCATTCCGCTTCCGAATCCATTTACGTGACGTCGCGCCATTTCTTGGCGAGTCCCAGGACGAGCTTCATTAACGTCACGCGCACGTTGTCATAAGTGCGCGAATGTGTATACGCGTGCTTTATGCGCGCGCGCGTCTGGGTGAGCGTGCGTCAACAAGAATACACTCGCCTCCCTAATGGCTTCGTCGACCCGCGAACGTTTACATTTGTCATACGCGACACGTGGAGAACACGCCACGACGCCGCGTCGTTTTTTCGGTGGATTATCAGGACGAGACATTTCGGTGACGTTTTCTGCCTTTTAGAAAGAAGATCGTTTCCCCTTTCCGTCCCTTTTTTGCGTAAAGCGTAGCTATTCGCTCCGCGAAACTCGCCTGTGTAAGCATAACGTTGCTGGTTTTTCGGCGTCTCCCCCGCGTAATAAAAGCGAGCAAATGTCAGTGTCGAGTCTTATAATTATCCCCCCCCCTCCCCCTCTCGCTACTCTTGACAGGGATGTAACAATAATTTGCGATTTAAACTCGGTCTGCTAAAAATTCACGAGCGTTCGCCAAAAAAATGAGTCTCAAGTGTAAAGAGAGCGGGCGCTCGAATTATGTGTTTCGCGCAAAAGTTAACTTTATGAAATGCTGTGTTCTTTCGTGCACCTGAGCTTCATTAACATCACGCACAGCGGTGTATGTGTAGAAAGTTATGTACAACAATTTATACACACGTATAGAAATTGTATATAACTTTCTACAAATATTCTGTTATACACGCCCGCATTTCTGTTGTACGGCGTCTTTATTTGTCGCGGATTTCGAAGAAGTAATTTTTGGCATTTTGTGCCACACGCGAATATCCCCACACCCATAGAAAGAATTTCCGGATCCAATGCCATTACACTTGAACGTATCATAAAATAGGATCGATATAGCGCCAGTCAGATTTATTACAGAGAAAGGAATATTTTTATCGAAGGGGAGACCGCCGAGGGCATTGTGGTGTACAGATTCGCGGCATTACTGGGCATTACTAGGCATTTTTTGGGCATTAAGCCTTGCTGGGGCATTATAAAGATAAAATAAGATAAAACAAGATAAATAAGATAAAATTAGATAATAAGATAAGGCAATGCCCACTGGGCATTAGTGTACAAGATTTTTTGGTCAGCGCTTTCTCCATTGATTTTAATCTTAAATGAAAAATTCTAAAATCTGGAATAAAATGTTAGTACGCTGATAAAAAAAATATCTTAATCCAAAAAATATTACTTTACTCAAGAAAATTATTTATTAGGTGGCTCCTAATAGCTTATTAACTTCAATTTATAAAATAATAAACAAATTAAAGCATGCATTTCTTTAATTTAAGTATTTATTAAATGTAAAACAGTAGGTAATTAAAAATGTTTTTAATTTTACTTTAATTCTATAAAATGTTTACTAAGATAAAAAGTTTTACAGCGAAGAAAATTGGATTTCTTATTTAACAAAAACAATGATTTCATTTAATAAATAGTATTCTCTATCTCATAAAATCTTTAGTTGAATGCAGAAAATGTAATGATTTAAATTAATTTACTTAATATAATGCACAGATTTACTTGAAATTTGACATTTTTATTTATAAATATATAAACTTAGATTTATATAAGTTACTCTTGTCTCAATATATAGTAAGTAAATTTTTTTTAATTCGATAGAGGAGGATAAGAATTAGTGATTTTATTTTGATATTGTCTTAGTGTTATACTAAATGAGGTTGCGAGGAATATAAATGCGGCAAGAATATCTTTTGTCTCGGCAACAGAAATCCTTTCTGAGGGTGCACGTGACAATAGAATGTGTGCGTGCGCGCGTGTGCGTATCTGAGATCGATCTCCCAAAATCGTCTAATACATCTCGCGAATCCACGCTCGCATCACACGCACCGTCTCGCGCGGCGTTCATTATCGAGATTAAATTTCGATTTTCCCGTTTCGCGCCGGCGTACGATGAATTAACTTCGCCACGTCGTCTCGCAAATCTTATAAAGGGGATGAAGAATCAATGAAAGTCATATAAACGGCAGCGCGGGTTGACAGAGGTAGAAGGTAGATATAAATGACATTCAAAATTTTTGATTGTACAAAAATATATTTAGTATACTACCTTTCGTGAATTCCACAATTATTATATCAGGGGGACATAATACGAATGACATAAATTACATAATGTCGAGTTGGTTACGACGCCCGTCACGGATTGAGGGAGGTCCCAGGTTCGAATCCTGGCGGAGGTAATATTTTTCGCAATAAGGTTCCTTTGCGGTACGGAGAGGCGGGTATGGTATTGGATGCTAACTTTAGCATTTAAATAAAAAAAATTATTAGAGATCGTCCATCGATTAACGCGTGAATTTGCTGACGACAGTATTCCATCTAACGAAACTGTGTTATGTCCGAAAAGAAATCGGCGCACCAGACAGATGGAAAAAAAAACGGTATATGAATTCACATAATAAGATGTGCTCGGACCTACAAGGCGTTCCCGCGCGTTTGTCGTTTGATTTTATCTTTAGGGGATCTTGTTTAACTCTACTAAATCACATAAATGTCCCTTCCCATTTTTCTCCTCCCATTTCAATAGGAACATTCCAAAATTTCTGTCCCATCCGTTCGCCCTCCCGCGTGCGTCACTCCGTCAGGCTGTCACGTCAAAATTCAGGGTCCGCGACGGAGATTGCCCGCGTGAATTGAATTGCGCGGACGTGTAGGTGGAGAGGAGCCGACTTACTTGGGCGCCCCTTGATTCAGACGAGGCGGAAAATCGGGAAGCGCCGCGTCAGAAAAATAACTCCTAAACGAGGCGAATTCGACGTGAATTTTCAGAATGCTGCAATCGGCATGAATGGGGATTAATTGATGGCACCCTCCTCTCGCCCCCTTTCCCCCCCCCCCCCTGCCCGGGGCCGTCGTTCGTGCCTTTCCGTCGGGAGATTTTACAAATTTTCATTACACACAAGCCAGCCGGTACGGGGCGGCGAACGAATGGGAGGCCGGAAGCTCCGCGAGCGAAAAAGCATCGAGGACGCGCAATCTCGATTACTCGCGCCCGAGGACGGGCACAGCTTTACGGACAAACTCATTCCGGCATAACAAATTATTCGGGGAAACGGCGGGAATTGTGCAGAAGCGACTAACAAGAAAGTAATTTGGTGTCACTCGTTTTATGCGACGTCCCGAATTCTGCGGAAATTTCCGTGCAAACGCGGCGCGAAATTTACTCGCGGATTAATAAAGGAAATATGTTATGTATATGTGTGTGTGTGTACATGTATATATATTTGTAAGCTATAATGCTTAAATATTTAAATTCGGGTAATTTAGTTGCGATAATTAGAAACTCCATTTCGATAATTTGTATTCATTAAACTCCATCACATCGCGTTTCGATAATGTGGCGTAATTTTGTTAATTGTATTGTCTCCGATTGTGATTAAATATTATAGAAAACTTCAAACGAATTCTAACGGGTAAAATTGAAATGCAGAATACAATATCTAACATGCATGGCGTGACACTTGCGTGTAAATTTCTTTACTTATTGCAAATTATGTCTGCAAATTACTTCAGTCGAATTAATATCGTACTAAGTAAAAAATTACGAATTAAAAAATGTGCTCGGTGTTAAAAATTTCGTCGATTATTGATCTTGGAATTTCGGACGTCGAACGCCGAGCGTCGGTTCCGAGACATGACGTAGCGCCGTAAACACGTCGGTCGAAAACAGTCCATTCTCATTGTACGAAATCATTCACACGGCGACAGTCGAACGGGTTAGCAGCCCGCGCTGCTCCGCATATCGCGTTAAGGACCGTGTACATTGGAAGTAAGCAGTAAGAAGTAACAAAACCACAACCTTTACTTACAATTAGTGTAAAAGCTAAAGTACAGGCATAATTTTTTGAAATATTTATAGCACTGGTCGAACTGCGCTCTAATATATTCGCCGAGAGTAAGCGTCAGAGCTGAAGTAGGAGTAAGAAATGGAAATGATTCATTGCTTTACTCCTACTCTTACTTACGCCAGGCTTACTTCATCTGTTGTAGACGATCCTTTATCCTTGATACGCGCTCGCGAAAAGTACGGGAAGAAACCGCGATCGCTCTCTGTGAATAATTAGCGGGCGATATCGCGCGATCGTAGAATCCTCGCGATTCGCTATCGATGCTCGGTTAACCGGCAAGACAGATATTTACACACGAAATCTGTATGTCCAAAAATCAAAGCGCTATAGCTAACTTGAAATTACTTCTTCCTTGCAATAACAATGGGCGATAATTGTTTCTTCAAACGATGCTCGTATTCGCATACATCTCGCATCGTCGCGCGTTGAATCTCTCGTCGCCTCGAGCATAATTTGTTGGCTGCTTCCAAGTTGAAAGCGCGAGATAATACACAAAATATTGAATCGAGTACGATTTCTTACAGAGGCGAGAGAATTCTTTGATCGCGGAATTTCATACACTCGGATAAAAAAAAATACTATTTTACAAACAATAAAAAGTCGTTGAAAAATTGTTAGACTTATCCAGTACAACAATAAAATATTAAATCTGTTAATGGAAGATGACGTTGTATTTCTAAGTGTCTATACAAAGTTTATAAAAGTTAATAGTTGTCATCTTCCGGAGATGCCGTCGCGGGCAGCTTATTAAATCAGAAGCCGCCGGTGTAATATAATTTAAAAGTGTACCGTAAATAATATTCGAAGCGAAAAGAATAGTATTGAATGACGTGCCGCTCGTTAAGCTATCGTGCTGAAAATTACGCGACGCAAAATTGACGAAGCCAACTCGACGATGCAATCTAGAGTGTAGCCTTTGGTATCGGAATCCGTAGACGAACCGAAACATCGAGTTCATCGATACCCATGAATATTGATCGGTCGTCGATTAGAACGCCTTCCTCGCCCGAGGCGAGGGATCGTCTATGCGATCCGAGGAAGAAAAAGTTCGACGAGCCGTAACGAGCGCGATGGCGCGCTTCTTATAAATCTTTTTACAGCGCGTCCAGCAGGACCGCGTTAATTGGATGAAAGCGGCGGCGAAAATAACGGATTATTGAACGTATCGCGTGTATAATTTCGCGAAATCTCTTCAGGAACGAAAGGACGCCAAGAGGCAATTGAAATGATTTCGAGGTAAGCGGGAGCGTTTTCTCCGGCGCGACTTTGAAGTATAAATAGACTTAGCCGCGTAAAACGTTATCGTTTAGCTTTATTCATTTTACGAAAGCGACACTTGTACATCGTCGTTGTGGTAATCTCCTTCCTTTCTCTGCGGGAAGAAACGGATTTAGCCGTGTAAGGGTTCAATTATGTCCTTTCACGGAGTCAAGAAAGAATTCTTTAATATAAAAGCGCGATCGTAATTGCGGGCTTTCTTTGCGTCTATCGTCTTCCATGATTTTACTTTGAGTCCACAAATTAATCTTGAAAAGATTTCGCATTTAAAAGATATTTTACTTCTATTATATAAAATTATCACAACATTTTTGTAGAAGATATTTTAGTATTATCTCCTTATATTGCGCTCTTTTTGTCGCAACGTTTACTCACAGCTTTAATTAAAAGTGTAATCACGAAAACGCAGTTCGCATCATGCGAATAATCGTCGTCTCATAAAATATACTTACACTCAATAACTGCCGATCGGATATTCTCAATCGATCAGATATTTTTATCAGTCCGTGAAATATATATTCGCATTGTAAAACACCTAAATTACTGCGAAAAGTTGCAATCTCTCGAATAATTTCACCGATAAACGGCTCCTGCTTTTACACTATGTAAAGCATGATCTTTGTATTACTGCCTTCGAACAAATTACTTTTACGTGCTCACGTTTCGTTGAAATTTTTCTTCTCTCTCTCTCTCTCTCCCTCTCCTTTTCACTTACACGCATTTTTTCTCGCTTACACCGCTATGCGCTCATTCCGTGTGCCAAATCCATACTTATTCAACTCACGAGAACCGTTAATGAGAAATGGGCGTTTCTGAATTATTGAATAATCTCGAAGAGCACTCTACCGATAGCTTCTGCATTTAAGGCCGCGATAAAGAGACAAAAGTGCGCTAGGCAAACGGCACCATTGCGATCCTCGTGCGCGGCCACGTCGTTGTCGTTCCACCACCAACCCCCGAGAACGACCAATGGCTCTTAGATTCATGAAGTGCTCGAAATACACTTTGCAGTTCTTACACGTGGAAATATACGTACGTATGTACACGTGAGTGTGCGACCGACGATATAAGGCCGGGCGATAAGGCCGTTTCACTGCAGCGCTATCGCCGTCGTAACCGTTTTCGTAGGCTAGCACACGGCGACTTGTGTAAGTGATCCTCACGTACGATTGCTTCGCCGCACCGGCGAAGTAGGCGATAATAACGAGTACCCTATATAAACGGCAATTTTAACTAATTGCATTGTCGTTGACCCACACTTATTTCGTGACCCGCAAGTCCGTGCTTTTAAGATTCGATAAAGCACATTGAAGAATTTTTTACTTCTCTGTTACTTGATTTCTTCGCGCAACGACGTGTGGAATATATTAATATGTAACTTAAAAATTTATAGCTTGCAATCTCCGCGCGCGTGCTTTCCAATTTATTTTTTCAACCCCCCCACCCTGCCGGAAGTAACGGTTCGTATTAAAATGTTATCTAACGTAATAGCTATTTTATTAAATATTCTATCAAAAAAATAATGCCCTTTATTAATTTTCAATTTTATTCCCCGACAACAAAACACTCAAACAAGGTCTGAATACGTCGATGCATTGATATTTACACGCTGATAGGAAACGAACGATCGATAACGGGCGGCGAAAATTGTTTCCGCCAACTAATACACGCATACATGAGATGGTGTGTCCGCGAACCAAGTAATTAATTCATGGACGCGAGATAAAAATGGTTTATTAAATGCCACCCCGAATGATTTGTCGTTGGCATTCGGCCCGAGAACCTCGGTTGATGCGGTTAACGCGATGAACTGACCGAAATGTTGCAAGTCCCGTATTAAATTGCACGGCATGGCCGGGAAAAATAGGCAAATTGAGAGAGAAACGGCTTATTTTATTTTTAACCGCGGCTCGAATTGCGTTAGGTATAATAATAGCTGTCTCGCAGTTTTTAACACGGCTCGCACCGGTAACCTAATACGGATTACATTATTACAATGCACTGATTAAGTTACACGGCGAATTGCAACGCGCTAAAAAACAATTTTGCCAATTTTTCCTATTTCCATAACCAGTTCACTTTTTTGCGTCCGCAAACCGGATTATCATTCGCACCAATTCAAACGGAGATTCTATTCAGGTCTCGCGAGTTTTCATCATTGCATTATATTTTAATATTTAACAATAATGCACCTTTAATTATTACGGTTTTACTATAATTTAATGATTTCATACTTAGTTATGTAATAATTTATCAAATTATAATTTATAGTCGTAATTAAATCGACCCGGCAAATATATAAATAAAATTCTTGCTGTACGAGTATAACATGATTTTTATGGTCTACGGCACCAGTAGTATAATCGACTGTTATTTCTTTGCTGCAGGAGAGCCATCCTGACGAACCCTGACCTGCTGGCGAGCACGCCTTGGTACCGGTTGTTCGAGAATGACTTCTGGGGAACACCGCTGACGGAACGTGGCTCGCACGGCAGCTATCGACCGCTCTGCGTGGCCACCTTTCGTCTGAATCATTTTCTGGGCGGCCTCGAGCCCTGGGGCTACCATCTGGTAAACGTAGCGTTACACGCCGCCTGCACCGTTCTCGTGGTCAAGGTCGCCAGGAAGGTGAGCGATCCCCCTTTTCTCCAAGATATTATCTTGAATTTTATTACGCGACGTTGCAACGCCGCGTCGCACCGCGGACGGAATTAGACAATTTTGATCGCGTCAAACAGGGAAACGATTGTGTCGTGACAAATAGCGTATGGATTTTATGCCAAGGCGATAGAAAGGAGCTAACGGTGACACCTGTAGAGCGCATATCATACGGGAGTTTTGATAATATTCAGCGATACAGTGGCTGTCAGAAATAAAATCCTAAACGTCCGTCCGATACCGAAATACTATCGTTAACACCCGTGCTGTATGCCTCTTTCGGTATAAAGATCAGCGTGTCAGGAAGAATTGACGTAAAGTCCGGAGTCTATTTGAAACTCGTCAACACCCAACAAAGAGGAGCCAATCGTGAACAAATTTTACCTCCACTGCTTTTGTCTTTATTTTACGTGAATTGTCTGCCATCAAAGTAAGTGACAATTAATCAAGAAGGCGTCTGCTTATAAACTTGATTCTTCTTTCATCGATTATACCGCAGTCCTTGCTAGAAGACGTTTATTTGCACGGTTTTGTCGGGGAAAATTGGGAGGAAACGTAATTCGCTTCGCAGCTAAAAGTCGCGTTATGAATCCATCTAATTATGAAGTAATCCTAGATTCGCTTTATAACCGAAATAAAGCCACCGAAGGGATCCTTCTTATTTTATCTACGCGCCGGAGCACATCCTCAGAGAATTGTCGGCGGCAGAATTCAAATAACGAGGGAGAGCCCGTTTAACTTTGCCATAAGCCTGCCGCGCGGTTTTAATTTTACGACGTCACTTCGTTTTAGTTAGCTCGGGATTCCTGTTATTCCGGAAGGGGCGATGGGGCGGTCGTGAAAGGGAACTGTAATGGCGATTCGGCGTAACACGCGAACATCTCAAATAGAACTTCCGGATACGTCGGAGGGTCAAAAGAGCCGCGACGAGGTCCTATCATCCTAATGAGACTTTAATTTTACATCACCTCTTTCGTTGTGTTTAACTTTGCGAGTATTTAACTTCGGCGCGTTTTAATGACGTTCTGAAAAGTCACGTGAAGTACAACTTAATTACACGTGCAATAAATTACATCAAATTCAATTATAACAGTTATATCAATTTAAATCAAATTTAATTACGCGTATGCTAATTTAAACAAGGCTCGGCTGATGCGCTCCCTAAAGTGCATCGAACTTAATTATACTTTTATTAAATTATGTAAAAATATGTTGTTGATCAATTTGGTGCGTACACAGCGCCAATAAAGTTTCGTGCCAATTAGGAGCGAACCAGAAGTTTTCAGCAAAAAGTTTTCGAAAAAGATTTTTTTAATAATTAAACGAATACAGCGAAATTATTGGTGCCCGAGAGAGAGAGAGAATGAACAGATTCTAGCAGGATTAGGTTTGTTCCTCGATGTAACACGACGCAGGTAGCTTTTCCGCGAGCTGCCGTTTCCGGGAATAACTCGTTTATGGAGATGTTCTCGCTCGAACCGTATTATATGCGATATTAAACTGAAAGTGGTCTAATTTTCCGCGTAACTGAGATATTCGTTGGCGGTAACATGTGCTACGATACTTAAGGATACTCTCAAATTGGCAGTTTTCACGTGATTCGCCGTGTAGATGTGAAACAACAGAGAAACGCGACGCGGGAAAATGAGGAGATTCCGCCAGGAATAGGCTTAAGTTAAGACTCCATAAACGCGCTGAACTGCGGCAACGCGTGCGGCAACGAATCGCAAGATTTTAATTTCAACGCAGGCAGCTCGCGGCAAGCTCCTGATTGGTCGACTCGCATTGCCGCATGCGTTGCCGCACGCATTGCCGCATCTATGGAGTCTTACAGCGAATTCGGTTGCTTGTACTAGTGCGCACTGGGTGCACACTAAGGCTTGCTTATAGTCAGTTCTTATATTTCACTTTGTCTTAAACACATGTTTAAAGAGTATTTAGTAAAAAAGTGATCGATGTAAACGTCGTACAGACCATTTTTCCGGATAAGAAATATTGCAAGAGGTACTTAAGATGATCTTTAAATACAAGAATTGACTGTAAACAAGGCTTGGTGTGCACTTAGTGCGCGCTAGTGCAACCAACCGAATTCGCTATTAGCTTTATTCGCCGACATTCGTGACACACTCGTAGACGACGCGGTTGGTCTTCCGCGAGCTGGCGTTCTCCGAACTTATTTATGGAAATGCAGTTTTAATATTCGTACTGTTACTCGTTCGAACTACATTACACGTGATACTAAGCCGACATTGAGTGGTCTAACTTCCTGCGTAGCCGAGACGTTCGGTGATAATATTTATCGCGTAACTTAAGGATACTCACTTTGGCGGGCAGTATTTTCACGTCGATGCAGGCAGTATTTTCACGTGCACGGCCGAAAAGTCGCTCATATTTTATTTAAGGTGCGTATTCGCTGTAAAACATTCCACGAACTATGATGGCGAATTGTTCTCCCAAACCTTAACTCCATTCGCAAATAATGCGTGCAAAAAATTCGTGATTAACTCTCGGACACTCGCAAAAATCGGACACGGTCGACGTCAGTGTTGACTCTGGCCCACCTTTTGATTTTATCGCTCCTAGCAAACTTGTAACAAGCTGCTCGCAAATAGCAATCGGACAAATGAAAAATAACAATCAATCGCGAGTTCTTTATTAACAATTTGTAAGCTGTTGATAAACGCTTCGCGATCGGTTATTTTCTATTTGTTCAGTTGCTGTTTGCGAACAATTTGTTATACATAAGTCCATTCTAGTGGTAAGATCAAAAGGAAAACAACAAACTCAAAGTTTCAATGTTGCCGGGTCTGTGGCGGTCAGCGTCAAACGTAATATTAGTACACACACTAGCAAAGTCAAAAATTTCTATATTTGATAAAGGATTTTGTTGGCTTTCATACAATAGAAAATGAAAACTTTGGCCGATCGGACGAAGTCGTGAAATTAATTGAGTTTTGCAAACAAGAAGCTGCATGGGGCAATGTTAAATTGACAGATACATAGTATACTAAGAACAAAAATATATAATCAAGTCATAAATATGAAAACAAGACTACAAAAGGCACTGCAATCTTCCCTCTTTAAATCGGCAAGAAATTCTCAGGCCATTAGGTGTATCTTTTGCTTATTTAAAAATAACTTTTCTGCCATTAGCAAATGCATTTATAACGCATTAATATATGTGTTTTACCCAACCTTATTTATTTATATAAAATCACATACAAATATTTATATCCCTGCAATGCATGTTAATACTCAGCTGGTTATTTATGTAATTTTATACGATAATGTATTTCACATAATTTTATAAATAAATAAAGTTAAGTAAAACATGTATTATAAATGTATCCTGTTACATATGTACTGGTATAAACATGTATATTCTAAATATTGAAAGTGTATATAGGAATACTAAAAATATATTTCCCTGTTTTACCTTGTTTCTTTATAATTCTTAAAATGCAATTTTCTTATAGATAAATCTCATTAAAATGTTTTCTACATCATTTGTCCCATTTCCTTTTGTTCGCGAGTAACAAAGCGAAAACGAAAAATTGGCCGACTCTCAGGGATTGATTTTCACGTACCATATATCGCACGATAGAATATCAGGAATATCGCGCTGATTATTTTTTTGCACCTCAGACAGTCGACGATGACGTCGACGTAATGTGATGATATTCGGATTGACAGGCAATATTTTTACGTCGAGAATTCGTGTAAGGTCACCAGGGCAATTTTCAAATATTTCTCACGCAAAGTTCACTGTACACGTGACGGATTTCACGGCTATTGTCATATTTCGTATAGCAAATATGTCAGAGGTGAGCGCAGAATAGGCTTTTATATTGTTATATGGGAACCCAGAGTAGAATAATGACAGTTGATAACAACAATTTCATTGCGTCGCATCGCTCGCCCGCGCGAAATATATTCCCTTAGTCGAGAATAACACGTTACGCCCGGATGAGCGATCGGGTAGCGAGGATACTTGGCGCATTTCTTGGAATCGTGAAAATAAGCAGTAATATCCCAGTTGCGTACCGTTTTATAAGTTCATTAGCAACTGAAATCGTTTTAGCGCGTTATTATGAGCATGAGGAAGTGGCAAGTACGAGGAGCCGCGTTAATTTAATACACACAGCACTTTCCCGTGTAATGAAACTGTCGCGCTAATTAACTGCGTCTAAGTGTATTAATGAAAGTACTTCTCGTACTTCGAGAGCAGCGTTTTGAGTTATGCATGCTGTTAATATTTCTGGCGAGGCGTCTCGCCGCGCGAGGTGTTTCCTCCTTCTCGATTCCGATCGGTTTCCCTTCCGAGCCACTTCGTCGCCACCTTCGGTTTTCCGCTGGCGCGTCGAAAAAATATACGACATTTATACAATTTCCCTGCTCGGAATTCCGTCCGTCTCGCCGTATTCTCTATCCCCTTATTGCAAATGTGCATCGGATCGTATAATTTTCGAATAACCCTCGTCAATGACCGCTGCCGACGATTACCCAGCGTCGTGCATAAAACTGCAAATTGCATTCCTCCACGTCTTTACATATTTGACGTTCCTTTTTCATATCTCGACCGAAATATTTATCCGTGCGTCTCATTCCCTTTCCTTTCGTGTAAATAAACGTGATTGTCACATTTTACCTGTCGTTAATGTCCCAGTATTGAATTCGACGCGTCAATACATGTTACTTGTCACGACAAAATGTTATTACAGATAATTGTGTGATTCTCCATTAAACTCGTTCGCGAAATGAAAATGTAAATTCTAATTTTTAATATCTCCAGACGCTTGTTATCGCCGGCCGTTCGCCCGATAGGCAATTAAATCGAAGCTCCGATGAGGCGCGATCCTCGCGGCGGAGTGGAGTCAATTAACGTCGGAGTTAATTTGCCCCACTCCCCGTCACTCAGCGGATCACCTCGCAAGACATTTACATATGTACCTTACGAGATATCCGCAATTACACTCCGCAGGTTCTACCAGGAAGGAGCAATCTCGCGCACGCGATCACGGGTTTCCTGTTTGCGGTCCATCCCATTCACAGTGAGGCTGTGGCCGGTATAGTCGGACGTGCCGACCTTCTTGCCTGTTTCCTGACCTTGACATCTTTCCTGACGTACTCGGCCCATTGTAATCGCACGAGATCGCCGTTTCCCCTGCTGCTGGCCCTGGTGTCGTCGACGCTGGCCACCCTCGCCAAGGAAACGGGCATATCGTCCCTGGCCCTCTGCCTTCTGTGGGAACTTTGCCGAGGCGAGCCAAGTCGAAAGGTAAGTGGCACGATATTATCTAGTTCAGCAGTATCGAGTATTTCCATTGTACTGTGCCGGATTTGCGACAGCTGAGTCAGGATGTCGCGGGCGAGATATCAAGTAATTTGGGATTCATTAGAAATGTGAAATTGCCTCGACAAAAAGTTACGAGTCTCGCCCGTCCGAGTTCTTTCAATGCTTAATGGATTCGCTCTGATTTACATACAACCGCGGATTATCGTCGCGCTAATTGCAAGAGAATGGCGGATTCAAGCAAATATCAGTAAGGTTTTATACGTCGTTATGCTTCGCTCGCAGTGATGTAACTGTACAACATGTGATACATGACGTATGCGTACAAGATATTACAAGGGGGTAGCCACTGGCTGAAATGTTGTCCCACCGATTACACGATTTCATCCGATTACAAATAATCTCGTCTAATCGCAAATAATTTTCTTATATGCGCGTGTAAAAATATGTAACGTTGTTACACCTCAAAGAGCTGTTAGATTTTCTCAAAATATTTTTCTTATTTTACTAAGTGTTTGCTCGCAGAGGTAATTTCAGTTAAGATTGTAGCATTCGGTCACGTGTTTCCTTGCATCCCACTTTTCCCACTAGTCTAACCGTGGTCTTAACGAAAAGTAATTTTGCATCTGTATTTACTGTTTACTGTTCCAAAGTTGCGCGCAAAAGTGTATCCACGTTTCAACTCGCTGTTGTTCCAACGATCTTATTATATCATTATATTATTATTATACTATTCGATAAAATAAGTAAATTTTGGGGGAAAATGAAAACAGGCTGAGAAAATGTTCAAATTTAACGTTTATTGTCTAACAAGTGAAGAAACTTGAAAATTAAGACGAGACGATTACACGGGGAATTGGTGAGGATTTCATTACGGTTTCGGGGACGCTGTCCCACGATTACACGAAGTGGTTGCCCTCTTGAGATATTAAGTAAGCGGGTTCAAAGGCGTCAAGAACATAGGCACGGATAACGGTATCTCTAACTACACACGGCGGAACTATCCGGGGTAGAACGGGATTTCGCGAATCGATATCAGTTTGCGGACGCGCCGCACGATTTCCGCGATTGCCACGCGCGAGAACGCCGCGTCGTCGTTTATCCGCGCGTCTCGTTTCGTGGAGCGTGAAAGTTTCGACAGGGAAACAAGGCGGAAGACAGGCACGCCGCGCGCGCACGTACGGACTCGGGGAAGCGTGTAACCGATAACGCAGTGCCGTTGCAATGCGCCGCATCTTGCCTGCATCCTGGCGTAGACAGCGAACTGATGCGCGCACACGCGGTAAGCCGCCCTTTCTCCAGCCTCCGCGTTTAGGCGCCTACTGTCGTCACTCACACCCTACCCTACCCCTGCCGTTCCCGCCGCGCGCGATCCCCAAAACCCTATACGCCGTTCGCCATCTCCTTTCGCGCGCGGCGCATCCGGATGCGCTGGATGCACCGGACGCCTCGCGTGATGCATGACGTGCGCCCGTTTCTCCCCCTATCTGCGCCGCGGCTGGAGGGGTGCCAAGAGGATCGCTCGCATTTTCCGACGCCCCTCCGAGCGACTCTGAAGGCTTCTACACGTCCCTTTCGTTCTTTTCGTTCTTTGCTCTCCTCCTTCCCCCTTCTCACCCCCCCCCCATTTATATTTCTCCTCTTATTATATTTCCCTCTCGTCCGCACTGCTCGCGCCGTCGACTGCATCCCTCATGCGGCTTCCTCCGCTTTTTCGCCCGACTCGAGGTATCCACCGTCGAGCGTAAACCGTTTCGCGCAGTTTCCCCCATGAAAAAAAACCCCCGCGGTCGAGTGCGATACATGCTTCAATGGCGGATTAAACGGCCGGCAGAGGTCGTTTTTTGAGACCTGGAAATTTTTTGATCGTACATTTTTCCTGCCAAATTTACAAGTTCAATAAAATTGCTTGTAACCCTTTTAATTGCTGTCCCTTATGGTGACAAAATTTGATGTGGCGCGACACACGATTGTCGAAAGATCGCAGTTCTTTTCGCGCGAGTAACAAGATCCAAAACGGAAGTGTCCCGCTATTCGACAGCGGAAAACGTCACCGGCGTTAGCAATGGTACTTACTCTTCCTCGTTTTCTGCCCGCTTTGTCCGGCCGCGCGGAAATATGCGTGGAACGGCGGTAGAGCTGCAGCCGGGATCCGGCGAGACAAACGAGACGTGACGTTCGGCAGATGAGAACTAGAAGCGGGATGGACGCGGAAAGCGTGCGAAGGGCGGAGGGCGGAAATTTATTAAGTTACGATCGAACTGTCCGGAACGATCGCGAAGTAATTGGAAAAATCTGGTTTTCAGATTATCGATTCAGCGAGAGTATCGAACAGCCCGGCTGGGTATCCCCTCCGTGAAATATCGCCGCGACGTTAAATCCGGCTCTGTGACGTTTGTTTCCTTTTGGATGCTTCGTTGGCCGGTTTCACCGGAGATAAAACAATATCGTCGCGAAACAGAAAATCCGCGATAAGTGATGGAATTACGGCAATTATGGCGCAGCCTCGGTAATCTAAACTAACTCCAGTATATCCGGACGCGAGAGCGTATTCGGATTATCGAAACATTTGGAATTTAAATGCGCGATTACGTTTCTTCTGGTTTTTTTTATACGCAAGTTACAGCGGCATTTAAATTTGATGCAAACCAACGGCGAATTTACCGCGTTTGATATAATTTATTTGTGTAGAATGTGACACGAGCGTTTTTTTTATTGTTTATTAAATCACGGAACGAACGTTCGGGCAGTACGATCTGTTATGCGGAATAAAGAAAATGTAATTCGTCACCGGAAACTTTCCAGACGTTTAACGATCGATTCCCCGGGACGACCGTCGCTGAATAAATTAACATTTAACCGTGTAATATTGCACTGTCTTCGCGAAACATGCGGAGTGCCTTATTGTACGTAATACGGATAATTGTCGCTGTCACAGAAAGTCTTTATAGCAAAAGTTTCGGCGTGCGGAATTAGCGGTTACGGAGCCACTGGCGCCGCGCGGATGCAGCCGCCCCGCCGCGCCGCGTCGCGCCACGCCGTAACCCGCCTCGCATCGTCCGGAAAATTACATCTTACGGCTGTAACGAACTTGGCGGAAGTTTGCACGGAGCGCGACGTATCGTTCGTTTATTAAGGCGAGCTTTAAACTATTCACGGCCGTGCCTCGACAAATCTTGCCGTGTAGCGTCTCCTCTCTTTTGCGACGCTCGAACTCGCGGCGCGGCAAGAAACTTCGGAATAATACAAAATTGGAATAGAGAAAGGGAGGAGCGGAGTCGAACAGAGAAAGGGTAATGCGAAGTAATAAGGCGTACCGGAAGCAACGTGCAGTAAAATGCGCGCGAGCGCGCGCGACACCGTCCTTAAACACGACGACGTGGCATTCAATTTCGCGTCAGCTAACTTTTTTAACGAACTTTGTGGCACACTTTGCGCCAGTTCCCATTCCAGTCCGAGATACGAGACGAGTGTCTCGGCACACGGCGAAGAGTGTAATCGTGCTTAACGTGAATTATAAATTCACCGCAAACTATTATTTCACCCTGATCCGACTGTCTGTGTAACTTTCGAATCGCATTTCCAGCCGCGGTTACTGCGGACGGAAATTTCATCAAGACTCTTCGCGCACACGAATTTCGTATATAGTTCAATATAATCTAATAATATAATTTAGAGACCGTGTTCTGTGATATTTTCCATTTTCCGTGGGTTTACAATAATAAATCTCTGTTATCTAATACGCGCCGCGTCCATCTATCGAATGAGTGTATCGATTATTTATTAAATGACCAATACGCGGCCCCTACAGTCATTCAGATCACGTCTTTCAATCTTGCTGTAATTTCCCAATTGATTTTTCGAACCTTTTCTCCATGCTTTATTGCTTCATTGTACGGCTCGATGATATTGTATAATTATCATATTACTCAGTTTGTTACAGGTATGAATTTTTGTGATTTGTTTTCGTTGTAATTATTTTATTAAGCAATGTTCGTGCAGAGTTATTGCAAGGGGATAACCACTGGCTAAAATGTTGTCCCACCGATTACACGATTTCATTTGATTTCATATGATTTCATACGATTTCATCAGATTACAAACAATCTCATCTAATTGCAAATCATTTTCTTATACGCACGTTTAAAAATATGTAACGTTGTTACACCGCAAAGAGCTGTTAGATTTCCTCAAAATATATTTTTCTTACTTTACTAAGAAGTATTTGCTTGTAGAGGTAATTTCAATTAGGATTGTAGTATTCGGTCACGTGTTTCCTTGCTTCCCACTTTTCCCACTAAGTCTAACCGTGGTCTTAACGAAAAGTAATGTTGTATCTGTATTTACTGTTTACTGTTCCAAATTTGCGCGCAAAGGTGTATCAACGTTTGAACTTGCTGTTATTCCAACAATATTATTATATTATTAGTATATTATTCACTAAAAGGAGTAAATTTTTTTAGGAAATGAAAACAGGCTGAGAAAATGTTGAAATTTAATGTTTATTGCCTAACGAGTGAAGAAACTTGAAAATTAAGACGAAACGATTACACGGGGATTTCGTAAGGATTTCATAATGATTTCGGAGACACTGTCCCACGATTACACGAAGTGGTTACCTCCTTGAGTTATTGTATATGATTTCAGATTACTTGATAAGGGTCCAAATCTGAGACCGAAACGTTGTAACGTGTTTTGCTTTTTAAGATAAAAACATTGGCCAGTGTAGGTCGTTAAAATTGGATGTCGTTGCTTTTTAACTACTGGCGATATAAAATTTATCTGTGAATCTTTTTTTAAATCTTTAGATAAATCCAAGACGGTCTCGAATATAAGATTCGACTATAAATACCGGCCCAAGTGATTAAAATTATTTTCGCTTTACGATCTCGCTGGAAAACCGGATTTTCCGTAACGTAAAGAACCAGCGTTCCGCCAATCTTAAATAAACATTTCGCTTGTCCACCGCGAACGATGAAGGGCGCAGGGCGCGGCAAAGCGGCCGTTATCCCTTCGCGTTTCGTCAACACGAGCATTGTATAGCGAGACCCCGTCTTGTTCACCGATTCGTCGGACAAGCGATTTTCTCCTTTCCATCCGACCGAAACTACCTTCCGGTCGGATGCAATGCCGCGTTCACCGAAGCAAACATCGCCCCGGCAACCTGTGAAGACTTTTCCAATTCGCCCCTTTTCCCTTTCTGCTTATTCATGAGAAAAAAAGAGCACGTAACAATACGAAAACAACACCGTATAGCCGATGAACTGACAACGGGAATGCCGTCGCGTTCGCGTTATTACAGTATCATATTTCCCGAGATACCTCGTAATGCATTTCTGCACTACTTTTATTTCCGTATACGTGTAGTCGTGTCACGCTCGCGCACGTGTGTCGCGACACAGAGCGCGCGCTCGCATGCCATCTCGTAGTTACGTGTTTTAAATCTATGACGCCTATTCTCTTTATTACGGCGGAAAAAGTGTGCTACGAAGCGACTCTCAAACAGCTGTAAAAATCTATCTGGAGAAACCTACTCCGGTTTTATATTATGTGTATGTATATGTAATTCAGTTAAAATCTATAATTGAATCGTGTACTGCTGAAACACCCCAAGTCATCACACAGCAAAGTATATCTGAGACTCGAATCAAATACAACCCAATCTCTTTAAAAGTCAATCAGTGGATTATCACTGAAAACAGTCAATAGTCACTGATTTACAGTAGTATACAGCCTTGGCCAAAAGTACTTGCCACCCCCCTCAATTCTTAGAAATGTAACTTCTTTTGACTCTAACCAACTATTTCGTTATTGTTACGTGTCGGCAATAAATATTTCCCTTTTCGTCAACTGGTGTTGTTTATTTCTGAATGTAAAATAATTTAAAGTTACTGAAGTTTTTCACATAGGTGGCAAAAATTTTTGGCCAAGACTGTACTTGTAACTACAAATCCGTGACTAATCACTGTCTTCGGTGATAATCCACCGATTGACTTTTCGAGAGATGATATCTCTGAGAATTTATAGATATCTTTCCGATATATTTTAAGCGACGAAACTTAAATGTTTGATTCCAGCGGTCGCAAGTCCCACTAGAGATGAAGCGTAGTTTCTTACACCTGTCTGTCGCGTGCGCGGCGCGTTTGACCCAGTTTAAACCGAACTCCGGGCACGTCGAGCTATACGAGTAACGCCATACCCGTCGTCCGTTGAATTTCAGGGCAACTGCGGCTTCACCCGGGGCCGGAGCGTCGGCATTCTGTCGGGCGGCCTCGCGCTCCTCGCGCTGGGCCGGCTGAGGCTCGCGGGCAGCAGGCCGGAGTTCGCGAGCGCTGACAATCCGGCGGCGCGGCATCCGTCGCGGCTGACGCGCGGCCTGACGTTCCTGTATCTGCCGGCGGCCAGCGCGAGAATGCTGCTCTGCCCGAGCACGCTGAGCTTCGACTGGTCGATGGACGCCGTGCCGCGCATAACGAGCCCGCTGGACCCGCGGAATCTGGAATCCGTGTGCCTGTACGCCGTCCTGATCGGCGCGACGTTCTGGGCCGTCAGGGGTCTGCGACGGCCGCCGCTCCAGCAGGCGTATCCACGCTCGGCGTCGTCCAGGTGTCCCGTGTGCGCCGGCAGACGTGCCGGCGGCTGCCACACGGACGGCTGCCGGGCGGCCAACAACAACAACAACAGTCCGCTCGGCGATTGTCACTGTGCCAAGAGGGCGAACGGCTACGGCGGCGCGAACGGCATCAACGTCGGCGGCAGCGGCGGCGGCCGGCAAACCGCGGCCACCGCCGTCGCCGTCTCCCTGGGCTTCCTCGTGCTCCCGTTCCTGCCGGCGAGCAATCTCTTCTTCTACGTGGGCTTCGTTCTAGCCGAGAGGATACTGTACCTGCCCAGCGTGGGGGCCTGTCTGGCGGTCGGCGCCGCGGTATCTGGCTGCTACCGGATAGCGAGGCGAAACGGCTCCAGGACGCGCGGCAGAGCGGTGCTGCTGGGGACCGCGATCCTCATCGGCGTCATGTCGGCGAAAACGCTCGTGAGGAATGCCGACTGGAGGGACGAGGAGAGCTTGTACAGGTCCGCGCTGCACGTCAATCCTCCGAAAGGTAAGCGACTCCCTCATCCAAGTTTAAGGGGATGCTGGAGTGATTCTGCACTTTCGCACCTTTTGCACTTAAAACTGTCTGTTTCGTGGAAAGATTTGTGTAATACACAAATTAAATGGCACGTGTACAGATGATCGAAAGCAGCTTGCTATTCCGGCTAGATTAAAGAACAATATGACATCACTGACACTAAGTTTGTAAGTCTAATAAAAAATAATAGTGAGCAACACACATATTACATGTACTGTATGTATGTGTTGCTCACTATTATTTCTTATTAGACTTACAAACTTAGTTTCAGTGATGCCATATTGTTCTTTCATTTGGCCGGAATAGCAAGCTGCTTTCGATCTATAGACGTAAGCCATTTAATTTATATATTTCACAAATGATTCCGCGAACTGACAGTTTTTAGGTTAGAAAGGTGCAAAAGTGCAGAATCACTCCAGCATCCCCTTAAGGTACAAATATGTATTCGTACGTACAGTACCGGCCAAGAGTATGTCACCTCTAGGTTTTCTTAAAGCCTGTTTTATCCAGTTCGTTCTGGTACTTTGAACATTTGCTTTTACTTTATCTTCGGTAGGCTGCTAATCTTGCCGAAGGAAACCTCCCAGCTGGAGGGCTGTACCCCCTAAAGGGGTATGTGTGGCAAGATACTCTCGGTAGTTGCCACTTCCCTTCGGGAGATTCCGTGGACTTCAACTCGGATCTTTTCGTTCATTTGTTTACTAAGCAGCGCACATTTCTCTGCGCCACACTCGCCAGTTAAAAATTAGTTATGCTCAAAAAATCGAAAGGTGATGTATTATTGGCCGGTACTGTACATACGTATGATGTATGCACGTTTGTATGTACATCTCGTCTATGTTGAGTATTAGAGAAAAAGAAAAAGTCGGCGATTAAAGAAGAAGAGATATCAAAGTGCATCCGACGGTTTCATCGAGTAGAGTAGCTACTTCCGCTTTTCGCTGAATAACTTTCTTTTTTTTCTCTCTAAACGACAGCCCGAGCGTGCATCGCGGGACGCGCCGTCGTCTCTATATCTCGCGAGGTATCGTCGCCGCCGATGACATTTTTATCAGCTGCGACCATTCCACCGTTGACTACGAGCCCTTAAATGCATACAATATCCATGAGAACGTCACTCTTTATAATACACGGGGAGTCATAAAAAAAAGGGGAGGCGAACAAGCGGTGTCCCGTGCGTTGCCGCCTCGCCGGACGGATTAAAGACATAAAGATAGTAAAACGTGCCGCGCGCGCGTTAATAATAAAAAGCCATTGCGCGTTGATCGAAGCCCGATAGGCGCGTCACCGCGGCGAAATATACGACCATGTAAAAGTGAATTTTCCCTGCCAGCCGACGGAGCCCGGCGGGTATCGCGCCGCCGCCTGTTTTCTCGTTATAACGCCCGAGCCATTGTGGCACACCGACGGGCGTGTGTTATCCCGTCTGTTCATCTTACACCACGGACGCGGCGCAACTACGCGCCTACCACGTCCATAAAATCATCGGAAAGATGTATACGCGGCATGCAAGGAGAAAAACAAGTCCGACCCGTCTCTTTTTCTGCCTCTGCTCCGCGCTCGCTCGCTTTGTCTTCCTCCTTTTTCCCCCTTTTCCACGATTTCTCGGGTCTTATATATTCTGACGGGAGTTAACATATATTTTTTGACTCGCAGACTTGCAAAAAAATGCTGATTTTTATATGCAGAATTGAGGAGTTTTCTTCTCTAAAAGAGAAATAACCATTTTTAAATCATTTTAATCGTGAGCTCCGGGAGGTAATTTTATCCGAAATATTTAGAAATAAATACATTAGGCCGGTTCTGCATTGGTAGTACCGCAAGGGTCGTAGACTGGTTCTAGTTCGACGTTGATTGGCCGAATCTACGATACGGCCTTAGGATCTTTACTGTACGTATCTTAAGTTATTTTCAAAAAGATTTGCCCGAGTGGTCTTTATTTTCAAATAAAAGCTATACAATTTTCTAATTTGAACGGACACTCCCAATAAATTCTTTCTAATAAACGACAATTACCGTATGTCTTAGAATATTCTGCACGCGCGATTGCTCGACGCACTGAAAGATTAACTGTCTCTCTCCCCCGGCTTCTTCCGGCTCTGCATATCTCTCATATTTTTAATCTATCTGACGGAAACATCTTATGCGCGCCAACATATACGCGCGTTAAGAGCATACGCGAGTTTCTCGTTTCTTCTCATCCGTCGCGCTCCCTCCCTTTAATGCACCCTTCTAATCCGTCCCGACCTTTTTTCACCTTTTATCCACTTTCATACGGCGCTTATCCTCCACGGTGTACTTTTTCGTAATTATTTTAACTTACAGTCCCGCGAACGTAACTGCTACGTCCGGCTTCTCTCTCGCCGGCGAGAATTTTTGCTTCGTTTCTGTAACGCGTTTCATCCGCGCGATACAACGCGAGTATATTGCCGGAGAGACGCAACGGGTTCCTGCCGTATTAATTTGACCTCTTCCACGACTGTTGCCGCCTATATTCTCGCTGTTATACACATATATATATATATTCTATATATTGAAAGCAATTTCGCAACATTTTCCTATTACGTATATTAAAAAGTGCCCGGAAAGTACAAACGGTATGATCCTTTTGCGAATAAATTTACAAGGGAGAAACAGGTGGATATTCGGTTTTTAAACTCGATACACAGAGTGCATCGGCCATATAAGTTACCCGATTCTTCCTTCACATGCGTACTACCCCCGGGGCGCCATCCGTCTTTGCCACTTTTTACACTCTATTCGCTCCATTTACTTTCGCGATAATCTAACGATTGATTGCGCGATTTAATCTACCGGACAGTAGTTCGTATTAATTGTGCCGCACATCAGCGCCGCGCATCTGTTCCACGTCATCGGCCGCGTTACGTTATTTTAAGATTATCTCACTCGGCGCTTTTATTATTTATGCACTCTCTCGCGCGTTCTAAAGTCGCGGGCCTCGTCAACTTTTATCGCTTCGATGTATGTCGGGACGAAACCTAATAATTTTACAACGAAATTAACGCAGAGGTCATTAATAATCATTAATAATTGTTCATATTAATATGTTTAGAACAAAGTCCCCTATTATGAGATAAGCTCCTAATATAAGGTAGCAGGGTTTTTGTTAAATTAATAGGCACCATCTATTGGCTTCATCGCGAATTTATGGCCCTTGGAGTGAACCCGTTTAGTGGAAAATTCACTGTTAGATCGCGTAAGCGTTGTGAATAAAGATTTGCCATTACGTTTGAATGTTGGAAACCTGCTATCTCACTCGGTGCTTTTATTATTTACGCACGCTCTCGCGGCGAGCGTTCTAAAGTCGCGGACCTCGTCAACTTTTATCGCTTCGATGTATGTCGAGATGAAATCTAATAATTTTACAACGAAATTAACGCAGAGGTCATTAATAATCATTAACAATTATTCATATTAATATGTATAGAGCAAAGCCCCCTATTATGAGATAAGCTTCTAATATAAGACAGCAGGAGATTTTGCTAAATTAATAGGCATCATCCATTGGTTTCATCGCGAATTTCTTGCCCTTGGAGTGAAATCCGTTTAGCGGAAAATTCACTGTTAAATCGCGTAAGCGTCGTGAATAAAGATTTGCGATTAAATTTGTATGTTGGAGACCTGCTGTCTCATATTAGAAGCCTATCTCATAATAGAGGACTTTCCTCTCAATGTGGAGAAGTTGGATTTTCTCACGACGACGTTTCCGACGTAATTTCTGCCCCGAGAAGTCCGTCTCGGGTTTTGGCGTGATAAATGAAAGAGAAATGAAAGACTGCTGTACACGCTTATCAAATTCTGGCCAAGAAAGCTCGCTTCTGTGTCCCCACATTTTTTTAAATTAACAATCCCGGAGCTGCTCATCTCGATTCCGCGACCCGGCATTTGCCCGTCGCTCTCGCGAGACAATCTCGTCTCCACTCTCGGGATGCCCTCCCATTCCCACCTAATCTCCATCCATTTTTTTTTAATGTTCCCGCAAAGGGGAACGGGTGGTGGACGGGGATCCGCGAGCGAGCGAGAGGGAGCGGATGGAGGCGGCGCGGAACGCAGAGCGGACGGTCACGCGAGCTGACGCCGACGCAACGCGCTACTACCGGCGCCGGCAGCGACGTCGCAGCGCGTTTTAATTGCGCCGACAGAAATTGCGTGTTACCGTGTTAACAGGCTCTGCTGCGCTACGAGAAATAAATTTACATTTTGTTGGTTCAGAGGTCGGTCGCGCCGACGCGCTCGCACCACTCGCGCATTCGCCGGACGATGCGTCCGTGCCCGTTCTCGTTCCTTCCGCAGGCCCTTCCATCCCTTCCTGTTCAACAGCCTGCACCTCGCAACCGCGTACGTTCTTCTTTCCGCGCCGCCGAGGCCGCGGAGTCGCTCCGCCGTCGGGTCGACGTCTACTCTCGTTCATTCAACATGTGTA
>NW_011967237.1:132605-139070 GCF_000949405.1 Vollenhovia emeryi | reverse complement strand
CACCCTGTATACAGATTGTTTCATTTTAATCGCCCCAGGCAAGTGTCTCGAAAAATATGAAAGATACGGAAAAACGTTTCAGACAAAAGTTGTTTGGTTCGAAGGGGGACATAAGATGGTGTCGTTGGTTCGATCTTGAGTGAAAGTGCCAAGGTCATATAGAGTTCAACTTAATTTTTCTTAATGGAACCCCCTACTTTACATTGCGTATTCTTGTAGCTTACCTCGAGAGCTTTTCAAAACACTATAATAAAGTGCTCTTTCATTCAGTACTTTTTGAGGTTTGAAGGCTACAGTACCGCCGGCATTAGCATTACCCAAGATCGATCCGGCCAGCGAATGCAAGTCCCAAGATCGATCCGGCCAGTAAAGGCAAGACCCAAGATCCTGTATCGCGTCGTTTTTCTCCCCTCCCCCTCCCCTCGGCTAACTGCAATTTCTACTGACTACACGGCGATAACGTATCGATTGCGATTGGGCGCACGTCTAAGAAAAACGCGCCGAGAAGATTAGGAAAAAGATATTTGAACATTTCTGATAACTCACGAGTGAAATCTCGAAAACAGTTTTTTTTTTTCTTTAATGCCACCTCTGTTTAAAATAATTGACCGAGAAAAGGGGGCACTTAATTATTTTAATCGTCGAAAAAGGTACATCTGATTTGTGGTGAGAACGGCGTTCGATACGTGTATTATGCAGATACTTAATTCCGCTTTAAAACGGTCTTATTTCACGTGCTTTCGCCGGAATTAGTATCAAGTGGTAAAGTGTTCCGCGCGCGAGAACTGCACTTCAAATATCACGTATAGCAGCGCTGGAAGTATAATAACTACGAAAATATTAACCTTTGTGTCTGGAGGGGGGAGGGAGCGGTGTATATAAGCGCGGTGTGCGTGCGCGCAGCATGTAACTACGTTCCCGGGGCACTTCCTGCTGATCATTTAACGAGTTGAATATTCAACTACAAGCGAGCACGTAAGCAGAGAAATGATGGGCGGGCGTATCTTGATCGTGATAATTCTCAAGTAATTGCCGCTAGGATAATAATTAACACCGAAAGCGTAAGACGTATTTCGCACCTGTACGTCGTGCCATCCGTTAATAATTAGCTTGCTGCCGTCAGTTTCTTATACAGACACCGCGCTCCTTCGTTATTCTTTTTAGAGGGAGGCCCCAGGTTCGAATCCTGAGATAATATTTTTCGCAATAAGAATAATTTACAGTACAGGGAAAGGGCGGTACTGAATGCTAAATGTAGCATTTAAAAATATTATTACAAATCGTTTATCGATTTGAATGTGTGAATCGAGGGAGAAACCGCTGGCCAAAATCTTGTACACCAATGCCCACTAATGTCCATTGGACATTACTTTATCTTATTGTCTTATTTTATCTTATTTATCTTGTTTTGTCTTATTTTATCTTTATAATGCCCTAGGAGGGCCTAATGCCTAAACTAATGCCCAAAAGATGCCTAGTAATGCCGCAAATCTGTACACCACATTGCCCTCAGCGGTTTTCCCCCTCGGTGTGAATCTGCTGACGATAATAACTCCAGCCGTAAGAAAACTGTGTTATGTCCGAAACGAAGCCAGGACAAATGTGGAAAGAAACGGCATATGAATTCACAGTTTAATAAATTACAAGTATAGGCTACAGTACCGGCCAAAAGTATATCACCTTTAGGTTTTCTGAACATAACGTCGAAGTGCACCGAATGTGCTGAAAATTTTACAGTAGACACCTGATAACAGGTACATCTTGTACACTTGAGGGGTAATGAAATTTGACAAAGTACATACATCATGATTTTCGAACTTTTCATTCGAGCACTTTGAAATTACTTATGCTCAAAAACTCGAAAGGTGATACCTTATTGGCCCATAGAGTCCTTCTATTCAGAGTCTGGCTAACGGGTATGTGAAATGATGCGAGAGAGAAAGAAATATATTCCCTCTCGTTCCACGTATAGCAATACTTGTCGTGTAGAGCGAGAGGGAATATATTTCTTTCTTTCTCACATCATTTTGCCGAAACTGCCCGTTGGCCAGACTCTGATTAGAGGGACTCTAATTCTTTTCAGCGCTTCAGCGTTTCCTTCGGAGCCCTTAATTTTATTTGCATTTATTGCGCTTATCGTCGTTATATCAAATAGTCGTCGGTGTGTCCTTTAATATTTGATACATTTCGCTCCGATCAACACTTCACCTGATTAAAATTAACTATCGTTGGCGCTGGTTCCAGCTTACGGCAACTTGGGCAGCATTCTCAGCGAGCAGGGGCGAGTAGCCGAGGCGGAAGAAGCGTTCGTTCAAGCTCTCCGCTATCGACCGAACATGGCAGACGTGCACTACAACCTGTGAGTACCACGTCCTAATTCATTCATATTCTTCTTGTCCGTTCACGTCGATATTCCGTCAATGTACGCGAGCCGCGTGTACCAAAGGATTATACGTATGCAGGTACGAGAACAACGAACTGGGAGAAGCGTGATAGTTTATCATGCTTTGCAATTTTAACAATTTTTCGAATCCGCTAGCAACCAAAAGTTGCAAACGGAAACGCACTCTTTATAAATTCCGTATTATATGTATATTTTTGGAAGATTGTAAAAGATACTTTCGAGCGAAGCTATTATATGCGAAATCTTTTCTCACGTTGCCGAGAGACTCAAAGGGAAAGCTATATTAGCCTCGTGAATTCGTCTCCTGTAAGGGTCTTAAACCTCTTTTTATAAGCAGCATAGTCGTCTGAACTTGGTCCGCTAAGTACGACTCGATGAAGCACGAATGCCGGTAAGAAGATTACCGGGGCGATCCCCATATTTGACCGACTAATTCCTTCCCGATTTTTCCGATCCGCCGCGGCGCGGAATATATTTGCTCGCGCTAAGCCGATCCGGAAAGAGGGTGGCCGGCGAGAGGAAACTCTGTTTACCACTGTAGTGATATCGGGGAACGGCCATGAGCTTCTTAAGCACGTAATATCGGTCAGCGTGGCCCCGCACAACCGCGCTATCTCCTTCCTCACGACGCATTAACGACTTCGTACAAGGCTTACCGAGGATGGCCCCGAGGGAGCTGCTGAAAGTCCCCGGGGTCCTTCGATCGGCGCTCATCATCTTTCGACTAGCTCCTCCTACTAAAGGTGGGAAAGGACGTGGAAGCCTGTCAAGCCGCTGAGTCGATAAGCCTGCCTACCCTCTGCACGCTTCTGATAAGCCGGCTACGTGGCGCGTGGTACGTGCCACGTACTTGCCCCATTATGTATCCACCATAGACGTCTTAGTATGGCACTCCTGCCGGCTAAATTGAACGATAGAAAGCGGCGTATTAATCGATAGCGAAATTATAGCGATTGAAGACGAAGTGATTTTGGCGCGGGGCTGATGAAGTAATTCTGTCGTCATATTAATATGTAGTAATTTCGTAGTAATTTATTATTGATCCTGACGACAGGCTGTGAGAACTTCCTGAATCACCTGTAGGTTAATATATAAAAGGCGTATATAAGAGCCAGATAGACGATATTACACATGGAGTAATTTCGGGATGGAGTAAATGTAGTTAACGTTCATTTCAGTGAATAGAATTGCTTTTAGTTATGTTTGATACATAAATAATATGTCATAATTAATGGAAGGAAAAAGTCTTAAAGATAAGAGAGATGAAAATAGTGCAGAGAATAAGTATAACTTAACTATAATAGAAATATTAAAGTAAAATGTACTTTATACTTTATATATATTGGACATAGTCCGTTATTAATAATTCAATATCGCTTTTGATAGCAGAATATGCTAAGTTTAGTAGAAGAATTTATTAAATCTACTAGAAGTTTATTTTAGAGTTCACTATCAGTTATTTAATTGTCAGGTATTAATTATGTCGGATTTAATATATGTAACAATGTAATTAATCGCCGTCACGAAATTTGCATCGCATATAAATTAGTTAATAAATTCACGGGCGAAATATTTCACAAGACACCCAAATGGACAGTGGAACACGGTAGACAGAACTGGGTCGGTTGTGTAAGAGCGGAAAATCTCATGTACTTACTTACTTATTCAAATAAATTTGCCGGGCAAATTTGTCATACAAATGAAAAAGGTTATTTCGAAAAAAAAGACTTGAAAATCTAATAACATTAATATTTTGTCATACCAATATTACAATTTTGGAGCGCCAATATTATTTCTCGCGATATTACCTTAATTTCGACGCTTAGTCACGTAGCGCCCTATTTCTAAAATAACTTGTAGTCAGATCCATGAAATATCTCATATCAGTCTTTCATTTTTTGACACAGAAAAATTTTTAAGGATTTTCTATTTTTGCTGTAGCTTGGTACAATTATTTATATCCTTATTTTTCTTTAGACAGTTTGAAAAATACTTCCAAGATATACGTACGAGCGTGTAAAATCATATTTACTTTGTTAAGTAATTACTATACACGCTACTTTAACATGCTGAGCCAGCGTGCACTGTGGCTACAAGCGGTTACAAGCAAATTCCGGTGAAACCGCTCGTCCGTTCAGATAAGCCACACCCGACGTTTGTCCCTTCGTGGCACTGACGGTAATACCTCTCGGGCCTTCACAGAATCAGCTTTTAGAGTGAAATGAAGCGCGATGTAATTACCTATCACCTAATCCCTCGACAAAGGTCGAAAAAGTCCGCTGGCATCACCAGAATTTCGGTGATAATTCGCCATACCTATGATTCGGAGCTAGATGTGAACGTTGAAAACGACACGGGAGAAATTCCAGGGCAGCCTGTAACTTAATTAGCAAACGTAGGGAAGATACCTCCCGGTGTTATTAGAGGCAAAATCACAATCGTATATCGTACGTCCTTCATTATGGCTCTCCTCCGTTCTACGTGTGCTCTTTCGCGAAGCGATTTCTCTGAAAAATGACGGCCCATTTGATCACCTTCCGGTTATTATCCCTTCCGATGATACATAGCGCGCAATTATCACCCGACGTACGTTATCGATACGAATCAATAGCCCGGGAAATTTCCGTTACGTCCTTCCATCATCATCCGTGGAAGAAAGAAGCGGTTAATAAGAAAGCGACGTATATATCGTTCGTTCGCTCGCTCGCCACGTTCTCGTCTCCCTCCGGCCGTTTTACTTTCTTTCGCGGAAATTTACGAGCAGATCAGATATATCGCAGGATATTACAGTCTGGATGCTATGAAGAAAATATTAAGTCCACTTCGTGCTTCATGATTCTCTCACAATATATTAAATCCCCATTTTACTTATTGTCTTTTATATATGTTATATATATATATATATATGTCGCAATCCGACTCAGGGCCTGTCTCTCATTGCTTTCGACGAAAATTATAAAATCAGCTGACACTTGTCTCGGCTCTGACGATAGATTGATCTCTGCGATACGCTCGACAATCTCGGTTATTCGGGCCGTGATAACGGGACAACGATTGGCGATCTTGCGCCTACTGTCTCTCCTCCACCGAGGTCGACCCCTAAGGAGACTGATGACAGGGCCGGGGTAGTGGCGACGGATGTTGATTTATTAAAACCCCGGCGTGATCGTAAGTCATCCATCAGCGGCTGCCGGTGAATGGAAAATTGATTAGTCTTCGCCGCGTGTTAGGAAAACCGTGAGGGGGCAAAAAGCTCTCCCCCCGAGCGGGTATCCAAAGAATACATCGTAATTATGTATTACTCCGTTACTCCTGTCGGCAGGTCGATACTTAATTAGCCGCGCCCTCCCCTTGCCCTCTCATTGTTACAACAACGTGATGGTTTGATAATTCTCTCTAGCGAAGACTCGGCGCGCGAAAAAACGACCGGGGGGAAAAAAAGCGCGTCGCAAAACAACGGGCGAACGGGGTAAGCAGGATAATTAATAATTGTAGCGAAGCCACACAGTTTTCCTTAATCGTGTAAATGTATGGTGAAAACCGCGGCATTCGTGTGTTATAGATAATACACAATATAACACAAATATAATAAAGTGATCAAGACGCGATGAGCTAATTACTCGTTTTAAACGTTTGCGACTAAAAACAGCAAAGTGGATCAGACAAACTGCTCGTGATGTTAAACAGCAAAGATTGTTCAAGCTATTTGCAGTAATACGATAATAATCTTGTTCGGTAATTACCTAAGATACTCTATGCCCTTAAAATAGCTAACTAAATTAGCTTACAACGCATTTCGCCGCGAGACGGAAGTTGATTCCCGGCGGTCGTTCAGTGGAAAATGGAATCGGTTGATTCGAGGTGGGAATTGACACCACGTCAAAGGAGGACCTCTGCTCTCTCCTTCCCCCTCCTCTCTCTCTCTCTCTCTCTCTCTCTCTCTCTCTCGCTCTCCCTCTCTCTCTCTCCCTCTCCCTCTCTCCCCCTCTCTCTCTCTCTCTCTCTCGCTCTCGCTCGCTCTCCCCTTAATTGTCGTCGTCGCGACGCCTGGGGCACAGCTT
>NW_011967237.1:125121-132304 GCF_000949405.1 Vollenhovia emeryi | reverse complement strand
TCTCTCTCTCTCTCTCTCTCTCTCTCTCTCTCTCTCTCTCTCTCTCTCTCTCTCTCTCTCGCTTGACGCTTAATTGTCGTCGTCGCGACGCCTGGGGCACCTCGTCGCCGTAGAGCACCAGGCAGGTATGCTCTGTTATACGATGCATTGACGCGCGAAATGGCACGAGGATGCAGATGCATCGGATAGAGAGGGGGAGAGAGAGAGAGAGAGAGAGAGAGAGAGGAGGGAGAGAAGCAGGGCCCACGTCAAAGACCTTGAATACGTCATTGCGTAGACGAGTAGGCTTTCCACACGCATCGCGCGACTAACGGCAAGTTACGGGACGAAGAAAATTAACTCAACTGATTAGCTGACTATTTTAACGACAGCGAAAGACTCGCGCCGAAGGGGCTCGCTAATTGCACTCCGAGCGGAGACAATGAACGCTGCTGGCGGGATATTCGTGGCCGACCGTGTTTTCTCATACAGCTTTCATATCGCGGTTACAGTCGACTCTGTTTTTCGATGCCGCAGTTGTAACTGCGCCGTTGGACGGAGCA
Organism: Vollenhovia emeryi; assembly: GCF_000949405.1. Taxonomy (NCBI): domain Eukaryota; kingdom Metazoa; phylum Arthropoda; class Insecta; order Hymenoptera; family Formicidae; genus Vollenhovia; species Vollenhovia emeryi. The sequence continues at coordinate 131,762 of NW_011967237.1, read as the reverse complement.
ATGGTATAAATCATATTCTCCTCGTTTTCAGGAGAAAACGGTTTACGAAAGCACTTGCTGGAAAATATGGCTACTTTATCGCGATATGTTTTTCTGCACTTTAAAGAGAGAGCTTGAAAATTTTACGTTACGCAGAGATAATTGCGTATTACTGCCTGAAATATACATACGGCTGACTAATTACTTACTCGTATCACTATTTCGCGTGACTCGATTATTCCGCGAGTTGACTTTTCCATCCAAAAATATGTGAAATAACAATTTCGGAATAGCGCGACGAAAAGAGGAGACATTATTGTAGGTAGCCGCAGTAATAATCACACACAATGAAAGGAACTCTTTTATGTCGATAGAAATTACCAGTGTGAAGGAATGTTTCGCGGTAATTGCTGTCGTGTGTTTTACGACTTGTTTTGCTCGTCATTTGCACGAATAAATCACAATAAATTCAATTTTTTATTGATCTTATCTGGCATTTTTAATAATACAGAAAATTCATTGCGAAAAGTATTACCTCAGCCAGGGTTTGAACCTGGACCTCCCTACACTCTAGGCGAGCGTCTCACCAATTCGATGCCGACGCGAAGACAACGTCTTTATACTGTTATTACGACAAATATTACCACATGCCTCAGTGGTCGAATTGGCGAGACGCCTGCCTAGAGTGTAGGGAGGTCCAGGTTCAAACCCTGGCTGAGATAATAATTTTCGCAAATTTTCTGTATTATTAAAAACGCCAGATATGATCAAGAAAACACCGACGTTGTTAATTACTGCTGGCGACATTGAAGAATATTCTTATTAGTAAATTCAATTTTATTTCGCTATCGTAATGGCGGTATTGCAAATATATATTTTTGAACTTATCAGACAAACACAATAAAAATCTATTACGTGTGCGTAAACGATATAAAATTAGAACATGCTATTTAGTCGTCTGGCAAGACACTGCAGGTATGCATTAGACTTCTTCATGCGCGTCATTGTACTATATTGCACAGCGGATGCACAGAATCGATGTATCATTTCGGTAATGGACCGATTTCCGGATCGGTGCCGAATGGAACCATGTAAAATTGAAGATAGTCCCGACTGGAATTCTATCGGTGTATTTTCGAGAACGGAATTATATTTGCTGAACAAATGCAACTGTTATACTACTTAAAGACCATTGAAATTACACTACGTTGTGTAGAATTTATACGTATATTGGAGAAAAACATTGTACGTCTCCAAGTGAATTAATTTCACGCATTTAATTGAAACGCAAAGAAATTAACATTATTCTCGCTATAATGAAAATAACACTTTCGTCACGTCGCTGCGCCGTAAATTTTAATCGCATTCGTGATACGCTCGGAAGATACACTCGTAAAATTGTCGGAAACTCGAAAAGAGATTTAAACGGTGCATTCGAAATCTCAGCTTGACGTTCGATTTCAGAAACATCGTAATATACGATGCAAAATAATCCGGATTAACGTCACATCGGCTTGTATCCAGGACATTATGGGTAGACTCCGAAATCCTTCTATCGGTCAAGAGACCGTTATGTAACAGGCTTTGCCGCGAGCATTCTTTAAGCCAAAAAATCGATAAGCATCTTCCGCTACAGTCAATCTGACGATCGGAAATAGTATGTTTTCAAAATGTTATTCTCGAACGAGAGAGTTTTACGCCGATTCCCGACTCGACCGTTTTTCAAAATAGAGATTGCTTAATGCACTTGTTTCATTTACGCAAATTTGACTTCTGCACGTCTATATAGAGCGAAGAAGTTACACCTTGCAACGAGTATAATATATCTTCTTTAAAAATCACATTTCCATGTAAAAGAAAGTAGAACTCGAGAGCACATCTTCTCGAAATAATTTCTAGAAAAAATACATTCTCCGAGGAAACTTTTACAATTGATTTTCGCTCCTCCTTCTTCGTCCCGTTCCCTTCTCAAAGATTGACTTTCCCGCTGAAAGAGCCCCATGGATTGTTTCACTCTCACGCTGACCTCACAGGACCCGACGGCATTCGATAATGCCGTATAAAAAAAAAGACCTTAAAATTCCATACGCGCGGCCACTCCGGGTGTGTCGCTCCATTTAATCCGAAACACGGCCGTTTAATGCCACGTAGCACGTCCGCTGAATACACGAAGCTCGCAGGCGACGCAACGCGAGGCGAGAATCTGAGCGGCGCGGCCGTCTAATGCCGAACGCGAGAATGTGGAGCGTAAGCCAGAGGATTCCGCTAACGGAATACCTATCTTACGCGAAACCGATCCTCGCGAGTCGCTGCGCGAGCTGCGAGCGAGTAGCTGGATGGGAGGGGGGGGGGGTAGAGCTAGGGTAGACGCGAGGGTGCGGAAGACGGGCCCGGTGAATTGAATGGGAAATTGATGGGCTTCGCCCTGTCGGTCGTGTACGCGGCAGCGCGAGCGCACATCCGCCATAGACCTCCTGGAATCCGTTGTCCTGGCAATGTATACAGGCTGTACCTGCAGCCGACCATTCGCGCGATCTCCGTTCCTCCTCCTCGTCCTCCTCTTCATCCCCCTCCTCCCCCTCGTCCTCCGTTCGGCCCGGCTTTCGGCCTTGCTACTATGTGTGTTCCTCGCGTGCATACATCGTATCTCCCGCTGCGTATGAGCGCTATAAAGGCTGACTCACGCTCTGATAGAAATATATTAGCGAACTTCGCACCGGCCGTCTGTAGAATGGAACGTGGGGTAAAGCACAAAGAGACAGGGCTATATAAATATATCCTTTTTAATATTATTATACCGCCTGGCTGAGGTAATATTTTTCGCAATAAGTTTAGAACATGAAATATTCAGACACTAAACATCCTGTCACGGCTGTTAGTCCCTTTATTCCTTCACATTTGTGTCCATCACATTTGAGCCTTATGAAGTTTATTAATTCGTTACCATTTTTACGTTTGTCGGGCGTAGATATCGCGAATACAAATTTGCACAATTTATCCCTCCCGTGAAAGGAACGCTAACGGTCCAGAATATAATGATAGAAAACACCTCCTTTCGTTCTTCTATTTTATCTTTGCTGAAAACTGTCCTTCTATCGTCGGAATACTCTTTAAGCCTTGTGTCCACGATCCAAGAACTGTGTCCAAGTTCTAGTTCCGAGAAATGCGTAGCCAATCACCTTGCAGCTTTTATGGAATAGCTGCAGGTTGATTGGCTACACATTTCTCGAAACTAATAGAACTTGAACCAAGTTCTTGGATCGTGGACACAAGGCTTAATACAAGCTTATCGTTATAGCATAAAGGTACTATGGTCGTGGAAAATATTTGTCGATCCAAGCGGTGACGAGCCGTACGAGCTTCCGACGTTAGATTCTCGTCAAAGGAGACAATAGACATTGGCGGCGACTCGTGGCGCTAAGTGCGAATCGGCCTTAAACCGTTATGCCTGTATCCGGTACGATGTTTGTCCGCGCCCGGCCGCTTGAATATGTATCGTCCCGACGGCGCTTTGATTGTGCATCCTCGCTGCATTTGCATGCGGGCCGGCGCGGCGTCCGTGCCGAACGGTCAGAAGACGCAACAGCGTGCCGCGCGCGCGCTAAGGTGCAACGAGCGTCGTCGCCCCGCGGCCATTTATGCGCCCGTGCGCTGGATGGGTGTCCGGTGTGCGATGGTATCGCACGTCCGTTTCTCTCTACGCGCGAGCTTTTCGCGAGTTACGACCTTAACCGCGTGGCTTAGTCGTAACGAAGGGGAATTTAATCCGCCTCTCGGGGCAAGACGAGAATTACGCGCGAGAAAACGGGGGGAAGGGCCTGGCTGTGTTCAAGTACGCGGAATTATTACCGGTTCGTTGAAACACAGGGGATGTTTGCTTCTCTCTCTCTTTCTCCTCCCCCGTCTGTTTGACTATCAAAGAAACTGTCTTTGAAAATGTACAAAAGAATCCGCGATCTGTTCGCTGAAAAATGGATACCAGTCTCGCCGGCTTGACTGTGTCTAGAAAAGCGGTGGTGGTTGGAGGCGCAAAAAAGGATCGCCGGGCTCGCGGTCTCTCGCGAAAAACCGGCGGACATGCACCGCGGGTGATTTTACCGTATTGAAGTATTAATAGCTTTTTAATCGCTTTCCATTGTCGACGCGGAAATTACAAATTACGTAACGCAATTAAGCGCATGTACGGGAAGCGTGGAAAAAGGGACGTGCGGTGCTTCGTGATGCGTGTTCCTAATTGCAGATCTCGCGGCGCGGCGAAGAAGGTCTTCAATTGTTCGTCACTTATGCCAATTTCTACCGATGCAGATTAACTTTGATCTCGGTTTAACTTCCCTTTTTCTAGTTTCAGGACTATGGAAAAAGATGAAAAGTAAGTTAAATCGGGATCAAACGCTGAAGAAAGTTTTCGCTACCGTAACTAATCGTGATTTGCTGAAAATATCTTGCTGTCGCAACTATAAATTTCTAAAGCAAACGGCTTGCTGTCGCACCTGATACAATAGGCGCAGTAGCAAAATATTAGCCATCACAACCAAATATTGGCTATTCATATTTTACAACTGAAATTTAGTTACCACATGCAGTTTTTAGCTACAGCAGCTACAATTTTTTTTCTGAGTGAGGTCAATGTACATTAATCCAAGCTTTTTAGTCGACATTAACCGACCAATGTTTTAATACAGAAAATTTATTGCGAAAAATATTACTCAACCAGGGTTTGAACCTGGACTTACCTAGATAATTTTAAATTTTAAATTAAAAAATTTTTATTTTAATTCTATAAAATGTTTACTAAGATGTAATTTTCGCAGCGAAGAAAATTGGATTTCTTATTTAACAAAAACAATTATTTTATTTAATAAATAGTATTCTATATCTCATGAAATCTTTATTTGAATGTAGAAAATGTAATGATTTAAATTAATTTACCTAATATAATACATAGATTTACGTGAAATTAGATATTTTTATTTAATCAGAATAAATATTTACTTCAGTAAAGAAACATAATTTTAAGTAAATCTATTTACTTAGTTAAAAAAGACTTTTTTGTCAGTGTATTTGATATCATCTCGATTGAGATTTCTGTTGTCTCGACTCTTAAAATAATCGTCACGTAAGCTCGTTAGACAGGCAAATCGAAGGACGCAAATTCACCCCGTACGTTCTCTCGTACATATTTCCCGGGAAATGGCGAGAGGCCGAGATGCATCGTGTGCTCCTCTTGTCTTCGTCCTTGCGTGCATGCGGGGGACCATACCTTTACCGTTCTGAACTACCTGCCTGAACTTTAACCGCTCGTGCCGGCGGTTAGTACAGAGGTATTATCTCAGAGGCTCCCGTCTGTGTTATCAGATACCACCTCGTTGGCGGTGCCGCCGCGCTGTAACCGGACTATCCCGTTTCCCATCGTTCCTCGGAAACACGGCGAAAGAAAGGCTATCGAGAGAAGCTTACGCGAACACAAAAATCCGGGGACGTCTGAAAGAAATCTAAAAGATCTGCGAACGACCGAGAGTTTTATGGACGAGTTTTGAACGTCTTTTAGACGCTGTAACTCGGAGATCTGTCTGTTATTTTTCGCGGAAATCTATGACGTCGATCCCGACGTTTCTCTCCTCTGGTAGATGAAGCTTAACCGAGATAGCTATGGTTAACCTAGCGAGCTTTCGGCTTTTCCGGCTGACATATTTTCTTGCGGATTATAGAGGCGCGCGCCGGTTTTACCGGCGCATTTACGTTTGTCTCTCATAAACACCGGCTGAATGCGCGAGTACAGGCAAAACCCATTTACCCGTCAGTCCGATTCTGCGCTGCTGAATACGACGAAGAGACACGTATTAGAGGCACATCAAAGTCGCATAAACTTACTGCCACGCGGGCAATTATCGCGCGCCAGACGTATCGCGTACCAGCGACAGTTATGCGCGAATATCAAGTCGCGCGTCGCGTCAGGAATAGCGCGGTGGAGCGACGTTCGTCCTCTCGAAGCTTCGGAGCCGAAGAAAATGCTCGGAATAGTCCGGAATATCGATGAGCTTGAAATATAGTCGTGGAGGAAAGATAGATTTAGGAATCTTTTATACGCAACACGTAGCAAGGTCAATAAATCCTGGCTAAATGTCGATTTGCGGAAGAGTATTACAATCTAATAATATTAATAAGGAAACACACGAATGACATGAACATATTTTTAATACAATGTTGATCAAAAAGAAATCAAACTAAGTTTTTAGATAAATTATTTAAGTTGCTGTGAGCACAGAAAAAAAAGGTGTCAGATCAACTCTTCTATGCTCAAATTAACGCAAACATTGTTTTGTATTTACGCGACAATCTATAATCTTCTTAGAACCATTTAATAATCTTAACATTCCAATAATATTATACAGTCATATTTAAATACTATAATTGTCACTTCAAGAATACATACAATCATTTTGATAGTAAAATCATTTTAATTATAATCTTCGATCTAAAAATATGTTATTTTCTATCCAATACTGTTTCCTTTCCATTCAAGAAAATTATTCTTAAATAATAAGCATGTCTTTTTTTATTCAATTATATAAAATTGCTTCATTCAAGTAAGTTTTTCTTCCTTTAACGCAATATAGTCTCATTGTAAGATTTTCACGTTGAGACTAAACATATTTTCAAAA